>NW_022595246.1:3307652-3563104 GCF_009176505.1 Sitodiplosis mosellana
ATCCAAAATACGTCATTGTTGAATTTACTGTTATCGATACTTACGTGTGGATCGGTCTATTGATGACGGCATTTAAATTCAACTATGGATAAAACTGTGAAGAAAACGAAATCCAAAATTGGGTTTCCAAACGCTTAAAATAGATTATTTTCGTGAAACAATTTAAAAACATGCGTCAAAAATGTGACGATGTTCCAATGTTCCATGAATATGAATGCGTGGGTCTTGTTTCGGTCACCGACTTGAGTTATTTGCTTATTATTTTCTAGAAAGTTGGATAAATTTCTACGGAAAACGCAAACAATAACGATCGAAAAATAGAATGAAACCAATTTCTTCTAATATAACGAACAATCAGAATCAATACATTTTCCATTGAATTGAAAAACGACTCGAACATACCCTAAAGTAGTTGAGTCCATTACATTTCAGGATAAACGAAGAAAATAGTCTTTGCTGTTTGATTTGTATAACATTTAGAACATCTGACTATCAAAATTGGGCAAATTGATATCGATTTCCACAACTATATGAATATCAATTTGAGTCCAATTCATCTCAGTGAAACTATCGTAGAATTGTTAAAAGTGATGAATTTATGCGACCACAAGAATTAAGTCCATTTGACTAAAAGTTCATGCTTTGTGCACAGAAAATTCACATCGCAACATTTAAACATCGTCTTGATGAAGCTCCACGCATGATAGAAGAGTTATCGAAACAGGTGAACAATGACCGACTCTCAATCACTAATTCCATCGCAACTTCACATGCAGAACTTCGTTCACGGCTCTAAAACATGACCGAATGAACGGAATAAAGGACGTTGAATGAATGTGTTAAAATATGCATTGTAGCGACCTCAACACAGTGTATTTCATTTTGACTAAATAAAATTTGAATAAAAAACTACCAAATTTATTCAAGAAAAATCGCATTTTTTTTTCACGAAGAAAAATTCGAATCAAGTTTTTCGGATAAATTGATCTTAATACTAATCATTTTGTTGAAACACTATCGACCACAGCTACTGGAATTTCAATTCGGATGTAATCGACATTGAGAAATTGAGCATGACTAAAAGTGAGTTGATATCACAATATTTCCAAAAAAAAAACTATGAAATTTAATCGAATGTAAATGATACTGCTATAATTATGGCCTTTTTTTGCTATTACCGCTAAGCATTCATTAAGCTAAGAACAAAAAGAAGCATTTTCTACAGAAAAAATCAATTTTTCTCCATTTTATGAATATTGGAAGTGTTTGCTTGCTTCTTTTATTCCATTATTCTCTTAGAATTGAAGAACAATATACCATCGGTAATCGTTGTTTGTTCAGTTTTAAAATTTACAGCGATAAACAACCAGCCCGAACGCACTCCAAACTGATTGAGTCAGATAGCCCGAACTGTCAAAACTGAACGAAGCAGTCACCTTACAAAGTTGATGTTGTTTCATTGTGTGCGTGAGTTGGTTTCAAAAAACGTCGTTGAAGTGAATGTTTAACTGAAAACTGTATTGCATGTATGTGAAGTGTCGACGATCGAATGTTTCAAGTTTTTTTTTATCTATTGTGTTTGTATATTCAATGATTTTCTGAATATTTTCGGAAGTAAAATAAGTGAATTGTACTGTTTGCATGAAGAAAAAACCATGAAAAAGAATGAACATGTGAAAACAGCGATTCGGTGGCGTCCAAAAACCGAAAACAAGGAAGTTGTCATTGAAAAAGTGAACAACAAAGTAAATATACCAAAGCAATTGTTGAGCGTCTCAATTGGATTGGATTCATTTTTGTAGTATTTTGTCACAAATTTCTTTTCATTTATTTTGATAGATTATCAGCGTGCAAGGGAATTCGGAGCCGTTTATGGTTGATACTGTGTTTGACAGTTCAGAACAGAGTGAAGTGTTCGATGTTTTGGTGAAGCCACTGATTGACAAAGCGATTGAAGGCTTTGACTTTACATTCTTGGCCACGGGTCAAACGGGCAGCGGCAAAACGTATACCATGGGCTTTGAACGCAGTGTAAGCAATTGAACGAAACAATTTTTTTAAATCGAACAATTAACCAATGTTATTGTGTTCGTAAAATTTCGAATAATTTTACTTTGTTTTCATTGTTGTTTCTCATAGGTGGATCCAGAGAACAGTGGCATAGTCACGCGTGTATTGAATTCACTGTTTTCCCACAAAAATGCGCCCCAATTTCAAATGCAAATATCGTTTATTGAAGTTTACAACAATCAAGCGTTTGATTTGTTGAACTCAACTGGCGAAAAGCCATTCTACACAAAAGGTACGGACAAAGGCATTCATTCTGAATTATTTTCGGTGCATTTTTTTCCAATTCCACTAAAGAGCATCAAATTCATATTTTACAGAACATCCAAATCATCGGACAAAAACAGGCTCTAAGCAATTGGTGAACACTGCAGCGGAAGTATTGACGTTGCTATCAGCGGGCATTGAAAAACGACGAGTCCGCGAAACAAAAATGAATTCGATCAGCTCTCGTTCGCATGTGATATTCACCATTTATTTGAATGTCACACAAAAAGATAATTCTATCAGACCGACGGTAATCAATTTGGTGGATTTGGCCGGCTCAGAAGGCTTTCGAAAGACTGGGAACACGGGTCAAGCTCACGCCGAAGGGAAGAGCATCAACGAAGGTTTGACAGCATTCAAACGAGTAATTGATGCAATGGCATCTGCCCGCCCCGACACTCATATTCCATTCAGAGACTCGGTCATCACTAAGCTTTTACAAGGTTTGTGTTTCTTTCCCCATTTTTTGTGTTGCCGAATCCACTTTACATATTGTCAGATATTTGATTTCCAAAATGCATAACATTTATTGTTCTTTCCATAGATTCGCTGAATTTACGCTCGTATTTGACTTTATTGGGCTGTATTAGTCCGTACAAAGACGATAGAGGCGAAACGTTGGCCACGCTACGGTTTGTATGCGAGGCAAAAAAAATGAAAATGACACCACAAATGAAAGAACTCGTCATCAATTATAGGGTAAATGTTTTGTGCTATTCAATTTAGTAGCAATTTACCATGTTTTGCTATTCAGTATTGACTTTTTGCGGACAAATCCAAATTTTAATTGAATTTCAATCAATTTTTCTTTTTATTGAATAGAAATCAATGACACCGGTCAAGCAAGCTAATGTCAGCCGAACACTGAAAACAACGAATTCATCGCTGAAAGCGAGAAATTCAATCAAATCATTCACGCCATTCAAGCGGCCATTTCCAATACACAACAAATCGTCGCTCTTGTCAAAGCAAATGAGTGAACCACGCAGACCATTTGTATCATCGAATGTCAGTTCGAGTGCATCGAAGCACCACAGTCGAATGTCAGCAATAAGTTCCACATCGAAGAAGACGAGCCTAAACCAGTCAAATAGGAATCTTCGCAGTTCGGTCGGTGGTCAAGCGAAAAAGTATGAATATCAACTATATATTTGTAGGTTTTTCATTTGATTTTATCTTTTTTATTGCATTACCAGACCAAAAGCTGTCATCAATTTGTTCCCAACGGAGGAGAATGATACAAAGTTCGTAAACGATTCCATCTTGAGTTGCGACAATTGGAATGCGTCATCGTCGAGTGTAATTGAAGTTGAGCCAATTACACCTGAGCCATCAAATGTGAATCAAGTACAACTCAATCAGACGGAAATGATTAGAAAGCAATTAGCTCAAACTCTTAAAACCTTAGTTAAAACACCAATGCGTGAACAACTTATCAAGTAAGTCGTCAACGATCAATTAAATTCCCACAAAATATTTCAAATTCTGACCATTTTCGAATTTTAGTAACGTCATCAAGGCCGTTGGTAGCCAGTTTAAGGAAAACGATGGACAAATCGATGAACAAAATGATGTGAAAGATATTAAGCCAGTACCATCAATAATTCAATCATCACCATTGTCATCACCGTTGCCGTCACCGTCACCATCACCATCACCGTCACCGTCACCACCGCAGACGTCAGTACAATCACCTATGAAAAATTGCATTGATCCAACCACACCAATCAAAATCCATCAAACGGTGGAGAAGCATGAATTAGCGGTAATGAATGAAGATGATTCAACTCTGGATGACACGCCCAATGACGTGACCATGATTGAAAATATCATTCCACAAACTGCAATTGATACTCCAATGGATGTGGATCAAGATGAGCAAAAAATATTGATGGTCACTTCGACCAACCATATTCCGGTTGATTTGCCGCCACCTTGTGTCAATGAGCAAGGTGAAACCGCAATATTGAGCTCAGAAATATCATTTCCGCATCTCGATGTGATTACCGAGGTAACAGAAGTGAACTCTATCGAAGAAGCGTCGGAAAAAACGATCGAAAAATCTATTTTCGCTTGCGCATCGATCCAAGAAGACGTTTCTGTTGCGAAGTCTGAACTGTCACAGGTCACACAAAATTATGACCCAATATTTGATGATACCATTTCGGATGTGGCGGATGAAGTCTTAAACCAATTCGTATCACCATTAGTATTCCGAAAAGTGGAAAAAGCTCCAGATCTCGAAGTGACATCGATGTACAAAATTGTGAAAAAAATTCACAACGAGGAGCCATCGATGGCAAATTGCGTTGAATATTCTTACCCTGACGTTGAGTACGAGGAGCCAGCGATGGCAAATTGCAATGAATATTCTTACCCTGACGTTGAATACTCATTGGCTGATCAACAAACGGCTGTGAATTCGATTCCAGAGCAATTCGAAGCAGAAACACCAAAAACACCCCAACCGCCGGTCATCGATCGTACCAAAACCATTCGGTTTGCATTCTCACCACGCATTATATTGCATCGAATCGAAAACATTTTCAAATACCAGCAAAATTTGAAGCGGGCCTCATCGCAGATGGAAACTTTAGACACTCGGAAACCAAAGCGTGCCAAAGTTACACGAACTGGATGTGAGTAATCGTGTTTATTGGCAACATTTTTGCTTGAGATATTTATTTTTCATTCAATTGATTTTACTATACGTTGTAATTTCAGCTAATCGTAAGACGTCACGAGCAAAAGCGAAACCAAAAACACCAAAAGCGACAAAAGCAAAGACTAACGCCACGTCTAGTGCAATAGTAGCCGCAACGCCAGTCCCAACACCAAATGTGGCATCAATATTGATTGAGAACAACAGAGCGGTTCTGCATATCCTTAACACTGGAACGGTAAAGGACATTGGTAAATTGGCGACGATTGGCCCCAAGAAAGCCGTCACAATTTTCAACTACAGGTAATTTAACCCTTTGATGCACAATTTTTTGTTTTTGAATCATTTTGATATATGTTTTGTGCCACGATAAATAGAGAAAGACCTCATACTTAAATTTTTGAAAAATTGCGTATTTGTCGAGAAAATCGGAAAAGAGTCAAATGAAAAAATTAAATTTCATAAAACTAATGATGCAGAAAGTTAAATTGATGTGTTTTGGTCCTACGAGTCCTAATTTGACAATTGGAAAGAATGTACAAACCCACAAGATAAGAGGAGGAAAAATGTGGAATTCTGCTATAATTTCGCATTTTTTTTACAGCAGTACATGAACAGAAAAAACTTTCCATTCAGCCAGCCGATTGTAGCCTGTAAAGTATCAAATGAAAGCTAGTTCATTTCCCTACATTTGTTTCCAAACAAGAATGTAAAAATATTCAGTGGTTTCATAGCTATAGCGTCTGGCGTATCTGGTTACTTTAGGAACCGAAATGTGATAAAGGGTTAATCAAAAACAAAGAAAAAACAATCTCTAATCTCACGGCCCATCAATCAATGGCATTCAAAATAGTCTGAACCACGATTGTGTGTCATGGTTACCGAACAAAGGGGAAAAAAACCTAGCCAGATTTATTTTCAAAGTCTAACGAAACGATTGCATGTCGCATGTCATAAATGCAATGCAATAAAATAAAATGAACGCTTTGACGTTTGTTTCGGGTTCAAATGTGTGAATTTGCCATTGACACCGAAAATGGTTTGATTGCCTATTTCCATGTTGACATAGACTTTGTGTGCTCTTATCCTTTGCACTCAATCATTTTAAAATGTGTTTGCATTTATTGATCAACATTTTTTATTGGAATTTTTATTCGTTCGTTTGTTTCATTTCAGGGCCCTTCACGGTGAATTCGTAAACATTGATAGCATGAAGGTCTTTTGGTCGGATAAGGCTCACCAGAAATTTTTGATGCAAAACAACCTGATCGTTTAAACGAAAGCAAATCAAATAAAAAAAAATCATTTAAAAGAAAACCGATATAATAGAAAACGAGTTTCGCATTCGTTGTAGGAACATAGATTTATTGATATCCCAGTATATATATGTAACTATCGATAAGTATATATTCAATAAAAAAAATCAATTGAAATCCAAATAAAAACAAATATGAGTCTGGATGAAGAAAGAACAACAAGCATTTGAATTGTTTTGTCGATTTTTATTCAATGTTTTGTTCCATTATACAGAATATAATATCATATTAATTTGCGATGATCACGATTTTGTTTTTATTAAAACAGTTCTGTTTATTTAATATTTTTGTGGTTGTTGTTGTCAGTTTCAAATGAATTAGCTCTTCTAAAGAATTTCTTTTTCCCCACATGTTGAAAACAGTCGAATTTATTTGTTGTTGTAGTCAAACTGAAGGCGCAAAATCGAAATTTTGTCTAGATTTCGATGTGATTAGCCGTTGATGGGCACCAAATGATGCCAAACAAAAAATTAAACTGTTTAAAACGAAAATCAGAGACAGAGATCATTTCGAAAACGATTTTGGCAATATAATTTTTAAATTTGATTTTGTAGCAATTTCTTATACCCTTAAGATTGCCGACAGAATTTTCGGTTGTTCTTTTCTTTTCCATCTTCCTTCTTTTTAATAGATATATAAAAAAAATTCGACTTAAAAATGAAAAATGAGCTCGATTTGGTTCTAGCTACGTCACTCCTTTTCCTCCTAAATTTATTAGTTAGTTAATGAAAAACCAAATTTTTTTATACGGACCAATTTACATTTAGATGATTAAGCATTTAAAAAAAAATTGTGACAAACACAGAAACACAGTTTTAAATTTTTTTAGTCATTTTTTGGTTGTTGTTGTTGTTGCTCAAATGTAGGGTATATCATGTGCAGCAAATTGAATTTCAAAATCGTAAACATATCCTAAAAAAATTGTGTGTGTGTTAAATGTTCATTGGTTTTTTTATGTCTTCTTCAAATAGGTTTCAATCTCATTCGAAATTTGATTATATGATGCATGTTGCGTGCACATTTTCTAAATTTTTTTATCTCAATCTCGGCGCCAAAAGCCACAACGTTCATTGTCTCTATTCGGATTCTATAAAAATACAAAGCAAACTTTTTTTTTCGATTGCGTCTATCTCTGAAAATTGGTTGTGTTTTTTTCTTTCAGTCGTTTTCTTTATCTGTCAAAAAAGTAATCACCAATTCGTCATTTTTTTTTTGTTGTATCACTAATAACCCTTATTTGCTTAACTGTAACAAAATAGCATTTAATTTCAAATGTGTCTCCCCGTGATTCTCACGATTGATGCGTAATAAATGAATATGCTCAAATTTTGAAAATGGTTCTCACTTGCCCATTGGTTTGTGTGCTTCAACATGTAATATTAGTATTAGTAGTTTTATTTTTTGGTGCAAACGAGCAAATTTTCCAAATTGCTATCAATCCAATTCGAATTAAAAATGTTTCCTCAAAGCAGATGTAAAGTACTTAGTATGGTTCTTGTTGTTCTTCATAGCCTTAAACTTGGTCTTTGGCTTCGGAAAAAAAATATATTTACATCAAATATATACTTGGCTATTAAAATTCTATTCTGCGTATAATTTTAGCCTACGTGAATGTGAGTGTGTGTGAGTGAGAGGGGGATATTGAAAGACTTAATCCACATTGGGTGTGAATTATTCATGACATTTGCAACAGCAGCAGCAGCAGAAGAAGTAACACACACCGTTTTAATTATTCAATACGTCGTCCCGAATTTAAATATTCACTCACATTTCAATCCAACCAACGGTGTTTTCTTCCTTTTCTTCTTCTTCTTCAACCTTTTTTCTCTCACCGAACATGGATGCTTGTCTATATATATATGTGTGAAGGGGGGAGAGATCCTTTTGCAAACTTAATTAAAAAATCATGAAATATCAAGTGGCGTGGTGTGTAAATGAGTGAGTATGTGAGTATGGGCTGTATGTGCATAATTCGATTACATCTCTATTTACATGAGCCGCTATTGTATTTTATGTAAGACAACACGAACACGTGTGTGTGTGTGTCTGTGTCTGTGTGTAACGTGAGTCAAATATCACTGCAATAGAAGAATAATTTGCGGTCGAATGGTCGCTTGCATTTTTCATTACGAAAAATAACACACATCCTTCTTCCGCTTGACAATTTCATTTACGATTACGGTCACTTTTTCTGTCTATTTTTGAGCACTTTTGATTCTAACGAACAGCAAAGAAACGGACACAAATCGGTTGTTTGTCGTATGTAAATAAGTGGCTAAATTTCAACATATTTCTGCGGAATTTCAATGTTTATGTGCACGAAATAAATATGAATGTTTAATTTCTCAATTTACTCTCTCTCTCTCTTTCTAAACACATGTCCCTTTTCTTGTGTGCTGTGTGTTAAATAATATGTACAACGGTTGAATTTGAACGCTGTTTTTTGCGCGCAGTTGGTGAGCAGTTGGTTTGTGTATTTTTTCCCTCTGTTTTTGGTTTATTTTTTATGCGTT
This sequence comes from Sitodiplosis mosellana, assembly GCF_009176505.1. Classification (NCBI taxonomy): domain Eukaryota; kingdom Metazoa; phylum Arthropoda; class Insecta; order Diptera; family Cecidomyiidae; genus Sitodiplosis; species Sitodiplosis mosellana. The sequence goes on from NW_022595246.1 coordinate 3,316,478, forward strand.
TGGTTCGGCGTCTTCGTCGTGTTCGTTTAACAGCGGACTGTCGTCGTTGATGTAGGACGCTGGCATTGTGGTGCCGGGTGTGGTCGGTGCCGATTTCGATATCCAACCTTTGCGATTCCGGTTAAAACTTAAAATATTACTGCTACCGATTGGGCTACGTAAATTTTTGGCAGCTGACATGGCAAAGAATCGCGTACGTGGATACGATCGTCGATTTTGCTGTAAAGTTGAAGGCCTTTGGTTCGGTTGTTGTTGTTGAATTTTATTTAACATACTGTTTGATGTGGACGATTCATCGCCATCGTAAGCATCGGCTCCACCACCCAATGACGATGATTCATTCGATATTGTGGTCGCCGCACCGCTTTGGACCTCGTGTTGTGATGATGCAAAACCATCGGGACTGTTCGCATTCTGTTGTAATTGACGTATTTGCTCGAGAAGCTCACGAATTTCCCCGGTTGGGCTGGTGGCCTGTGGCGGTGACGTTGGTGAATCGAAATTGGCCAAACTTGATACAGCCGAACCGCTCATTGAATCAGTGTATCCTCTCATGGCCATGCCGTATTTCTTCAAAATTTCCCCATTTACCGGTGACTCTTCGCTGAATGGCAACGAAGCGGACACATTCAGCGGCTTATTTTCATTGATCACATCGAATTTATCGTGTCGATGCTTGCGCAACGGCCCATTCAGATCGTTGAAATCACGATGCGTGGCTCCAGTAGGCGTTGACACAATCAACGAACGTCCGGCAATCGGCATATTCAAACCACAATCATTTGCATCGTCATCAATTGAATCGTATGAATCGAAGAATCCGTTCGAACTATTGCTATACGATAAACTAGTTTGCAATGGTTTGCATTTGGCTTTTGTGCTGTTACTGTTGTTTTGGTTGCTGCTGATGTTATTCTTGTGGTTTAGTTGCTCGTGCACTATTGTCGCATTGTTCATCATATCAAATGTTTTTTGTGTACTCAACGATTGGGCATCGGCTATCACATTGCATGGTTTACTTAAGTCACTATTTAAATCATCGAGAGTATCAGCGTTATTTGTCATTGTGTTATAGTTTGGATTAGCCCGAATATTGTTGTTGGTGCCATTGTATGGTGGACTGGGTTGGTTTTCGTTAGTGCTGTTGCTTTGCAATTCTTGGAAACTAACACTATTTGATGTGCGTCGAAATTGAACGTATGAAGTGTCATCGCCACCACCAATGCCGCCCACGTCGGCCGTTTCATGGGTGAAATCATGGTAGTGTCGATACAATGTAATTTGTTCGCCGTCCAAATTGCTGTTTGTCATGACAACGGGAATGGATCGTTGATTTTGCCCTTGCTCCAATGTGCACATTTGCGATGCGGACCGCGGCATCGACGAATAATCCTGGATGTTCATTGGCAAATTTGGGCTACCGGCCCGTGAATATGGTGGCGGTATCAAGGTGTTTGCTTCGTTTGCATTGCAAATAAAACTCGAACTCAACGAATCAACGGTACTCGTTGCTGACAACGAACCCACCGGTCGAACTATGTAATTACGAAAGTATTGAACCATTAAATAGCTCGCACCATTTTTTCCATTGTCCGAATTGTTGCACGAAAACACCAGCGGATACAAGTCGGGCTTGTTTGTAACCTGATCGATCGAATCGATACAGAGAAGAAGAGAAATAAAAAACGAAATGGTGACATTCAATTAATTAATTAGGTAAACGTTGATGATTTTTGATGCTGAAATACGAACCTCAGCATACGGCGGTGGCGCATGATGGAACGATGTACATCGACTGTATTGCGGTGGAGCATAGCAAGACCCAGTCGAATCACCCGATTGTGAATGTGGCCGAGGTGAGCCCCAGCCACATATTTGACGCCGCTTTTTCCACAACGAACATGCACACAGTATCGCAATCACTATTGCAAATATCGTACACCTGCGAAAAGAGCAAAGACAAACAGTTTTTTTTAGTAACACAATTTTTTCGGAATGAATTACGGTGTGACTGTAGGGACTCAATAGTGAAAATTGAAAACAAAAAAATTACCAGAAAAACCAGTGATTTATGAAGAATAGGTTGAGCACGTGCGATGTATTATTGGGTACTTGTGCCTTTGGCGCACTCGGCGGTGCTGTAAATATCCATTTAGAACATTTTGAAATCGAGAAATAAAATGCATTCTCTGAGGAAACAATCAATGAACGTACCGTATAAGTAGCAACAGCCTTGGGGGCAGCATTCTTTGGGTGGACTGCACCGATGACCTCCTTCACAAGACCGAGCCGACACCTTTTTCAGTTGAAACATACAAACAATATTATTTACGCTGCCTTTTTCTCTCGTTAAATAAATACGTGTTTTGTTTATTGTTGGGTAGAAAAATGTTTCGATTTCAATTGTTCGCAGAATCCAGTTAACACAAAATGCAAAAACAAAAATAATACGAAAAACACACACGCGCAGGACTTGTAAGTAAGATAATAAGATTTACTCAGAAAATTCCATTCCGAAAAATTAATTATGGATTTAAATAAATAAAGCGACACACAACAGGCTCGTTTGGAGTCTCATGCTAGAATGAACAGCACTACACAATCACTAAAAAAAACATGTTAACTAAAATCTATGGAAATTTTCGCCATTTCTGTTCTATTTTAAAATTTCATTAAAAATAATATGATATTTATAGAACGATGACGGCAACTGGGGATGAATGAGTGTGTGAGAGCGAGCGAGCGAACGGACGGACAGATGAACGAACGAAATGCAGACAGAAAACGAGCGAGAGAGACAGAGAAATTGAGATGAAACGCTTTTTACGCTTTTCAAGTGTTCACTAGACTAGAGAAAAGTTTGTCAATTTGAGAAGCAAGCAAGCAAGCCGTGGGTGAGAGCGGCTTGGAATATTATATACTATGTTGGAAAATGATTTCAGAAAAATTAATCAATCGCTGTTGCTTCTTTTTTCCCCTTTTCTCCTCGGTTCTTTGTATATTGATCGAAGGGCGAACTGAATCGTGTTAATGGATGGAATAGAATATATTATGAATATCGGGGAGTTTATCACACAAATTGTTAAGTCTAATGGAAACTTTTAAAAAAATTAACAAAAATGTCGTGTGGCAACCACCAAGCTCAAAAGGACACTGTTTCTACAAAAGCATACAATATACATATTTTTTCGTGTTGAATATGTAAACAACACACAATTTGTAGCTGGATGACAATGAAAAACTAAATTAGAAGCGTTTCAAAAGAAAGAGAGTGAAAGAAAAAACCGTGGCTTCGGCTTGTGTTTGTTGATGAATTGAGAAGGACACACATGGATATTTACATGTATGGAAAAAAAACACCATGGAAAAGGATAACGATTTTTTTTCCTGTATTTTTCACACGTGGTGATTTGTTTGTAAAATTTTCGGAACAAAAAATGAAGTGGGAGAATTAGTGTGCTAGAGAGAATGAGGGAGAAAGTTAAAACAAAAAATGTTGTGTGTTTGTTAAAAAAAAAGTTTTCGTTAACTGAATTTCTGGCTTGAAGTGGATAAATTCACGCGCCGTTCACATATGAGCACACATTTAGTTCCGGGCGTACCATTCCAAAGCATAACAGCAAATATTTTTTTCACAACAAATAAAAGTATTCCAGTAGCAACAACAACACCACCACCACCACCGTCACTATTCGGTCGGTTTTAAACAATCTATTTTCATTTATAAATGCAGTAAATGAGCAAACTTTGTCGAAATTGTTGAAATTGAACGAGATAGAGGGAAAAAAACACAAGCAAAATGTAAATTGGGGACAAAATGTAACGCTAAAAACAAGCATTATGCAAAAAATCTAGAGTTTTTTTTTATGATTGCTTTTCGTTCTAAATAAAATTGGTTTTCCAAAAATGTAATGGCTTTTCATCTAGTTCAATAAGAAAATGGTACAATTTTTTTGTTAAATTAAAAATAGAGATTATATATGTATTGTATTTACTAGTGACTCAGTTTTATGCATAATCAAAAAGCTTCCCACTACGTTATACACTTTGCTTAAATTTCGTGAGCAATTGCTTGCGATGCCCGAAAACAATGTTTAATCCACACGCTCTACTGTGAGGATGTGATGTGGTTGATGTAGAAGAGAAGTAGGAAGAAATGAAGTTGAAGAAAGGATATTTCGCGATAATGTGTGTTCGATTTTCGTGTGTGGCGTGGTTAGTTTTATTGGTTTTCGATCGACACAACATGTAACGAAGCGTTTTGTATGTAAGTATTTTTTAAGTGTGTGTGTTTTTTTTGTCTTTTATCTACGTAACTGTTAGCGAAATCACATAATACGTCATTTGGTTATTGGTTTGACTTCTATTTTGATTTTTAAAAAAAGATTCTTTTTCTCTGTGTTTTTTTTCTATAGTGTTTTTATGTAATTTGCATTTTGTTGATTACCACTGAAAATAAATACGAAACAAAGATAAAAAGATTTTCAATTTAAATGAAATATTCTGTATATTCACGTGTTATACCAACAATTTTCATTTTCTATCAACAACAACAACAACAACAGCAATAATAAACAACAATAAAAGAAAAAAAAACGTATTATGATACGGAAAACAGGATAAACAGAACACGAGAGTTATTCAGCTGGAGTGACAGAGAGTATGCTATAGACATTTACAATATGGTTATATATGATGGATATGGATATATAAGAATCCAAAATGGATACGAAAACAAAGGAATCGTACACACATGTTTTTTGTACACATTTTTTTTCACTCTCTTTTTGCTTGGCAATTGACGCTGAAATTCATCAGGCATTTAACCGAGGGAAAAAAAAGAATGAATAAAACGCAAAAATTCAAATACACCTATATATACACCGTTTTCTTTGATATATTGGAACAGAAAAAAAGAAAATGAACAGAAACAACGGTCAATGTAACACTTAATTCTCTTGCCAACTGTAATAAATATGGACTTAACAATGAAAATATAATTGATTAGTATATGGTTAGCGCTTGGCTTAGCTTAGCTGCTTTCTAACTAGAACGGATGGATTCTCAATTGTTTTTTTTTGCTTTGCATCAATATTCTATCGATTTTAATGCAATGAAATAGCATTAAAGAAATTTTGTTTCGGCCATGTAAATATGAACGGAAAGAGAACTGAACGAAAAAATCGAAAGAAAAAGAACCAACACCAACGATAACAAAAGAAAGTAAAATTGCTTCATATATCGTTGATCAAACAAAGGATTGCTAAGAGATTGTTTTGTATAGGAACGAAAATAGTCTCACGGATATAATTGGCGCAGCAATAACGATGACGAATCCAGTGAAAATCATGAAGTATCCATACTGTAACATTTTCGTATTGTCGTCAAATTTATCGAATTACAGCTACAATGCGCCAATGGCATTGTATGCCTCCCCTCGCGTCCCCACAATCAATTCTCACACACACCGATTTTCAATCACTTTTCACACGGGGCAGCCCAAAATGAAGGGAGAGAGAGAGACGCACAGAGAGCGGATGATAGAGAGAGAGAAAAACTCAAACGAATTTTCACTTCCTTTTTGGCTGCAGATTTTTCGTCGTTTTCGACGTCGCCTTTGTTCTTCTTTTTGCCCAAACAAAATGTAGCACATTCACACAACACCTCGCCAAATTCCAAATTTCGTCACATATAGGAACTCTCAACTCCTTTCTCTCTATTTTTCGTACACCGTATAAAAATTATATATATATATATATGAAATATCTATTACAATAATTTATTAATTAGCTGCAGCAATTTCATGCTGCTCTTTCGACAATTTAATTGAATCAATTGCCGAACTTAGCACTTTATGCACGACCACTGTGTCCTCGTCGTTGTCTCTTTTTTGTTTCACGTAAAAATCTCTTTGTCTTCTCCACGACGAAATACCATTTTCTAATGGAACAAAACGAAAAATGAATGAACGACGAAAATCAGTTTACAGCACTCTGAATAGAATTTCTCGTCGATGCGAAGCGATTATTTCTCATCGTTCTATCGCACCATACCACCACACCACAACAACTTGGCTTGTTTGCCATGAAATGTGAAACGCTGTATCGTTGATAACAAAGTGCGCATGATCTGGTTCGACGGAGGGTCGATATTCATCCTTCTTTCGTAAACCATTACGCGCGTACGACAATTTCTCTCTTTCGCTTCCTTCTTACGCAAAACACACCATTTTTTGGAATGTTGTCGCGCGCGCGATAGAGCTTGTGCCGTTACTGCTGTTGCTGTTGCCCGTCGTAGTCGTCATCACCATTGCCCGTGCTTATTTTCATTCCTTGACTCTTCAAGTGTCGCATAGAACAACACTCATTTGCATATTTCAAACTAACCGCCAGGCATTCCCACATCAAACACACAACACATATACTCACATGTCTTCCCTTGAACACGAGAAACGCGAAGAAGAGGAAAACAACAAACGAAATGAAAATATAAAATTAGGAAAACAGAAAATTGGAACATTTATATTTATCAGGGTATATGTTCCACTTCATTCGTTGAGTACAGAAATTAGAGCAAATTTGAATTCATGGTATTGTTTACGAACATTTTAATTTTTATTTGATGTAGCTTTGCTAAGGGTAAAGATAATATTTTTCGATTTTAAATTCCGTTGAAAATTACCATTTTTCAACTTTCAATTCTATGGTTTACCGTTGGGTCTATGCATGTTTATCCACAACAGAGTAAGGCCTCATTTCGATGCGACCCACTTGACAACCGAAACCAGCCTTTAACCATATGTTCTAATGAGACGTCAAACACTCACAATTGACAAGTCAATAATTCTGATACTCGGCATTCAGTGCGTATACACAACACAGTACAGCCCTTTGAGCCTACGTGGAAACGCACAATTTTCATCGTAAACACAATGCAAACGTTTTTTTTTAACAAATACATTTCCTAGAAATTAACAATACGGCATTTTGTAATCATGAAATTGATAGGAGTTTTAGGTTTATTGACATTAATCGCATTGAATGTTGACATTGTGTCGGCATGGGACCAAGACGAGATAGAAATATACGATTTGGTTGAAGAAATTGGTATTGAGAAAAACTTTTACACCATCCTTAAAGTTGAACAGGTAATTATGGGATTCATTGTTGTGTTAATTCAATAAGTGAGGTTAATTGAAGCGATTGATACTGAAAATTAAACGTATTTTTATCGTTTACAGACAGCCACATCAGCTGAAATTCGTAAAGCATTCCGTCAATTATCGGTTGTACTGCATCCAGACAAAAATGACGCTGAAGATGCCAATGTTCAGTTCCGGAATTTAGTTTCGGTTTATGAAGTCCTCAAAGATCCATCCAAACGTGAAAAGTAAGAGAAAAATTACATTTTCAAAACAAAAAACCAAGTTTTCATTTAATTTTGAAACTAAAATCATTCTCAATTCTCTTTTCGATGATTAGGTACAATAAAGTGCTGAAAGATGGTTTGCCCGATTGGAGATCAGCCATGTATTATTATCGGCGCTATCGCAAAATGGGTCTGGCCGAAATGGTCGGTTTGGTATTTGTCATTTTCACCATTGGACAGTATATTGTTGCTTGGGCTGTTTATGCCGAAAAGAAATACACAGCGGTATGTTCAGCTTGTGTTCAATTTGAACAATTTCTGAATTCGTTCCTAATTTAGCCAACTTGTTTCTCATGTGTCCGGTTTTTCCCATTCTAGGAAGAGATTTTCGGCTCAAAACTCCGAAAATTGCAGAAAAAAAATAAAACTGCTGTGAACATAGATGAATTGTTGAATCAAATACCGACACCGAGCATAAAGAATACGCTTCCATTTCAAATAGTTCGCGGTGTTTGGAACACTCCACGGACAATCAAGAATTTCTTCACCGATATTAACGAGTACAAAGAGCAAATGCGTGAGGAAAAACGAAGGTAAATTGATTTTGACGATTTTTTTTACTGAAAAAAAGTTTTACGTTAAATTTAATCAATTGTTTGCGAGAAATTCTCAAGTTGGAAATCTCAACCAAGTAAAAGTAGCGGAATTTATAATCTTAATCTCTTTTTTCGTTGTCAAACAGAGAGGCTGAGGAAGCTGAACAACAGCGATTACTTGAAGAAGAGTTGGCCAAAGAAAAGGAAGCAAAGAAAGAAGGAATGCGAAAGCGAAAGCCCGCATTCAAAGCCACGGAGAAGACCGATGAAGAGCTGAAGGGATATTCAAAATTGAATATGAATTTGACAAAAGGAACCGGTGTGAAGGCAGTCGAGGCAAAGGTATATACACATCAAAGAAAAGTGTTGCATTCAAAAAACTTTTCTTTTCTTTACTTTTTCGCACTTTGAAGTCAATAATTATTGCAATTTTAATTCACACCAAGTTAATCGCATCACTAACGTATAAATTTCCATCTGTTCACAGGCGCCAGTGTTGAGTGGTGGTTTTTGGACGGATGATGATTTGTCCGAGTTAACGCGGCTCACGAAAAAGTATCCAAATGGCACTCTGTCCCGATGGGAAGTGATCGCTGGACATATGAATCGATCTGTGCACGAAGTGACGTTCATGGCGGCCAGACTAAAAGAGCCAGGCCAGCGACCTGACAGTGTAGCCGAAGCGATCGTTCAAGAAGCTACGAAGAAAGCGAAAAAAATTGCAACCGATGACAAAGCTCAACCAGCAGAGGCCGTATGGTCACAGGAGCAACAGAAACTTCTCGAAACTGCCATAGTTAAGTACCCAAAGACGACTGCTGGCGATCGATGGCAAAAGATCGCAAACACGGTACCAGGAAAAACGAAAGAAGAGTGTTTGGCTCGCTACAAGTATCTTGTACAAAAAGTCAAAGAACAGAAATTGAAAGAGGCATCAACGCAGCTAGAGGCAGAAGAAAAGGTAGAAAAATCGGAAACAGAAAGAGTTGAAAGTGTGGAGCAGCCAGAGGAAGAAGAAGAAGAAGTCAAAGATGAAGCCGAAGAAGAACCCGAACCAGAACCAGTTGCTGAAAAGAAAAGTGGCGGCAAACCACGAAACAAACGAAAAGAACGCAAAAAGCGAATGGAGTTCTCAAGCGATGAAGAAGATAACTATAGTTATGAGTAAAACGATGAAAAAATTTCACTTTTGAGTGTATCAATAAAACGAATTTCAAATCGATGTGTTATTATTTGCATATATCAACAACTTGTTTCTGATGACCTGGTTTAATTAATGGTTTTCATTAGGCGAACCAAACTGATATCTGAATTAAGTATCTGGTGGTCTTTCAACGGTGAAGTATGTCAAGACAGAAGAATCAAAGACGCATTCATTTTCATTCTTTATCGGCTGATGATTTGATTGAACAAATTATTTTCCAAAATCTATACATGATGATACATTCATGGTGTTTTTTATTCCATTTGTTACGAACTTCATAAAACCGAATTGAACGTCGCTCAATTCGCATAAATGAATAAACATACATACATCATTGGGCATAGAACAAACGCAATGTTTGCAAAGTCATTGATTTTTATGTGAAAAAGTTAAAAAAAGAGGTGGCCACTCAGAAAGCACCTTATCCGTAGCCCACTGAGTTAGCAGGTTCGCGATCATCGACGATTGTGGGTTCTGATACACAGAGTGTATCAAATAACCAACACGAATCTCCCTCACGCTTTCGGATAAAGCACCACAACTCGTCATCGTGGTTGCCGTCCCACTCTGGTTTTAGCCAAAGTTGGTATAAGATATACTACAGAAATGATCCTGTGAAGTATAGTCTTGCCGATAGCTTGTTTTGCCATGAGACTTATGCTCTGCGCTCACACATTGCACCAGCGAATTATAAGACAAACGATGTGAACACGAAAACCGAACTAAGCTGAACAGTATATACGGTTCTATGGTACGCATTGTTGACTATAGGCAGAGCAGAGGCTACCGCATGTACCTACGTCATAGCAATAGACTGATAAACGTAAATATTCACAGCACGTGCTATTGCTTTGAGCCATATACACATACACAGTGCGAGCATTCAGTATTTTTTCTATTGAAAAATTTATATTCTCACTCATGCTATACCATGAATGTGGTGATTCGATAAGTTTTGTATAGTTTTTTGATTTTATGATTTTTTCAAAAATTCTTCCCAATTTTCTTGAATCAATTTTTGATGTAGAATTGAACAGTTGCCAATATAGATGATTTTCGGATTTGGTGATTTTATTGTATAACTTCGAAGGAAACGATTTTTGCTTTCAAAAGTAACAATTTGTCTCTCAAAAATGATTGAACATGCTCTCCGTACAAATGTTATTTCGCATTCCTCTCTGCTCTCGCCGATAATTCGCATCTCTCTTTTGTGTGGAGCTTCTTCGTTATTGCGCTGCAAAGAGCACATTTCAAGTGAGCGTCGTTCGAAATATTCTCAATATTTTTGTTTTTTTTCCTGTTATTTTTGACTGTTGCATCGTCAGTAGTTCATACTGGAAATTACACAAAACCAATTAGAGGCAGGCAATTTCGTAAAAAGAATTTCTTTTGCCTTTCAGTTTTCATGTAATAATAATCGGTTCACATATTTTCTCGCGTGAAACCAAGTTTACAAAAAAAATAACATTGTATAAAATTGCGTGCGTCGTGTGATTGGCATAGTTTTGATAATAATAAACATCTTCATCAATTCGATCATGTGCTGCAAAAAAATGCAATCCAATATGTTTTCTTGTGTGTGTAAACCAATATTTATATAATTTATTCGCCTTTCTGAAACTGATTTTTGGCTGATAGAAAAACGCATTCGCGTAATTTCGCGGAATTGCGTTTTTCTGCCCATTCCACGCCGTATTATTGGATGAACTATTGCATCGAAGGGTTATTTTTTTCATTACCACAAAAAACATACATCGGGCAATTAAAAACATTTTGTAATTTTGATTGAAATTCTAACACTTTTTTTGCCTTTCCACAGCAATTTTCGAGATATCAATCTGTTATTAACGGTGAGCTTCCTCACTTTACTTCACTGAATTTCGTTTCAAGAAAAACACAAATTGATTTTTCTTCGGTTATTCATTTGGCCAGTCGTAAGTAACGAAAAAAGATTGTGTTTCTTCAGTAACAACTGTATTGTGTTAATTAATCAGAGAACGATTGAAAAGTGCCGCTTAACTCGTTTCTACTTCCGACAGTTTTACCTCTAATGACTCTTAACTCTCTGACTTGAAGTGATAAGGAACTATTTTCTATTCGATTTTTTTTCTTTCTTTCTCTGCCATGGGATTATTTATTTATTTACTTTCCGAAATAAGCATAAAAAACGACCAATTTCGTTGAGGGGGGAAAACGTTGATTAAAAGTTAGTCACAAGATTTACGAGCAAATTACACATCTTCAACGCCGTGAGTGTTTGTTTTTCCGTATATACCTGGCAAAAGAAAGTATTCAATTCTGCATGAACTGAGTGAAATAATGAATTATTTTGGACAAGAAAAGTTAGTTTTTTTTTATGTTTTTCACCCGCGATGTTTGTGTAAGCACGTAATGTAATTTTCAATTGGCATCGAAAAAAGATTACTCTTTTGATTTCGATTCATTCACGTTTATTATTATTTTATGTGTGTTTACAAGTCGCTCGATTCTCACTGTCTGAAAGTACATCCAAATTCAGTGCCATTGTATGTACAGATGCAGGCTCACAATGGAGCAAATGATATCTCCATTACAATTCGAAAATTATTATGATCTCTTCAGGCGGTTTCTCTACGATTAAATGCCAAATAATTTGGTTTTGTTATTCTATTCGGTTTATATTTTTTTCTCAAGCAAAAATCTCTCGCATGCATGTGCTACAGACAAGCCGCCAATCGGCTGCAAGATATTCAGAGAGGTAAAGAGGGAAAAATGGGAAAAAAAATCAATTACGTGTTTTGAATAATGCTTGCAGCGATTTGATGATCTACGCAAACAAGCACAAGATTTATACTCCACGACGATGGAAACACATCGGCCGCGATGAATATGATCAAACACGAGTGTGTGCTGTGCTCTCACATCTCCGTTTATGGTTTTACGACGCAAGGCACATAAAATCGGTTGATGGATTTGCATTTCTCTATGTCACCAGATATGCTGTGCCTCACTTGGTTAGTAAATACATGAAAATTGATGCTGTTCCAACAGCCTATTCTACCGATTTATTCCACCTGATCTGATGATCATGTGAACAAAAAACCATGTGGTTTCGTAAAGTTTTACAACCAAATGTTTGCATAGACTTGCTTCGCACTCTCATTACAGAATCTCATAAAATTTATAACGGTTCCTTGCACGTAATTTCATTTCTATTCGAAAAAGGTGTGTTTCGTTTATGTATTAGCCAATTGTTCGATGTACACCTCGAGAAACGATAATAATAATTGAAAATTGAAAGTGAGGCGTTACAAATCGAAACAAAACCACAATTTCTTTCTCTCTTTCTCTTGACGAAGCCCATCTCAGTCGATGAATTAACAACAACATGAGTTATTCAAGCATCGAAATCAATTTATGCGATGCGTTTTATGCTGTACAAAGTTCTAGAGACGCTGTTTGGCGTGCACAAAACCAATTTCAAAATGCAATTCAACGATGATTTATGAGTGTTATGAGTGTGAATCGTGAATTTTAGCAAAATCCAACATCGGTGCAATCAAACGAACTTCTATTCGAGACCAATAAATCTCTTGCGTTGTACTGAACTAACGAAAATTGTGTTTTTTTCGGCCACTTGCTTCTAACGTACTCTGTAGTTATCACTACGACGTTCAATTCATGCTCTCAAAACGCATACAATGTTGTGTGGAAATGTGCATTTTTCTTCGTTAATTACAGTGATATTGATTACACTACGGCCGTATCGGAAACACTCGGTAAACAGTGATGTACACATGTGCCGTGTACGTGGATCATTTGAGGTGCATTTTTTCCAATCCACACTTTGTATGCTGCCGCACTAATGTGGAAATTGCACGCGATGGCAAAACAACAAATTGAATATCAAAATCACGGTCAATGAACGACATCTCAACATATCTATGGATATATATTTTGTGTTTTGAAATATGAATTAGTGATTAGTGCCAGTTTTGACGGCTGTATTGTATATCATTCGAAAAAATTTGTAATTCGATCTCTTTCTTTATAACTGTAATTTCTATTTCGAAGGGGGATAATAGCAAGCGAGCGAAAGACACAACCAATGATCTCATTAACTCAACATTTGCTGAATGAATGACATGTGATGAAAATTTATACACTCGTCAAAATCCAACAAGGTGCTTAACGAAATTATTTTTGAAACTGAAAGAAAAAATTGTATTTACTTTCTTATTAAAAGTGGCGAATGAGCATTTGGAATAAATGGATTTTTTCTCTTTGCAATAATGCTATTGTGTTACAACATTATTTCTTCGATGTTTTTCGGCTTTTTATTTGTTATTTTTGTTATGATACCAAATCACTTGTGCTTATATCAAATAACTTGTGTAATATTTGTAAACGTGATACAATTTTTCTGGTTTAAAAGTCAATTTTCGAGCATTTTTTCCCCCCTCTATTATTCTCACTTTTCACATGGAGTAAACATTTCGCTCTAATGTTGATGTTGGTAACATTGTTACAGCAAAAAAAAGGAGAAAAGAAGAAGAGATTAGAAGAATCCAATCAAAATTCAATTCGATGCAATTGCGAAAGGTGGATATATACCAGCCGACGCCACATTTGATCTTCTTGGCCTTTGGGTTCAAAAAAGGAATTATCTTTTTCCCAGGCGTGAATAATTTGGTTAATTTCCTTGCTTCAATCTCTGAATGAGTCGATAAAATAAATGGAAGCGCTCGGCAAAGTTTGCACAATTTTGCTCAACAATAAAGCCAATTTGTGGAGAAAAGCGAAAAAAATTTCAATGTTTACGGCATCATCGTCATAATATGAGCACGTGCGATTATCAGTTCGTGTGTAAAAAGTGGTAAAATGTGTGTTGATTGTCGCTTTCGCTGCCGAGTGTGGTGTGTCGGTTCGGCTCATTCATTGTGTTCGCGGTTAGAGGTCTAACAATCAAATGAGCTCACTGAAAGTGATTCAAGTGCACAATGGCGCAATGATATCTTTACATTACAATCCGAAAATTATTATAATCTTCAATTGAAATGTGTTTGTGTATTTCGTTGTTTTTTTTTCTTTTCTTCTTCTCTCTGTTTGCTAAAATCCAAACTAATTAGTTTTTTTTTATTATTGTTCCAAGATTTACGAATGAAATTGCGGGCCGACGCATACTGCGGCTCAAATCGGTAAATGTGAAGAAATGTAAAAATCAATTACTACACTTTTGCAGCGAGAGCATTTTGATACACACACATTTGTGTGTGCGCGCCGCAGCTCAATGAATAATAAATGCACTCACATCGCATTTATAGATCACAAGCAACAAAAGTGAAGCACTGAAATTATGGCTCAATTGAAGTATATTTATTAACAACGACGGTTGTGTGTTGTTGGCAATTGCAATCGAAATAGATGAAAATAAAATTAAAAACGGAAAGAAGCTAAAGAAATGACTGATAGAGAAAAAAAAACAAAATTGAAAGTGAGACGTTGTAGAGGCAAGTAAAAACAAAACAACAATCTATAGACCCAAACGCTAATATATCTATTTCTTTCCGATGCCGATTTGATTGGTGGTGTCCGCTGTAGCCACACAACAACATTGCAGAAATAACTCAAGCATTCAAATCGATTTAATGCGCTGCGTTTGTTTTTATGGAGTTGAAAGTTCTGAAATTACCAGAGATTTCGAAATTGGCTGTATACAACAAGTATTTTGCCGTAGATTTGAGCAGAGATAACAAGAGTTTAGATAGGTGCGCTGCCTATCAGTTGCTGCAATCTAATGAATTACAATCCAACGATCATAAAATTTGTTTCGATTTGATCTAAATGAAAGTCACACAGATGCGTAAATTATTATGAGCTTTGACACATCACAGTTGGAAAAACAGAGTGTCGATGTCATTTTCGATCTGCCAAATTGCGATTAGGTGATTGACGCCATCATCGAAACCATCAGCAGCTACAATATTGCGGTGGAGTGAATTTTTTCTGTTCAAATTTGTTGGAGCTGTTAAAATTTACATTATGTTGCTTAATTTGTGAATTGCACGCGATGTGCATATGTAATCACGGTCAATGAACGACACCTGAATCTTGTCGATGGTTTCTAAGGCATTTTTCTCGCATGCAAATACGAAAGTAATGCTGATATTTATGCGAATCTGTTGTTATTCGACCTCCGAACAAACGATCGTATCACCTGTCACAAATCACCATGTTTTTTTGCACAGAAATTTTGATTTCATATCGAAGATTGGCGGCGCTGATCATGCTTTTATGCAGCAATTATCAATACCCGAAAGCAATCGATTTTGCGATAAGCATCCAAAATTGGTGAGCACAAACAATGCCAGCAGTAGCCACATACGTAGGAGCTTGCGAAAATAAAAAATTAAAACGCTTTTTGATTATGTTGAAAATGTGCGGCAAATTATGTAAGCAAATCAGTTTTTTTTTTAAATTTCAACGAAATGCAAATTAGCAATAAATATGTTCGTTCCCGTTTTTATGGATACTTTAAATAATAGTTAGATTTGTTTTTTCCTGCTTGATCACTTGATGTGCCAATTCTAATTAAATTTGCATATTTTCTCCATTTTTGTGGTTGAATCCATCAGGATAAGGTAAGCATTGTACCGTTTTACGGGTGGTAATGATTGCATTAATGGTTTAGAGAAGATTGTTGCATTGATAACAGAAGAGAAGGCCAAATTTCGGGAATTCGGACAAATTGATCTCAATTAGGTCATTGGTTTTGAAACAGAACACTCAAACGATGAAAAAATAGTAAACAGGTATGGAGTGTCATCATGGAATGTTTGTCTGGTTGCGTCTCTCATCTGCTTCTACTGAAAATGATACCATCGAGATTGAGTAAATAAATCACGTTGAACTTTTATCAACTGACAACGTATTTTTGTCATGGTTTTACAAACCTTTCTCTATATGATAAACGCCTGTCAATTTAGATCGCAATCATCATTTAATGGCTTTGCATAGAGCTAAATTTGTTTGTTTTTTTCTTCGTTGTCGTCGATCAAGTTGTAGCCAAATATTTGATTCTCTAGAAATGTGATACATGACTATGCCATTAATTAGATCATGAGACCCTAAAGCGTTGTCCAAATTGACTACGGTGTGTCCATTCTAATGCGAGTATTGCTTTCAATCATATATCAATGTCGAACGAGTCGTAATCCACGCTTTCGACAAAAGCCAAACTGGCAGATGACATATTACAAATGTGGGTATTTTTCGCGTTCAATCGGCTAATGAATGTGGGACATTTCACAGTAGTGCATTTCAAAAAGATGTGCGTTGTTGAAAGTGTTTGGTATTTAAATGCTGGTGCTGGTGCTGTTGCGGTCAGCAAGAAATGGAGCCGAATAAAATAAAAAGTGATTTCACATCAGCTAACCATGCTATGGCAATACATCGGAAATTGATTGGTAATGGTAAAACTTTGCGTATTATTACCGGAGCAGTGTGCGTATGTGTGGTTTGGAGAAAGATGAAATTCCATTCATAGGTAAATATGGATGTAAACGACATTACTCATCTAAATGAATCGATTGAAGAAATGAGACCGTGCCAACGAGAGTAATAAACAAATTGTCGAATGCAGATCAATGTAAAGAAGAAAGAAAAAACCTCAGAACTACGTGTGTTGAATCCGCATTGGCCGTCGCATTCAATTAGCCACTTGCAATTTGCGCACTCAAAATATATGCATGCATCCATACGTACACAAACACGATTTCTCGTGAAACGCAGGAAAAGAAATGAGTTGTATGAATTTTCATTCTTCATGCATTCATTCTCTCTCTCTCACTCTCTTGCCGTGGCTTAGCTAATTCAATTGTTGGATGATGATTTTTAATAGCATACACCAGAGAGACCAAGACCGAATAACCATTAGCGAGCTCAGTCGCTTCACTTCAAGCGCATCATGTCCAGCGTAGCGTTCTCGAGCGAAATATATTAAGTTGTTGCATGCACGCGCAGTCTTTCGACATTATGCGATGGAAGCAGCCGAAGAAGGGAGAAATGAAGTCAAAGAAAAATACAAAAGCACCGTGTAACTCAACGCATAAACGCTTTCGTGTGTGGCGCGCTCGCCCCACTATCTCTCGTTCGTTCGCCATGCCATCGCGCACAACCGACACCAACCACGATCGGCTCATGGAAAATCATTTCTCAAAGTGGATTTCACGCGAAACAAGTGTTTCTCTTTTTTCTGTGTACGCTCTCTCTTTATCTGTACTTTGTATGATCGGTGTTTTATCGACGCCGTTCGATTCGAATTTGAGCTTCAAGTGCAGTGCTTAGCAAACCAAACAAAAATATCAAAAGCAAACATCAATAAAAGAAAAATTAGTGATTTTGAAGAAAGAAAAAAAAAAACGCTTTTTTTAGTAGTTGATTTGAGAATCCGATTTGTTGTTGAAATCAGCGAACAGGTGTTCATTTTGAATGCTAGTGGTATAAAGGTGAAAATAATGAGTTCAAAATAAAAGCAACGGATTTTCTTGGAAAAATTCAAAGAAATCAAAGCGAGAAAAAAGAAAAGAATTCCAATTGTGTTATGAAATAAAGAAAAAAAATACGAAGAAAAGAAGAAAATTTATTCAAAATGGTTCAAAAAGTAAATAGTGAAGTGGAAGTGAATACGAAACCAGCGTATATGTATTATTTGATGTCGAAGAGTGGCCAATGTTCGCCGACCAGCGATACATTGGACAGTGGCACGGGCAGTGATCTAGAAACGACACCGACGACAAATGGCAACTCGTACACATTGCCAACATCGTTAACATTAACGAATGCCGTCTCGAAATCGATGCGCAAATTCGGTGATTTATCACTCGATGGCAGCCCACGTCGACTCAAATCCAATCATTCCAGCAACGATAGTTACAATACGGACAGTGAAGAAAGTGAATCAAGCCTGAGCTGCGATTCGCTAAATTCCAGCGAAATTATGCGCATGAAAACCAATACAACGAACATCATACGTGCAATGCCATTCGGCAGTTCGGTCAGCACGGACAGTTGTCCGGAGCCAACCGAAGGCACCATTATCACATCGGACGAGAATAATGTGACGAAAATAAACTTTTTACCACGTTCACTGCTGCGTGATATACGCGATCGTTCGATGACAATAGGCAAGAATCAATCACATGCCGTCGCATTTTCACATCTCAACAGCAATGGCCACAGCAGCCACAGCAGTAACAGCAGCAACAATGGCAACAGCGACACCGACGAATCTAACGATGCATATCGAAATGATAGTAGCAAAACAATTATCGTAAACAGTCATCTGAAGAAGAAAGAGTGCAACAATACAAGTGCCAGTTACACAAATGAACCATTCAATTTACACCATCGACGTGATACCATAAACAATGATTTTGACCATTTGTTTGCGACAAACGGTAAAAGCATCGATCCATTGCGACGAGTCATGCAAAACATGAACAGCAACAACACTGGCAACAATAAGATGAAGAGTGAGAATAAGCGACACATTTATGAAAATGACAAGTATATCAGTTTTCATTTGAATGAACGTGCCGACAATGCAATGTCTCACGAACGTGACACATTCAATCGAACGAAAGACGATGACTCGTTTGCCGGATACAGAGACATCACCGCATCCAATGTTGCATCGACCATACGAAGTTCAAAGGGAACCATCCGTGGTGTTAAGAATCGCGTACGAAACGGCATCGCCACATTCTTGCAAATGCATCAAACCAACGTGAAGGTAAGTTTTTCTTTTTCAATTGAATGCGCTGAGCGAGTGACTTTGTTTACTCGGTAACTGTTTTACTGTCTTCCAATAACGGATACCTAAACTGGAGTAGTTAAAACATGTCCATATTTACCGTTTGGTGTTTCTCTCTCTCTCTCTCGCTTGTCAATGGTCAAGCCATTCTGCATTGAAAAGTAGCCTTCGCCTATCAACGGGCCAAACACATAGATCAACAATATATTCATTTCGCTTGAAAGTTAATCATCAACTCAATTTAGCTGTGCAAACGCCACAGGGTAGGTTTCGGGCGGCATTTTATCGGACTTTTTTTTTAGGTCGGTTGAGTGTTTTGCTGTTTGCGTCGAGTAATTCGTTTCTGGGTTTATCGCTGTGATCGCCGTTTCCGTTGAATTGACTCGGCACTTTTTGATCAATTTGTTCGTTCATTCGTTCATTTTTCATTCACTTCTTCTGCTTTATGTTTCTAATTCCTTCGTCTTTGATAGATCATTGGCCGACTCATCGTGTGGGGTGCATTATTTAATGTTAGCTCTGAAGCCATTGCTGAAGTGTTGCTTCTGACTCTTGAGCGTGTGTTTTCCGTATTTTGATACGTCTCCGATCGACCAAGTCGACACCCTGTTCAACACGATGCGATACAAATATATGCTGCACATCGTACACATATCAATATAGCCATAGCAATCGATTTCCGTGAAGGTATTTTATTTTTCATGAATGATACTTGGCGCGTACGGTAACTGTAACACAGCATTCCATCAGTCTCCTCTCCATATCTCAATGTATGGCCGACCAATATGCACTCAGCGTTCAACCGCAATCTACATACATGCATTTACGCAAAATCAGTCACTTTTTTCTCTTCTCTCTCTCTCGCTCTCCCCAGATGTATCTCATTGCATCGTCGTCGTTTTGCATTCAACTTGTGAGCGAAGTAATCTGGTTCGCGCGACGCGCTCGCGCACAATTGTGTGCATAATGTTTAAATTGAATGCTGGAACGATTGTGCCAAAACAAGTATGCCATCGCTATTTGTTGCTTTGCTTTGCTGTGTATGCATTTTTACCTTGGTTGTTTTTCTTCCATTGGACAGTTGTTGTGCTGATCGGATTTTCTCTTTATATATTTATGGAAACAAGTTTTAGTTTTCGAGTGGAGAGAAGAAAAAAAAACGGTGTACATTTGTGTTGCTTGCGACATTGTTAATTTCGATCTGAAATTCGATCGTCCGATGAACAATGAAACAAGTGCCATTTTTGATTCGTAAATGAATTTGGGCAAAACAAGTTTAATTTGAATAAAAACGCGATCGTTTAAAAGCTAATTAGTTTCATATTGCACTCAAATTTCGAAGACATATGGATTTCCATATTATGGAAAGATTGGCTCTTTCTTTTGGAATTCACCGCTTTTCCTTGCAACAGGTGCAGCCGCTAATTCTCTTTGCTCTTTGCGCACTTTCAATTACGGCAAAATACACTCGATCGATAAAAGTAAAAGAAAAACAAATAAATAAACATCAACAGCAACAAAACGCGTATTTGTAAAAGAAAGTCGAAGCCAGTTCATCATTTCTAATTTCTCAGAATCCAATTAAATCGCATCTCGTTCTATCATCAGCCATTCTCTCTCCTCGTCAAATCGGCGGCCTGCCGTTTTCCATCATTATTCTTGCCATTTTTTTTTTGGTTTCTGCAACAACCAAATCGACGCACTCATCTAGAACCAGATGCGGGGAATTAATATAAATATTTAATAAAATTGCTTGGCAATTTATGCCGTGGCAAAGCAGCAGAAAACCTGAACGCAAAACGAAGGAGAAAAAAAATAGAAAAGAAAAAAACATCGGGGCATAAATATAGCGCGAAATCAAACTAGAATCAAAATCAAATAAGCATGGAAAAAATGGGTACAAAATCCAAAGAAATAAAACACGAACAAACTAACGATGATCGAGACAAGTGAGAAAAAACAAGTATTTGTGTAGAGCAAAGAAAAAAGACACACACACACACACCAAGCATCGAACCCGTCCATGTGTAGTGGTAAAAACATATCAAAAACCATGAATAGAAACGATGAAGAAAATGATTGCAGACAATACAAATTCTAGGAGAACGGAACATAATAAGCTATAACGGAAATCACATCGCATGTACGGCAACGCTCGCGATCGCGCAACAACACACGGGTTCCGAGTGCATGCACGGAATTGTTATGGTTGTGACTGGATTGTTTGTCAGTCAACCAGTGAATGAGAGAGAGAGCGAGCAAGAGCTAATTTTCTACGCAATATTCATCGTTTGAGACACACGAAAAAAAAGAAACCAAAAGAAAACGCACTGAATAAAGCAATTTAACACCATGAAAAAAAGTATCACTCTGCATGTTGAGAAGTTGTAAAAGAGGAAGAAAAAAAAATGACGACGCACAAAAGACCAAAACAAAGCAGAATGAAATGTAGTAAACAAGAAATATAAAAAACTGACTTGATTCTATTCATAATTTCAATGCGTTCGTTGGTTTTATTTCTAGCGCAGCGAGTGTGTTTGTGTTCGCATTCGAATGGATTTTTGGCGTCACAGTGTTTTCGGAGTGTAAATGGGAGAATAATGTGTTACCATTGTGCGAGTCAATGCACCTTAAGCCGGCAATAAAAACCATTTCTCTGTATGTGTGTTTCATTGTGTGCAGCAGCGCTAAATTTCACACCGCGTATCGAAATTAAAGCCACTTTTAATCTGATCGGGTCAACAACAATTATTTCTCAAGAACAATTTGAAACGGTAATACAGTTGACAGATTTATCTGTTGTTTTGAGTCGGTAAACAACAAGCTCTCCTCCGGCGAATGGATTTTTGCGTCAGATTGCTCACTGATCTAGCTCATAATAACTCGTGAAGTAATTATGAACCGAATGTTTTTACTGCTGACATATTTGCTTTTTCCACCTTCGTCGGTGAGTTAATTGTTCCAACTTGGAACTGGCATTTTCTTGATATAATTAGTTTAGCATTCAAAATAAGCCGCCGTTGTTAATTAATTCACCATCAAAAGACGGCAATAATGCTCCGACAATGTCGATGTGCGGTCGACTCAACATCATTAAAATTCGCTTAAAAAATAGTTCAACAAAAAAAGCGGTCTAGAATCGCGCCTTTTGAATAAGGTTTGTCTCGTGATGTGAGATTGATTACACGGCTGGGTGCTAATCAAATTATCGCCAATTTAAACAGAGATCACTTTTTTTCGCGGCATTTGTGTTTGGCTTTCTGTGACAGAAACTTTCGAAAACATTCTACCGAAAGTGTATGAAACCATACGGATCAATCAGGTCAGGTGAACACATCACGTAAATAGTCGAAACTTTTATTACCGGCCATTTTCAACTGCAATTTGCATAAGCTTTGAGCTCGACGGAATTTCACCTAAATACAACAAAACATTGTTTGAAATCCGCGCTGCTTTTTTTCTTCTTTTCGGGTGACCAAAAATAGCGGATAACTGTAAAAAAAAATCTGTTTTATGCTTTGCGCTATTTATGTCGTTTTTGCTTCGTATCGAAACGCAAACAACAACCGAGAAGCGAATAGAATGATCGAGCAAATGAAAGAATTTGTTCTTTACATTTTTGGGCTAAGGTTAAAAGTCGACGATGACGACGACGTCGACGGCAGCAATCTCTGTTACGACGATGATGTAAAAAAAACAGCGGATTGTGCAAGACAAGAATTACCTACTTACAAAAATGACCAACATATAATTACAGTGACCGAATCGGCATATTTCTTTTTTAGAACGGATACGGAGCTGAAATCGACGCGTCAAATACAATTAAGAACCTTCGACTTTGGATTTTTAAAAAACGCTAGATTCCACAAACCTTGTACAAATTGATAGCGTTATTTTTCTGTGTGGCTCATCACAAAAACAACGAATCATCAAACAAATTGAATGCCGCTACTAATCGGAGAAAAAATGATGGAAAACGTCAAATCAACATGATTTATCGATATAAAAGCACATACCGATGACATAGATTCTGGCCATTTTCAGCGTTTTATCTAATTTGATAAAATTTCGATTGATAAAAAAACGACCCAACTGCAAAAAAACCCATCATTTTTATGATGATGTTAAGTGGTTAAGAGCTCGTCTATTTATGGAACATGTGAATCGTTTGCACTAAACGGACTAATGACCTTCTCCTACTTTTTTTTGGTAATTTTCCATTTTTTTTGCACTTTTTAATTGGATGAACGAAAGGTATTAGCAAAAACGGATGTTCAATTTATCATCTACTCAATTATAATTCCGTAGCCGTTGAGTAACTCCCGTTATAGTTCAAATAATTTGGATAAAAACAAATATATCGGTTAAAAACTGTTTCAAAATGCCAAAAATAGTCATTTTCCATAAAAGGTTCGAAGAATTTCTGTGATAACACGAAGATCGCGCAGCAAATGACCGTATAAAATTTATGGAATGTCTGAATAATTTTGCAGAAAACACTTTCGACAGACGCACGGTTTTTTCGTGTATTGTTACGCATCAAGAGCTCTATTGGAAATGTATGTCATATGACACACATGCTCAAGCCACTTGGACCGTTTCTAAAGAGTTTGAAAATTGTCGACGAGCTCTCGATTCGTTTTCATTCGAAATACACATGAAAAGGAAACAAAAAATAAAACGCGAAACAAATATTGTGACTTTCGATCTTAAGCAAGGCACAAATTCATTGAATGAAGCTCTCTCTTTTTCCCAGAGTCAGCACATTCTACTCAATCATCGATAAGTGTGTGAGTGTGGCGAACAGCACTCGAAAATTCGAAATGCACATTAATCGTGCGTATGAATGCGAATTGAGTGTATATATGTGTCAAAGTGGTTTTGAAAATGATCGAAAAAAGCGATAGTTAATCTAGTTGTTTGATGCGAGTAAGAGGAAAATTAAATGGTTTTAAATCTTTTCAGCGATGTTGTCTCAAAAACAGCGAAACGTCCAATTACAAAACAATTGGCAAATGAATGAATAATTAGAAGGAAGAATGCGATAAAAGATGTACATATTTGATGTATTTATGAGTCAGCCGCTTTTTCTGCAATGAGATAGCGATTACGTGTATCTTGCATGAAATCGCTTGAATTGTGCGTTTTTGCGCATGGTGTGGCTTCTTTTTCACGACACACAAGTCATCTCCTAGATTTATTACGATTCCGAGTTACGAGATAACATTTATGCATATATACATTTCCATCGAAATCTCAAATTCATCGGGAAAAACACACACACACACACTGAGTGGAGCATATTGCAGAAAATGTTCAAACAAAAAAAATGTGTAACGGATTTTTCTGCCATATAAGAAGTAGTTCGCGTAACACTACGAGAGCTGTTATTCAATTACTGTTTTGTATTTAAAATATTTTTTTTTATGTAATTCACATATATTTTTTATATGAATTCGTTAATCTCTGCAATAGGCAAAGAATATCCCAAAATGAGCAAGAGAGAAAAAAAGGCATTAGAAACAATCATTGCACTGTTCGTGCACATAAATTGAATCTGAAATATTTCCCAAACATGTACTAATCGCATGTGTTGAATATTTCTTCTTTTTTTATCGGATGGTTCAATAGCCGTTGAAAATATCGCATTTTCTTTCACAACGCACAGCCCAGCAGATTAAATGTCGGTTCACGCTTCATCAAAACCAATCCACCGGCTTACAATTTTGTATTGATGCAATCATCGCGAGCGACTTTGCTTGGTGTTGATTGCATTTCCAAACCATAATTTTTCGTGCTCAATTTAGGCCGAAATGACACACAAATCATCAGCACGCATCATCAAAGTGGAGCTGCTTCGAGTCGGGCACGCGAATTCCATCATATGTGATTACATGGGATATTCGAGAACGGTTAGCAAATGTCGATACAAATGCAAAAATTATGGTCATTATTGTTTGGTTGAAAACAAATTACGGAACATATTTTGGGTTTTTAAAACACAAAGAAAAACAGCCATATATTACGATCATCGAAATATGATGGCGATGCTTAAAAATTAGATCAACAAAATAAAGAGGGGAAAAAAACACGTTATTTCAACAAATAAAGACAGAACAAAAGAAACAAAAACAAATATACAAGGGCTTTGTGGCTGTGACCACACAAAATACTGCAAACAATTTATGCAAGATGTGCTTTGAGAAATCACAGCAAGGCCCATTTAAATGTTGTGATTGCTAAAGATGCCGCACGTTTTTTCGATTCATGATTGAATTTCCATTCCTTTCTCTTCGTGTGATAACAAATTCTCTTAGAGAAGACGAATCGTCCACCGGCTTGCAAATTCGTTTCCATCATTTGCATGCGTTTCAAACACCGGTCGAATGAACGGTGCCTATCACACCATGTATGTGATATCATTTTTTATGGCCCTTTAACGAGTTTTTCGACAGAGTCCAAATTATTGGTGATCCGTTAATCGATTGAAATTGAATGGAATGTTGATTCAATGACCGCCGTGGAACGGTGCATTTAAACTGGATATCAAGCGAGAATTATGTGAGAATTAAATAACTGTACGAAGACAGCAGCCTTACCAAACGGCAACTGTACCTTTGCCATGGTGTTGCGAGTGCATTTCAAATCAATAGCGTAATCATTTTTTTCCACCAAATGATTGTAGTAGGCGCATTCCGTTGCACTGGCATGGAAAGTCTAATATTTAGCAAGATTTATTTTTCCTTTTTCTCGTGCGATCAATGCCGTAAAAGGCTCGATCTGTAGCGAGCACAATCATTTTCGCTCTGCTAGTGTGAGAGCGCACGCAGCAACAGTAACAAATCTTGATTGGATTTCTGGCGGGTCGATTTAACTTTACCGATAGCTATTAATATTCTTTCACAGTTACAAGATATCTATCTCAGCAATGTAACCAGATTTGTAAAAAAAAGTGTAAAACTATCTCAACACCGAGCAGTTGGCGGCCCTCGCTGCTGCTGCCGCCACCATGCAATCGCACCGTTTATATTCCATGCACTTGCAGGCACAGGCACAGGTTGAAAGGCAATATTTTAAGTCGGCACATTCGCTCCGTCAGTTCCTATTTGTAGATGCTTGGCTTCGGCGTTTCTCTCTTTCTCTCTTCTCTTCTTTTCCATTTTGTACAATGGCGTTGCCTGTAACTTGTTTCATTATTTGTACATGTTACGCAATCTTTTATTGCTGATTCAGTTATGTAAACTGGTTGGGAATGTTGTAATATGTGAAAAATATGATCACGTACAGAACCAATCGAATCGCGCCCAACTCAAATCTATATAAATGGCACTTTTTTGGTCGGCCTAGAAGATGCAGAGCAAAAAGGAGAGATAAAAATCCACGATTCCGTTGCAATGATCGTTTATTGGCCATAATTCTGCGAAGTGCGTTGTTTTATCAACTTTTTCAATGTCATCACAGAGTTCAGACACTCGCCAACGTCCACTCAGATTTTTTTTCTTATTCATTCTCATGTGTAAAACTGTTCTTTGTATGAAGAAGGCGATTTGTCCATTCTTCGTATGCAGAAGGCGATTCGATAAGTAGCAGCAACAATCCATGACTGGCTTGATCGTGCAGAAGCTGAAACGAAAGATGAAAAAAACCAACGTAAACATGAGTTGAGTAAATCATCATGCAAAATACTTTTACCTCGTAAATCGTTCACTCATCTCAAATTCACCGTCACACCGGATTTTGTGTAACTTAATAGCACATTGTCTTCAATTCCACTGTGTCTTTAAAACTAACTTCGATTGCTCAAAGTATTCACGTCACTGTAGACGCTGAAATATGGACGATGATTGGCCAAAAACAAAACGATCTAATTTAAATGTTCGTGTTGAAAATGATGATTATGGCCATAGAAAATTTTGCATATGACCACTCGACTTTGCATGTTTCCTGTTTGTTTCTTTTTTCATTGTCTCATCAAAACGGTCATAACACTTTCGCTAATTCTTTATTACAAATGCAGGAAATGCGCGTCACATAATTTCTTAGTTTTTAACAAGCTCCATCATTAGATTTGTAAAAGTGATTCCCAAAACGAATGAAAAAAAAAAACCGTTTGAGTGGGCATTTGTCTACCTTCACGACTGAAAAAAGAAGACATTCATCATATTTTTCACTTTGTCTCTCTTCTCTTGGTTGGCTGGAAATCGGGATTTTATTGCTTTATTACACACTTGCTGTGTATTAAAATCAAGCAATTTAACCAACGACAAAAAAAACAATAACCTTTAGCGTGTGTGTTTCAGCTGATGCTGGCGTTATGCAACGCCGCGAAAGACAGTCAACAACGGAACCTTTTAAGCTAATTTTTTTTTAACAATTTAGTAGGCATAATGAGACGCTCTTCCCATTAAGATTTTAAAAGTCAATATTTCAATAAATTGCCTGCAGATTGTCAGAATGGTGCAGAAGTGACCGTTGCTATTACCATATTTTACCTTTTTCCTATATTTTTTATACACGGGCGCTTTGCCTTGAGGTGCCCAACGTGTTGTTTTTTCGCATATGTTTACTTTCAACATTTGACATTTTCATCGTCTCATTCCCACTGCAATCTCATCAGTGGCAAATTCAAGGCTTGACAAATCGAGTTTAGTGCTGTTATCAAAATCAGCGGATTAATACCGTCATTTTTTGCAAATTAAATTCGAAATGAGAAATCGACGATGGATACGAAAAAAAGAACACCTTTCATTGATTGGTTTCTAATACATGTTGTCATGTCAACGTGTTGCTGTTTTTTTTCTCTCAATCAATACAGCATATGTCGTTGGGCCTTAACATCGATGATGTTTTTTTTGAACATCTCGATTGATTCAAACGGAAATCGATGGCGAACCTGAAATCGTGATCTAGAGCAAATAGAAAAGAAAAAAAAACAACTAAGCATCAAGAGCAATCACAACAAAGACACCATTTTCGCTTTAATTTGTTGCTGTGCGTTTAATTGGATCAGAATGGTGCTAAACTGCATTTTCTACACACCATTTCAGTGACCGATGATCAGCAGCGCAGTTGCATCGATCCAGTTAGCATCATCATCAGTCACCAATTAACCAATGACATCAATGTCAATTGTTTCTATTTGTGGCAATTCCACCCATTTCGCTCGAATCGATTCAGTTCGATACGAGTCTCGCCTCTCTACGTTTCCACTCGTTGCAGTTTAAAAACAAGACTTATGCGCCACGGCTATGGTACGAGCGTAAAATGTAGCGAGATGGATAAGCGCTCGTGCCTTGTGATATCGAATTGCCGCCGCCGATCGAACGAGAGCCGAGAGAAAGAAAGCCTTTAGTTAAGCCATTTGGAAACGTGAAGCAAAACACATTGCCACCATAGTGATATGGAAAGAAGAAAGAAGAGGCTTATAAAACTATATACACACAGATATGCGGTTGGCGCGCCGAGATGCTGATATACAATATCGGATTCGCACAAGATTGACCCACTTTCACAATTTCCCATGTAGAGTACACCGAGCCGAGCCAGCCGATTGTTTGCTCGATGTGTTTGTGTTTTTTTTGTCTACTTCTTCTCGTTTTCGGTGTTGTATTTTAACGGGTTTCGATGATTTGCAGCACTCAAATGACGTGTGTTTGCGCGCACAAGAGTACCGAGCCCGTCGACTTGTCCAAGAGTATTGTCACTGCCATTCTCAGTCAAAATGGTCATTTTTCTTTTCTTCGATTCGATCGGTTTAGCTCTGACGATTTCTTGTCATGCAAATCCATTTCTCTTTCGGGCTCGTGGTGCGACAATGCTCACCGATTTCGCTTTATTGTTTTACTGTTTTAGTCAATGAGCAATTTAAGGCCATTTCATTCCGATTCCCGTTTAATATTCAATTGATACTAAAACCCACAGAGCCACCATTGATAAAGCATTTCTTTTATCTGATTTTTTTTTTCTTCGTCTCTCGTTTCTACTTTACCATCCAAATCGCTCGTAAAATAAAGAGAAATAAAAAACTATATTTCTTTTCATACCAAACTTACACTTACACTCTTTCTATTTGTGCTTCGTTGAATGCTAAATGGATATGATATGCGGCGGTCGTGTTTTGATCGAATCACAACACGAATAAAAGTACTATTTCTACTGCTGCTGCTGCTGCTGCTATGTATTCGCCGTTTTCGCTTTTCTATTTTGCATTTCAATTTAAGATATGTTACTTTTGTTGTAATTTTTGTGTTATGGTTATATATTTTTTTTGTTCGTTTGTTTCATTCAGTGGAATGTTTTTTGTTTCGTTCATTTCTTTCTGGCTGGTTCGTTCGTTCGTGGCCAAATGAACAAAGCCCACCAAATAATGATATCACTAATGCTTTGCGCCGCTTTTCTATAATATGTAAACATAGTGATTTTCGTGTTTTTTTCGTCAGTTTTTTTCCAAATGTTTTCGAACTTTTTCCTATCGCTTCACAGCGCGCGTCTGGTCAGCCCATTCAACTAGTAAAATACTATACACACTTTCTTCCGTGAAATGATTGCGGCCGTTTAACGAATTTTAAAATGCTGATATTCCACGCGAAGAGTGAGAGAGGCACAGAGAGAGAGAGAGAGATTATCATATGGCTTGACGTTATTTCAGCCCCCTCGTGATAAGCATGTTAACCATCCGTTTTTGCATGTAAATCATATAAATATAGTACGAAAAGTGAAATTTCACACCGTGCATTTTCTTTCGAAACAAAAAACTGGAACCAGATTCCCCTTTCGTGCAATGTACTCTCGTGTCATATCACAAAACAATACGTCTTTGTCTTAAGATTTTTGGCCATCTGTGGTAGTGAGCATGGCGGGCACGCGCGGTACACACACATTTTTTCCCATTCAATTAATCGACATTCTCATATCCAGTTGATTTGAGCGCGACTCGTCTGCGCGAATGCCGAGCGCGCACATCATCGACGTTGTGTGCAACGCCAGCACACCGTTTCAAAAGCAATTTGTCCAATGCAGTCTCGCTTTTCAACGGCAACCTGCCGACAAATTAACATTTTTTTACCTATTACAATTAAATTATTTACAATTTTCAAAGCGAACCACATAAATAATTCATAACGCAAAAAACGTACATGTACAATACAATGAAAAAAAAAACAAATCCATTGCCTTGAAGCTAGTGTTTGCTCAATGGCTCAACGATGGCAGCGGCGGCGGCGCTCACAGCATAATTGTCAGTCAGTTCAATTCAAGTGAAACTCAATTAGCGCTAAACAAATAATTAAAAACCGAAAATTGCACAAAAATACACACAATCGCCTGTTTTGTTGAATACAAACGCTTTTCTTGTTTGTTATACACGTAGAGCATAGTTTTGTGTGTACGCTGATCAGCGCCGTTTCAACGAAGCGCACCGTGGTCTCACCCATTTACCAAACAATCGCCCGACTTTTCTTTATAATAAATAAATTTTTTCTTCGTTGTTGTTGTTCAAATTCAGGCGGTTTTATAATATTTGCCGTGCATGATTCGGTTTTTTATTTTCTTCCACCAAAAATTATGTGAGACAACACCCTTTTGTATTCAATTACTGATGCGCGCTATATTTTGGGCACTTCTTTTACATTGAAACGTCAATAACGGATGTGTTTGGTCTACCAAAAAAAAAACTGTAAAATTCTCATTATTTTGTAGAAATATTATAATAATCAGAGTTGCACCGTTTCGTTGAACCGTTCACACTTCGGCAGATGCAGTTCATTGAGAAACGGATCTCATTATTATTCATGCATTGCAAAAGTTCAACACGTCGATGGCTGAAATGGGTGTGTGCGCACGTTTTGCTCAAATCTCACACTTGGTTCAAACGACTCTGAATACAGAGATAGAATCAACCGGCTATGAGGTGTAGCGAAATGTGCAAATTGGAAAAACAACAACAACACGACTTTAGTGGCATTAGCGTTCAAAATAGATAATTTCATAAACAGTTTTTTTTGTTCATCAATCTTGTTTTATTGAATTGTATTCATTGGAATCAGTATCCTATTCAAGCGTCATGCTCTCTCTCCATCTATCTCGCTGTATTTCCATTCAACGGTTATGAATATGAAATAAATTCTTAGGTTTGGAAAGAAGGAAAAAAAGTGGTGAAAACAGAGGCAATTTCCGAGGAGAAAACAAAGGAGTCGTCAGTCGTTGAACAAAATTCCAATCGATTTTTTGAATATTTGTTACGGACAATTGCCAGTCGATAGAGTTGATGTTTTTTTCTTTCTTTTGATTAATCGAAAACAATGGCATACACAGTACGACGAACTATAATGAAACTTGGTGAAGTGTCCGTTATTTTTATCTTGTTCGAATGACAGATAACCAAAAGAATGACGCGCACACACTCACAATGCAAAAACACACTCACAGACACAAAAAAAACAACAATCGAATGCAAACCATTCATTTGCCGTCCGATATAATTTATTGCCTGTGGACATGTATTCAGCAAACGAA
Source organism: Sitodiplosis mosellana (assembly GCF_009176505.1). Taxonomy (NCBI): domain Eukaryota; kingdom Metazoa; phylum Arthropoda; class Insecta; order Diptera; family Cecidomyiidae; genus Sitodiplosis; species Sitodiplosis mosellana. The sequence goes on from NW_022595246.1 coordinate 3,347,952, forward strand.
GTGTCGATTTGTCAATTTATCAGTTGTTTCGTGTCTTTGGATTTTTGCGCATCGCAATAATTTGTTTTTTTTTTTGTGTGTTGAACCTGAGCAAATTAATTAAAAAGCATAAATATTAATCTGATATTGACATTTTAGTTTGACCTTTTTTCTCTCTCGCTGTCGCTCTCTCTTTCTTTCTTGGTTCTGATCGACAAATAACGTAATCACTCGTTGCAAAAATATTGAATAAAAAGGTTTTTGTGTGCTGTTCGTTGTCGTCGTTGTCGTGTTGAAAGTTCGGTGTTGAGTGTGCTATAGCGACACAAACAAATAAGTCGCTTGTGATGAGGTGATGCTCCTCCGTACAAAAATGCCAGACATTGTGCCAAAAGACGAAAATCATAATGTAATTAAGTCAAGTTGTTATTTACTCTCTTTTTTTTCTGCTTTCTGGTGTCGAAATTTTATTTGCATGCTATCGAATGATGTTTGTTTCGCTGAGTTGAATTTTGACGTTATTGTTGTTGTTGGTGGTGGTGGTTAAACGGCGATGGGCTCGATACAGTGTGAACCGTAATTTAAAAGTCAAACCATCCGAATATGATGATTTTTATTTTTGTTCGTCGTCGTCTTGTGAAAGGTCGAATCGAAAGATAACACATTTCTTTCGGCAATGAACAACATTTTGCATTTGTTTCGGATGCGAGAATATCATTGTTGTTACACATGATGTTTCTGAATCTGGCTATTTCGTATTTTCTGGTTTTCTCGCTTCTGTTTTTTCTTCTTCTTCTCTTGTTGGTTGGAATTTTCTCTGCTCATTTTTAATGGCAACCAAAAACCCAAATTACTAAGCTAATAACTCTCTACACATGTGAATGCAAATAAAACAAGTAAATGAAAAAAAAACAAACAACAGCAACAGATAACATTAACAATAAATTTTTTTTCGTCTCTCTCTCTCTTTCTGTTTTTTTTTCCGACGTCGTGTTCTACTTTCATTTGGCGCGCCGTGTCGAGAGCAGAATTTCAAAGAAAAAGATGCCGGCAAAGTGGTGCTGTACTCGACTAGCATGGGAATCGTACGCGAAACATATGCGAAATGTGCCAATGTGAAACAAATTCTACGGACTTTGCTGGTCAAATTCGAGGAGCGTGACATTTTTATGAGCAACGAATATCAGCAAGAAATCAAAGATCGCATGCAATCGATGGAAATTCAAGTGCCGCAACTCTATGTTGACGGTCAATACATTGGCGTAAGTGGTGTTTTTTTCTCTCGTCCTACTCTTTATTGTTGTCGTGATTTTAAATTCAGTTTTTATTGTCTCGTTTGGCTTTGATAAATGTAAAAATAATGATTGGACATGCTGTCAAAATTTCACTTTCTTTTTCGATTGGAAAACAAATAAACCAAACAAACAAAAAAATATGAAAACAAAATTGAATTAATTGACCAATATGAAAAATCGACAAATAATCGCGGCAAAAAGAGGCCTTTAAGCAAAAGGTTAATCATCTGTAAGAAAAACCAATTCGACGCGATTGAATAATATAAGTGAATTGTGCGGCATTTGCATGTCTCGCCATATTTCACAAATCCTCAACGCTTTAACGGAATTTTCACACATTTTTTTTTTGGTTTCATCTCGTCTATACCTTAGGATGCAGACCATGTTGAACGTCTCAACGAAAGCGGTGAACTTCGACAACTACTTAAAATGTATAAGGTAAGTGTGATTGCTGTATCAATTCTCCATGGGAAATTACACGATGTGAGTGTTTGTGTGTGTTCTCAATTCAACGCGAAAACGTTCTACATTCCTTCAGTTTCTTTCGAGTCGACTTCGCGGTGGCTTATAGAAAGATCTTTCCATCTCAATTTCTTAAAAATAATAAAAATAATAATGACTTGTTCAGTAAACAATGTTACCAAAATTGTTTTGAACTTTTGCGATATTTCTTAATTCGGCATCAATTCTTTTATATACCAAAAACTAATTATATGTTTTTTTTTATTCATCCCATTCAGACCTCAAATTCAGCACAGACATGTCAAATTTGCGGCGGATATCGTTTAATGCCATGCCCCTCGTGCAGTGGATCAAAAAAATCGGTGCATCGAAATCACTTTACCACCGAATTTGTAGCCCTGAAATGTATGAATTGCGATGAGGTCGGTCTAGTGAAGTGCTACAATTGCAACGATTGATAAACTGTTAGTATTTCATTTCTTTTAAATCAATATGAAAATGGTTCGAACAATCGATTCAATTCAATTCTTATTCGAATAATTTCATGCCAAAAAAAAATTCAATGGTCATTTCTATTTGTATCGATTTTCAAGGACATGACGTTCGAAACACAGTAAACAAGTTCAATAATGCAGATGATGAAGGCGCCGGCCTCGACGTTAACTCAAAACGATTCAACTATTCCGTCATTTGAACACACACACATATACATATATAATCAATTAAATTAAGTGGAGGAGACAAGAGCAATGCTGAATGGAATGCGAGGAGATTGTGGATGAGCAATTAAAATTTCAAGTGCATTTAATAATTTGTTAGTTAAGAAATTATGCCGTATAGAGTCAATTGATCATTGTAAAATTCAGAAGAGGAAGAAGAAGGAAAGGCACAACAAAAGGAATGATTTTAAACAACTCTTAGATTTAAGACCATGCTGACTATCTCGATTTGATTTGGGAAGAATGAATGAATGTTGTCCACAGTCGAACAATGCCAAGAGCCAATTGTAGTTTCGCCAGAATGGATAACTGAATAGAAAAGAGAGAGAAAAAAAAAACAAACGAATTGTACTGGATGTGAAATATCATGGGAGAATTAAAATATTGATTTTCACCTAATTTTCTTTTTATAATGTGCAATTTTAAACATAAAAATTCTTTATATTCATTTTTTTTCTGCAGTTCTTCTTTTTTTTAAAAACTTACATTAGTAGAAATTAATCAATGAAATTCGAAAAATTCATGTTTCTGAAGATGTACGTGCGCGGGATTGGCAATTGAGAAAAAATTCACTTTAATTTATTGGTATTTTCTTTTAATTGTAGCCATAAGTTTTATTGTATTCTCTTAAGTGAACAATGATGAACGGTTTTTTTTATAAAAGAAAATATTCCATATCATTCTAATCGGCAATCTGTATGCATAGAAATCTAATTTCAAATGAAATAAATGGAAATCGAATTAAAAGTGTTGACTTTTTTATTGTCTATTTTTAACGGCCATTTGTCGCAGTCATTTAAATAGTGGACTGTCGTCGATTATCATTAACAATTTCATAGTCTGATCTGAATTAGCACGAGAGATTCTGAGATTTCGACAAAGTCTTTGTCTTGAATAGGTAACACACGACATGATATCATAAAAACGCAACACATAATTTTCGCTAAAAATGCTTGCATAAAATCGAAACTCGTTTTTTGCACATTTTGCGCTTGAAAAACTAATTTATTTCTGTATTGAAATGTAAACAAGCTCATAAAGATCATAATCTCACATTCAAAAATCACCGAAATGTTTCAATTTTATTTCTACCTATTTATGTGGTTGGCCACAGCATATAACAAATTATGTGATTTTCTTCTGTGATTTGTCGGCTGATTGTGCAAATGTTGCTTCCCATTTTTGCATGAACTTGATGAATTTCTCGTCTTTGATTTGAAATGTTGGGTTAAGGTTACGCGCCCGCTTGTAATGCTTTATTGCCTTCTGCGGCTGATTTCGTTTCTGATACTGAATGGACAATTGAACATGGGCGACAAAGTTACGTGGATCTAGCTTGAGGATATGATGGTACAATCGCTCCACTCGCTCAAAGTCAAAATTGATTCGGGTAAGTGCACTTGCGATGGCTGACAACACTGGAACATTGTTTGACATGGTTAGATTGGCTCTGTCAATGGCAGCCATCAACTCGTCTTGTGTACCTTTCGATCGGAAAATTGGTGAAGAATATGGAATTTTTGACGAATTTTCAATAAAATAATTTGAAAAAAGGTAGAAAAACACGAAGAAAATTTCTTTTTCAACTTGATAAACTAAGACAAAAACCGTTTTGACAAAATCAAACGATGAAACATGCAAAGAAATATAGCAATTGAAAGAAATATCAAAAGAAGCAATGAGAAACAATAATTAAACGTTGTAGATAAGCAAATGTGCACTATTTACCGTGTTCACTCAAGTATACAATCAAATTGATGTGAGCACGTTGTGACCGGGGTTCAATTTGTACGCTCTTGCGGTACATTTTCTCGGCCATCTTTCGATTGCCCATGCGTAAGTACTGAAACAGAGTATACATTAGATTGAATTTCATTGCCGGCCGATTATAAATCGTGCGATTGGTCGATTGATCAGTTATAATTTCCATACCAAATTGCCCAAGTTGAATGTAATTTTCTCGTTGTTGGGTTTTAGTTTGTCGGCTTTGAGATAGGCAACCAATGCTTCATTAAATGATCCATGTTCAACGTATGATATTCCTAAATTCATCCAGCCCAATGGATGCTCCGGCCTAACGATCGAATTAATCAAAATAAATAAATGAGAAAATATTAATTTGAAAGAGAAAATACTCGACACTCACTCCAAATTCGTGACTCTTCTATGGAAATCGATAGCATTTTGTGTATGGCCAAGATGTCGATATGCGTTTCCGAGATTAATGAGCGTGCTAGTAGTGTTTGGTTGCAGCTCATTTGCTATCAAATTGTATTCGAGTGACTTGCTTTGATTTCCCTTTGCCGCGCTTATTTGGCCAAGATTATAGTAAATCTTCGCATTATTCGGGCAAACACGAACTGCCGATTTGAATAACTGTAAATTATTTTGCCAGTCGATTGATCTCTCATTGGAGCGCATCATGAATAGCAGCAGCACCATCAAACTTATGATTCGAATCAATTTCGGACTCGTTTGAAGAATGGCTTGCGCGCCGAATGCGATAAGCAAGCAATAGCCTATTGAGGGAATGTACAAAACTCGGTCAGCCAATACAAAGCCAACGGTAACGAGGTTAGAGGATGGAATGAATGGTACTATTAGAAATGCCATGGCAATGCGAACGTGTCTGAAAAAATGAAATGGAATGGATGATATTCAAAATGGATCTTGATTTAGAATGATTACCTTGGCCCAACGATAAACGCTCGAATCATGAGAATATAGAATAGTAAAGTGAGTGCTATTCGGTGATCGGTCCATGCGTCGATGAGTTTTAATGAGCCATACGACCAATCGCAACACAACCAATCGGGACAAATTAGTAACCACATGTTTAGGGCATGAATGTAACATGATGTAAGGAGCTGGAGATAAGATTTAGTAGGTGAAAAAATGTTTTGAAACTTTTGATGCAAAATTGACTAAGAAAAGCACTTTAGTCACTGACCAAGGAGGACTTATCTTCGATCACAATAAACTCATTTGATAAGAAAATTTTATTCTCAAATTCAAAATTGTTGATTCAACTTACTCGTGTGAATAGACTTGGATGAGCAGCGATAGGATTTTCCTGAGCTGAAAACTTGGGTAGTTTATATCCCGTAGAAAAAACACGAATCAGCATCAATCCTATTGTCATCAATGTTAAATAAACGCTTCGCACGATGACTGTCTGGCAGCTCTTACGAAGAAATTCGAATCTTCTGCTGACATCACGACGACGAACTTTTGGTAGCGACATATTCGCCAAAAGGTCATACACAGCGCAAAATGGCTAAAAATAAAAATGAAAAATCGTCAATCAATCCTGAATGCAAAATGAAGAGCTAAAAGTCGCTTAAATCAACATTCACAGTCTTGGTGATTAATCAGAAGCTTACCAAGACCATGATCCCAACTTCTTTGCAAAGTAAACACATTAACGCTACTACGAACAGAATGATGTGGCTTATCCAGCTCACTTTACCCGTCTTTTCGTGGCCTAGAAGAGAGGAGTATGCATCAATTTGAAAGGTTTTATTTCGATTTGAGGAACGTTGTATGCTTCTTGAATATTTCTCACTACTAGTAAAAATAATTCTGGCTAAGAGAATCGATTGAAAAAAAGCTACAAACCTTCGACGACATCTAAAAAATGGCTGAACGTAGTTAAAAAGAAGAAGGTGCACATGAGATCGGCACGTCCCACAACTGAACAAATGACCTCTGTGTGAATGGGATGAGCGGCAAACAGTAGTGTTGCAATTGATATGATTGAATGGTCAATGTCTTTGAATATGCGCCGCAAAACATCGTAAAGCACAGAACAAATGACAATGTGAAGCAGTAAATTGACTCGCTTCATGTGCGCCGGCAAATATGTTTGGTCGAAATACCGGAATTCAAGGTGAAACATCAACGTGACCATCGGCCGAAATGATTTGTGGCTGCGTTCATTCGTGAGATTCTGACCCCAGAAATCATGCATTAGAATCTCTTGGACATTGTGCAATATCGACTGATTAGTGTTTGTGACATCCGAATTTTTCACAATCGCTACACCGTCATCGTACACAAAATCATGATGGTACAACAACAAACTCGAGCCGAAGCTCAAAACGCACACAGCGATTATTTTGACCCACTGGAACAATGAAAGAAAAATGATTCCGTTAGCACAACACAAAGAAAAGTCTTGAGATTTTAGTGAAAAAAGAACACTAATTCCATTCTAAACCAATGTTGTACCTGTACAGTTTCCGTCGAAACAGACATCGCTAACCACTTTCTCACAATATAAATTAATATAAAATTTCTACACCAATTGGTGATAAGTCATTAAAATTGTCATCTATTCTGAAGATTTTGCCGAAAATTTATCTAGATCTATCTAAAACTCTATTGTATTTATGCGGATTAAAACGTTGTTTCCGTTGGATTCACATATTCTTGTGATGAGAGAGCGGCTTTTTTCGACACATTGTTCCAATTCTTTTCTATTGGCACAAATAACTACTGCTACCGATTGTGTTGTCAAACTCTCTTGTTTACAATGCCACTGTGCAAACTAATGTCACTTTTTTCTTGCTCCAATAAGAAAAATGTCAATGTATTGGTGCAGCCCTTGAATTCGCGCAGCACGTGCTGATTCATAACAAAACACGCACACTAACAAACATATCATGTGCAAAAGGAATTAGTTGTACTTGTGATAATTTGTTTGTGAATCAATTTTTATAGTTTCATATCGAGCAAAAGCCCGATGATAAAAGTATTAGTACGAATAATGTAAGGAAAATCTATGAGAAAGTCAAGATAAACTAAAAAAAAAGTTCCATAAAACGTCATAATCTGCGAGTGATTCATAATTTTAAAGGAATTGGTTTTACATTTCGCCTAGCACTTTACTAAAATTCTTCAAATTTCCCCTACCAGAAATCGTTTGATAATATTCCATCGATGTAGTCTGATAAGATAAGAGCTATACACCGTAATTGTAATAGCTAACAAAAATATCAACAAACCACACATACACACATGCACGAGCCTCACATGCTTGAGGCCGAATTGTTTAGAAAGAGACAGCTCGTTGTGTTGTGAATCGCGCTTCACATGTGAGATATTAGTTTCGGGCTTCGGGCTACCAGATAGCGCGCACATACATGACTACCAAACGTCGTACTGTCGCATTGAGATTTTCTAAAAGATTATGACATTGACATGACATTTGCTGCCAATTGGTTTCAGTGTTCAGTGGTTGGTTAATTGTGCGAACAAAGGCGAAAAAGGAGTGAAAAAATCCATTCGATTGATTTTTTCCACAGAAACTTTTTTCAATTTCGTTTCGACGTTTACCACAACGACCACAAAACAACCGAACAAAAGAAAATTTCCCGAATATCATTCACGTTGATCGTGAAATAGTTGAGTTAAGTGATTTTTGTGTGAAGAAATTTCTACGTTCTTCTCTCTCTCTCTCGCTATTACGTCGATTAGTAGTGCATTGTCGATTTGTTAACCAGAAAGTAGTGTGACGTTCGTTCGTAATGAGGCTATAATTATAAACAGAATAAGATGACAAATCAAACCACTTGAAGCGATTCTGTTTCATAACTCAGAACTATTCGGAAAATAACACGTAGAAACGATTATCGAAAAAAAACAAACGTCATTAGTGAATGTACATTTGTAGTAGTCCGGCTACCAAAGTGATTTAACAACTGTCAAAAAACGAAAACATTTTCTTTTGCCGTCCCAATCAACAATTGAGTTGCGGAACAAAAATCAAAATAATGCGAAGTCGCAGTAATTCGGGTGTCCGATTGGACCAGTACCAACGAATTGTACACAAATTGATAATAGCACATCAACAGCCAGTAACGGGTCTGTTTCCAGCTTCACCAAACAATTCACATGCTTGGGTATGGCATTTTCATTCAAAATGTGATACAATTTTTCGCTAAAATCGTACAATGACTTTTGATTCTCTTGTAGATACGTGACAATGTGTACTGTATTCTTGCCGTGTGGGGCCTATCAATGGCGTACAAAAAAATCGCCGATCAAGATGAAGATCGAGCCAAAGCCTACGAATTGGAACAGAGTTGCGTGAAATTGATGCGCGGTCTGTTGATGGCGATGATGCAACAAAAAGACAAAGTTGAAAAATTCAAAACCACACAGAATCCACTCGATTCGTTGCACGCCAAATATTCAAGCCGCAACGGACAAACCGTCGTGAAGGACAATGAATGGGGTCACCTCCAAATCGACGCAATTTCATTGTATTTGCTCATCTTGGGCCAAATGACAGCATCTGGATTGCAAATCGTTTTCTCGTTAGACGAAGTTGCCTTCATTCAAAATCTTGTCTTCTACATCGAGTCAGCTTATTGCATACCAGACTATGGTATTTGGGAACGTGGTGATAAAACCAATCATGGTTTACCCGAATTGAATGCCAGTTCAATTGGCATGGCAAAAGCTGCTCTCGAAGCTCTAAATGAGCTCGACTTATTCGGAGCACGTGGCGGATCGGCCAGTGTTATTCATGTGTTGGCAGATGAAGCTCACAAGTGCCAAGCGGTTTTGCAGTCGATGCTACCAAGAGAATCGAACAGCAAAGAATTAGACTCAGGTCTGCTGTCGATCATTGGATTTCCAGCATTCGCTGTTGACGACCCACAGCTAATCGTCAACACACAAGAGGCAATAATTACCAAACTACAGGGAAAATACGGTTGCAAACGATTCCTTCGGGATGGATACCGAACACCGAAGGAAGACTGCGCCCGTTTGTACTACGAACGATGGGAATTACGAATGTTTGAGAACATTGAATGCGAGTGGCCACTCTTCTACTCGTACCTCATTCTCTTTCATTTGTTCCAAAATGATAAAATAGCCGTCTCGAAATATGCCGCTAAACTCGAAGAAGTTTTGGTCAAATCGGACGATGGAATGTACTTGATGCCGGAGAGTTATGCTGTACCAGCCGATTTAGTACCGGCTGAATATTCAAACCCTGGCTCGCAACCACGAGAAGTCGTGGGCCGTTGCCCATTTCTATGGGGCCAATCGCTTTATATTCTTGGGAAATTGCTTCAAGAGGTACCGTAATCAACTCTAGCTACATATCACAGCCGGCGATAGCAGACGCCAGTGATGAAAATTCCGATCTATTTGTGTTTATCAGCTCATTTAATATTGATTTGAATGTCAACATTGATTTCAGGGTTTTCTTGCCGTTGGAGAGCTCGATCCATTGAATCGTCGTTTGGGCGCACAGAAAAAACCAGATGTCGTTGTGCAAGTCGTAAGTGTTCACACATATAATAAATTTTGAATGGAAAAATCATCATTCAAACGATTGTATAATAAATTCTCACATTGCATCACAGGTCATATTGGCTGAGGACAATGAAATACGTGACAAATTAGCAGAACACGATTTGCACGTGCAAACAATAGCCGAAGTAGCTCCGATTGAAGTAAGTCATCGTGCAAATGAAGTATTAGTAGAGTAAAATTTTGCTTCAATTTTCAATTACTTTTGAAAAAAGTTCAATTTGAATTCTAATCAATTTCAATACCACCAGGTTCAACCAGCCCGTGTACTTAGCCACCTTTACACTTATTTGGGTCGCAATAAGAAGCTTGGTCTGTCCGGTCGAAAGTCTCGAGATGTTGGTATTTTGAGTACCAGCAAATTATATTCTCTAAAAGATCGCGTGTTTGCATTCACGCCACAGGTAACCCAAGATTTCAATAGAGAAAAAAATTTCATTTTAAAAAAGAACTAAAAGAAAAAGAAACCATGAAAAGTTGCTTAGTTCCGACCGGATTTAGTTTTCTTTTTTTTTTAAATACAATATTTTTCTCGTTCCCTCTCCCTCAAAACAACAACAACAATACACAAACGATAAAATGTTTTGTTACGGTCGGATTCAATGTGTGATTAACAAACAATCGCGAAATGAACGTATAATGCGATTGGGATGTTAGTTTGTCGATTTGTCACGTTTTTACATCGCGTCTGACAATGAATTGATAATCGACATTTTGAAAGGAGAGATCAATTTCTTGAAATCGGCCTGGCAAAACTTACTCGGACGACCGCTCGTTACGCTCGTGATCAGGCCAGTTAATTTAGGTCGGTGGTGTTTTTTTTAGTGTTTTGCTCATGTATGATTCATTGAGTGTGTGCTTGATTATTTATTGACATACACTCCGTAACTGTTGTATAGTACTTAAAACCCCCACAACTAAGCTTCCATAAGAATTGACCGAATAATAATAAGAAAAACGAAGATTTTCGTTTTGAAACTATAGCCAATTGACTAACTACAGTGCGTTTTGCGTAAATTGACCTCCCGATCCTCGTCATGCAATATTTATTCTTTATTATTTTGTTTTTTTTTTGTCATTTTTGGTACTTTTGTTATTCATTCGCATTTAGCATATTTTTATTTTCTTCATTTTGATTATATTTTTTTCTTGTTTTTTTTTGTTCTTTGTTTCAAATTTGTATGAATTCTGTTTTTTTTCTGTTTCAATTGTTCTCTGTTATTTTATGTAAATTTTCTTTTAAGCTTTTGAATTTACTCGTATTGAAAAGTATTCCTCATAAATTTTGATTCAAATGATTGAGTTTCATGCATTGAAGTTGGTTGAGGGTAAGCGTAAGAAGTGAACATTCGGACCATTTAAGCTTGAAAAGAACTAGACCAACATTTCAGAAAACATAAAGAATGAAATTCGAAAAAGAAAAAAACACCTTTGTTTGCTATTGTTGTTTTGAGCTGAAGTTAAAGTAAAATTATATAGATTTTCTCCCTGTACTACGTTTACAACGTCCGTGCATCAAATTGCATCGTATAGAGATACTAAAAGTAGAGAAAATTTCCCATCGACTATATATTCAAAATTTCAAAAGTGTAGGCCAATTTAATCGATTTGTGTCATACAAAATTCAAAATTTTCAAGAAATTCTTTCTTTTTATTTTATCCCTAATAATTCCAAATCCGTCAAAATTTTCTAAAAGAAAATCAATCAAAATTCCAAATTCTCTCTCTCTCTTTTAATTCAACGATTGGATTTGCATTATTATTACAACCGATGTAGAATTTCGACTATGAAGAATACTATACGACACGTGACCCAGCACTATTAGCTAGCATTTTCACGACTAATCTCGCATTTGTCGCAAGTAATTGGCGTCATATGTTGGGACGACCAACTATAACGTTATTGGCTACTCACTATCTACTAGGTAATTGTTATAGACCACATTTTTTTTATTTACAACAACAATTGTTTTTCTTCTTTTTGTAGAATAGATTTCCGTTTTTATGAGACATATTTGAATTTTTCTCCGTTGGTCGTCGTTGCAATCCGCTTGAAAGTGTCAAACTGTAAAAATATGTTTAGTCTTCCTTTTTAAAACTAGCATGTTATCTGTTTGCACTATTTTCAACTGAAGCTAATACACTTTTTCGTTTTGTCTAATTTTAAAAAACCGAAACCGTTTTATTCGTTTTGAATAAGATTTTATCAAGTTTTTTTTTCGTAATTTTATTTTTAGTTCACTAGAATTTTGTGTTGCGATGTTCCATGTCCGAAGAGTTGCCTGCACCAAATTTGATATGATTTTATTTACATCGCCATTCATTTTCAATCTTACGTTCTCGCTTCTCTTAACGGCTTTAACCTTTTAAAGCACTTTTTTTCATTTCCCAATCATTCCTCCTTAATGAATAATTTCTTTTAATCGAATAATTTAAAACTTTCGTATTTTGAACAAATCAATTATTTTCATAAATATTTCCTCACTCGAACTATCCGCATGGTAGTTTGAATTCTAGTAGTTGATACATCGCTTCAATATTTCTGCATTGAAAATTTGCTTTTTAGCTTGATTTTTTCTTGAATTACCTTGAATTAATGAGAATCTTTCGTACAGATCACGGTCGTGTGCCATTAGCCATGGTTCAAACAATGAAAAAATTGAAATCTGGCTATATTAACGGTACTCGCGTTATGCTCGGCCATCTTGGTGATTTCTTGAACACATCTGCCATCACCGATTTGAGCTTTTTGGGATCACAAGAGGATGGATATCCAGATCGTAAGTACCTAAAAAACCTCCTTTAAGAGCTCCTCTACGATCTTTTACATATTATTGTGAAGGCTTCGAATTATTCATTGGAAATATTCCCAAAATAAAATTTCAATTTCTCAACAGGTTTAAATCCAGATGTCCAAGCCTACTTGAATGAGCATCTCTTCCGTTCCTTCAGCCACAAGAGCACCGTTAGCGTTCGCCAAACTACGTTGCGACCACGACAATTGCGCAGACGAATGTCATGCAAGGGAGCAATTAAGAAGACTCGTTCAATCAACGCAGATTGTAAGTGGAATCGAATATATTTTTGGTATTGCCATTTAATTTGAAGCTTCTAATCATTCTGCAATAAGTGAAATTTCGATTCTCAAACTAAAATTCCATTCTTTCATCAAAATCAGCTGATACCCTTGGAATGGAAGGGAATGTGATTGAACGTCGCACATCAACCGCCCAGCTGTGGGCTGATGCGCGCCAGCAAACCGTACCATCAACATCGGCAACATCACCCGTTACAGTGCCAGCATACTCGAATATATTTGTGACACCGCCGGATCATGATCATCGGCCTCATTTGGAGCGGATGAAAGAGGTTGACAAGCCGGAAATCGCAGCAAGTAAGCTTAGTCAAATCAAGAACAAACACGACGGTGAGACATCAAAATTGTTTTTTTTTACATTGGCACCACTCTAAATTCTGTTTTCTTCCTTTGAATTGAGACTTGATTCGGAAACACAAGCACGTCTATGAGACAAACATTTCTGATTCAAGCCTGATGGACCTTGAACACCGAATGAAATTTTTTTCGATTTATTACTAAATAAATATTCATGCCTTCTTTCAGTGCCAAAAATTCAGTTGGGACCAGCCAGTGGCCGAACACGTGGCAATGCCGACACAAATTTCGCCGACACCGAAGTGGAAGAATTGATTGCCATGCTACGAGAAACTGAGAATTTAGAAGAGCAAGGAGATATTTTACAGTATCTCGTTGACAATCAAGGTCTTGACTACAATACCGGTACGTATTCAAGTATTCAATTCGTCCACATTATTCTGTTCCTTCCCGTCCATCCAACGATTATTATGGAATGAACATTTAAGAAGAAAAAAACACCGGAATGCAATGACATTATGTGTCACGTTTGTCAAACCGTCTGTATCAATTTATTTATCCATTAGATTGCATGCAAAGACGTTCGTCTGATGATTCTGTGATGAAATGCTGTGTTTGCTTTTTTATGTCCTCGAATCGTATTTTGCTCGCTTCATTCGAATGTAAACCACTAATCGCAACCGGGAATGAAGTCAATTGACATCGACTAATTTTGATAGTTTTTATACAAAATCGAAATTGATAATATTCGATTGAATTTTCAAAGGAAAGAAACCATTCGCCTTACATCTTCAGAGGAAATGCAGATAAACAATTCATTTCCAATGAATTCCGATTGGTCGCATGAATGAAGATTGTTCATTGAAGGATCCCCAGTCCTAATTGCATGCTGTTTCATTTGCCGTGATTCAATACTGAATGAATTCAGCATCAGCATGTGCACTAAATCTGCCTGTCTCCGACTAACTTCATTAAAATTGACTATCGATTTTGACCAAAAATATTTTTTAATCCATATAAGTTAATCAATTAAAGGTGTCAGTTTCAAATATACTTCCCAAAAGTGAAACGCAATTGGTTCTGCGGTATCATAACTTTCAACACCGAAACTAAAACGACAACCAACTACTATTTAAAATACAGGCACACAATTTAAACCAAACACAATTTTAAACAAAGTTACACGTCATTTCTCGACTTAATACCAACAACAAATTACACGTATTAATGGATTTTTCGTGTATATTTTCAAAATATTTGCATTTTCCAATTTTTTTTTTTGTGTATATTATTTTTCTTGACTTTTGAATTATTCTTAACCTTATACAAATCCTTCCCACAATTATTTTCTTTATAAACAAAAATCCAAGTTTAAAACAAATTGTTGAAATCCGATGTATTTCCCGCGTACAGCATGGAATCCCAAATCCAAAAATATATATTCACACAAACAGACACATCAACATCAACCAAATCACACCAATTTATTAACCAATTTATATTTCTCTTCTCTTTTTAATGCGCTACATTTTATGCATATTTAAAAAAAAAACTGGACCGTTTTTATTTTGGGCAAAAATGAAAACTAAAAAAAAACATTCATATGGTTTGTGCTGGGTAAATCTCCAATATTTTATGCAACTACAATCAATTAACCGATATTGCCAAACAAACAAAACAAAAACCACCATCAATATTATGCTCTGTCCCAATTTTGGAAAACACATGAACATTTTTAATGCGATTTTGCGTGATTTTGCCAATTAAACACTAAATTAGTAGATAAATCCGAAACTTTTTCCACATCTGAAGGGATGTTAGAACAAGGTCGTGTTGTTACAGTGAGGATGTTGCTGAAGGGACTGTATGAAAAAGCATGCCAACAGAAACTCTGGGGTCTCGTGCGTCACACAGCCGGAATGCTTGGAAAACGCGTTGAAGATTTGGCGAAAGCAGTCGTAAGTTGATCGGCGAGGGGAGAAATTGAGATCTTTTTATTGACATTTGTCCATATTTTTCTTTTAGACATTTTTGTCATTCTCACTTCCTCACAATTATTCAAAAATACTAAAACTTCTCTTTTTAGACTGATCTGCTCGTCCGACAAAAACAAGTGACAGTTGGAATGCCACCAAATAACGAATACACCATCACGGCTCCATTACCTGAACCGGAGCTTCGACAACTCATCCATGAGGCATACGGAGACGATGAGAGTACAGCAATGTTAACACAAGAGCTCATGGTTTATTTGGCCATGTTCATTCGCACAGAACCACAACTTTTCATTGAAATGTTGCGTTTGCGAGTTGGTCTAATCATTCAGGTATGGCATTCAGTTTCAATTTACTGGTGTTTTTTTCCCACAAAAGTAAAAAACTGAGTCATGATTAATTCTTCTTCAATTCGATGTAGGTGATGGCCAAGGAATTGTCGCGAACGCTGAACTGCGATGGCGAACAAGCATCGGAACATTTGCTTAATTTATCGCCGTTTGAGATGAAAAATCTACTCTACCACATTTTGAGTGGCAAAGAATTTGCCGTTAGCAGTGGTATGCATATTCTTGAAGGAACACAATATTGAAAAAGTTTTTTGATTTTAATCAATGTTCAATTCCAGTTGCCCGTGGTAACTTCACAATTGTGAGCACAACATCGGGTCGTGTGAGTAAAAAGAGTCAAATTGGATTTGCGCCACCGGAACAAGACGATCTCGAAGTGCAAATCGATGATCGCCAGGGACAATGGTTGAGACGGCGTCGTTTGGATGGTGCCTTGAATCGTGTACCACGCGATTTCTACTCGAGAGTTTGGACAGTTTTGGAACGAGTAATTGTCGCTTAAAGAATAATAAAGAGACCGAAGTGCTAATTTTCAATCTCAAATTGCAGTGCCAAGGACTTGCCATCGAGGGTCGTGTTTTGCCACAAAGTTTAACGCAAGAAATGACACCCGGTGAATTGAAATTCGCCTTAGAAGTGGAAACCGCCTTGAATACAATTCCACAGCCCGAATACCGTCAACTGGTGGTCGAGGCACTGATGGTGTTAACACTGGTGACTGAACACAATATGGTTTCGAATTTGGGTGACATAATTTGTGTGGAGCATCTGGTGCACAAAGCCAATCAAATATTCCTCGATGAACAGCGTAAAAGCAACGGTGACGCAATGTTATGCTGTGCTAAGGAAAACAATGAATCTCTCGCGCACACAAATGGCCTTTTGTGTGGTGGAGTCGCTTATATATGCCAACACTTTTATGACAGCGCACCAAGCGGTAGCTACGGTACGATGGTTTACATTGCCAAAGCCGTTGCTGCGGTTCTAAATTGCTTGCCCAAGCATGGAGAGGCTGAGTGCACCATTTCTTAGATTATTGTTAGATGCCAAAGACTCAAACATTTTAATGTGCAGAAATTCTATACTATTTTACAGCAAGGAAACAAAAACACAGAATATAAAATATATTTATAGCAATAATTAGTGATGATGATGATGATATGGTTAGAAGAATTGTAGAGCGAGGAGTTTTATCCAATTCCTTCCTTTAACTTATTGTTATAGAAGACAGAGACTTACTGTTTCCATAATATTTTCAATTGTTTGTTCAGCGAAATGAATTCTAACAGTGAGATTTGTTAACACCACCCATTTACAGCGTTCCTAACTTAACATTGATTGTTTCATTTAGATAATTTCAATAAAATTCGTATACAAAAAGAAGAAAAAGACTTGTTTCGATTTGATGTTTGAAAATTCGCGCAATTTACATACGAAGCCCGAACTGTCATTTGGTGCTACCAATTGGTAGTGCATATGTGTGTATGTGTACGCTTGTGTGTATTAGTCAGTGTCCACTTACAGATTTGCGAATGCGTTGAATTGAATGGCAAAAAAACACAAACATTTGACGTTTAATGAGTGATATTTGGTGAAGTGTTAAAAAAATTGCAAACATTTATCAGCGTGATAGTGAAAAAAATGTTGCGTTTTCTTTGATAATTGCTGCAATTTAATCGATATTTGGTTTTTATTCAACTCATTTCCAACGAATTACGGTTGATAAGACGTGATTTTGTAAAGTTTTTGGTAAATTTTCCATGAGTTAATCCGCCAGTTGTTTTTTTTTTAGCAACATTGCTATATTTTATGTGCCAACACATCATCGTACAACGAAAAGATGTTTTTTGTTTCGTTTATAATTTGCATTATTCTAAGTGTTCACACGATTCAACCGATACACGGTGCATCCAATGCAGAAAAAGTGGTAGTGCCACAGACCAAAGGTCAATCAGCGGAAACAATATTTAGCGAAGGTGGCTCATTTACAATATCCAAAACACCAACAAGAGCCAGCAATGAATCACTTCATCCTGTTAAAGCAGTGGAACAAAGCCTTGTAAACAGTGAAACAAAGGAAGCGAAGAGACATCGAGGTATCACAAACACCGATGATGCACCATCAATTAGCGAGCTCCACAGCAATAATACCAAAAATAGTTTGATAAGTAGTAGTAAAAACACAGCAATAAATAACACAACTGCAACCGTGAATCAAAGCCCGAGTCCAAATTCGAGTCAAACAGCTTCAAAAGTTGAACCAACACTATTGAGCTCCATGCAGAATACTCAAAATATCAAAACTGATAATGCAAAGGTAAATCCACCGTCGCCTAATGCATCGAAAACAACGGCAACCGCGACCACAAATGGCACATCATCTACAACAACAACAACAACAACGACTTCTACGACCACAACGACGAAAAAGCCAACGACTACGACGACGACGACAACAACAACCAAAGCTCCTCCAAAGAAGCCTCTAATCACACAATCCGTCGAAGATGTTCCTGGTTTATTGAAGGCAGCTGAAGCTCAATCGCAGTCCCAATCCACCAAAGACCAGCCACTCGAAAATGTTCGTGACAATGAACCATTGTCACTGCAATCGTCCGAAACAATTTCATATCCAGATCAAAAGTCTAGCCACAATTTCGCCATGCTAATAGTTGGCGTTCTCGTTATAATCCCATTCTTGGTGCTATTAACAAATTACGCCGTTCGTCGTGTTCGTGACTATTGGTCAAAGCGACGATATCGACGCATGGATTACCTCATCGAAGACATGTATAACTGAAAGTGACTGAATAGCAAAACAACAACCAACTACGAATAGCAGAACAACATTTCCGCCATTTTTATTTCCATGCAGCAAAAAAGCTTGTGATTCATGCGTGTGAAAAAAAAACAAAACAAGAAAAAATGAAAACTAATGTAAATACAAACTTGAATGTTAGGCTAAGCGAATGCACCAATTTTAGAAAAACATTTTTAATTCGGTACACGAACATTTAAAACTGTCGAATTTACGCAAACAAATTAAATGATATTATGACATTGTCAACTGAAAAATACCGATCAAATAAACACATTGAAATATTTTTGTATCATTTGAACAGCTGTGTTTAACAAAAAAAACATCATATTTCAGCTTTATTGGGCATTTTTATACACTTATTTTTATTCCAGACGTAAACAGCTGTTACAGGTAAAGATATGTGAAAAAAATTCGAATTATCGCTTCAAAACAATTCAAAATCTATGATAAAATCATTATCAAGAGAACATTTCAAAGGTTTGTATCAAATTAGCTCAATACAAACTACATATTTCATGGGAAGTCGTGTAAGGTATTCTAGTTATAATGCAGTAAGCGAACTCGCTGAACTTGCTTCTTGGGTACATTTTAATTGTAGATATCTTAGATTTGAATTTATCAGCATCCGATTTGTTGAAATCTTTTTTGATCAATTCATAAAAAAAAAACTAGCTTACAGTAGAGAGCAGAGAATGTCTAAAATGTTCAAGAGTCTACTAAAGATTCCTTCTTTATTTGGATTATTACCGTTTAGTCAACCTTTCTTGAAGGTTTCTTGTCAAATTGTTCATAGTTTCATATTTTTGATGATGCATCGTGGCAGCTCAATCTTATGTTGTGCAAATTTGTGAAATTACTTGGAACCACTGAGATTCAGCAACCTACACATTTAGAATTTTCTGATCCGATAACTCATGATGCCTCATTTTTCTATATATTTTTTCATTGATAGGAATTCCACTGAACGGCATTTGGTTTTTATTGAATGGCTTACAATATAAGCATTTTTATATATGTGTTTTTGTGCGCAAATAAATTTTAAACTAAGCTGATTATATTACCAACATTTTATTTTGCAATGATCGATTTCTGGTTTTGATGAAAACTAAGACAAATGAATGGTTTGGAGCGAAAATGTAATACAGAAAAGTTGAGCGGAAAAATGTCAATGATGAATATGCGGGAAAGGGATAGCTAAAGTGTATAGTAAACTATAGTGAACTATATAGCTATCCCGTTTTCATTTGACATTTTTCCGCTCAACTTGTCTGTATTACATTTTCGCTCCAGAGCATTCAAATGATGTTGATGCTCCTATGTTCCCAATTTTTTTGGAAATAGACGCTAAAGTACGAATAAATCGAATCATTCAGTCAACAGACTTGGAAAGTTGTTTTTTAAATGAAAATATTCATAAATTTTATTCCTTTTTTTTAACTTTTCGGTAATGATCAAATACTGGTTTCGGGGCGTTTCAATTGTAGATAGCCTTCAATTTTCTTGGCAGCATCCAATCTATCCAAGTCGTTTTGCGGCAACAATAACTGCAAGGCTTCGTCGGATTCTTCTCGATAGCATTTCAGTGCGTCAACCAACTTGAAGATCAATTCATCGGAGAAAACTAATTTACACTGGTAAACGTACAACACTTTCAACTGGCGGCCAAAGCGGACTATGTCTAGTAAAGTTTCTTCTTCCATTGGTATATAGTCCAGTGTTAGCTCTTCCAAAAGTAATAGTTTTCTTGCCAAGTTCACCATGGATTGCCCGTAGTTTATTATTATTTCCGAATTATTTCCGGAACAACCAGTCAGTTCTATTTTTCGTAAATTTGTGAATTTTGGTAGATTGTCAACAACGCCTTTCAAACTGCCAACTTCCAAACGACCCAAAGAAATTTCACGCAGAAGTGGAAGTTTTCCAAGGCCATCGAAATGTACAACAAAATTATTATTTAGTGGTACATGGTATGGATTACACCAAATATCCAATTTTTCGAGACTGGCCAAGTGTTTTGTGATTGCCGGAAAGAGAGCACGATAATTTTCACTGTACCAAGCGAATCTTAAGCATGTAAGCTGAGGATTTTGTTCAATAATGGATATCAATTTTTCTGGTTCCAATTTGTTGTTGTACATCACCGAAATACTACGCAGGCTTGACCATGGTTTGCAGCAAACGTCCATCGACAATTGTGCATTCACGTTAAATTCAATCAAATTGGGGCACAATGCGTTAAAATCGATCTCATTTTCGAATTTTTCACTTCTATTGACAATTGTTAGCGATCTCAAATTTTGAAGAATTGGTGCGATCGTCCCAATAAGGTTTCCATTAAATCCAAAGCAAAAAAATGCTTGGCGAACGTTCTGGCTCACGTTCTGTGCGATTACTTTCAGATATTTTGATGTATGACTGACTACTTCACTTCGATGTTGAGAACCAGGACCATAGAATAAATCAGTTCGGAATGATAAATCAGTGATATGTTGTCCAATGCAAAGCATCGTTCGACGTACTTTGGCCAGCGTGTCCGTTGGATTGTTAATGTACACTTTGTACTTTTGAATACGTGGAAAACAGTGTAGGCGCAGCAATTGGTTGAACAATTTACACACGAAGGCCATATTAACAAGTGAGTCGATATCCAAGAACTTAAACATATGCAGCAGACAGTCTTCGTCCAACCTGAATATTTCCGAAGTTTGTTCATCATCAACTTCCATATCATCTCCAGGTGGTGGATTGGCATTTTCTAACGGTTGTTCCCATGTGTAAGCTGGCTCAACTTCATACGGCTGCATTTTGTTCATCTTCGTGTCTAGCTCAAAGTGCGATTGCACAAAACAAGCAATTCGATCGCTGACAAATGTCACATGTGCTTCTGGTTCATTGTTGGGCAGCAGTTCAATCGATTCGATCTCGCCAAATTTCCGAAAGTGTCGACGAATTGATTCAATTGAAAACCCTTCATTAGCCTATTGAAAGAAAAATTGCCATTGAGCTTCGTGCAAATATTTGAGGTTACGTACACTAAATACATACCACATCGAGCTGAGTCGGTCTAACACAAAGTTTTCGTGCCACAACAAAACGACTTTTATCGTATGAATCTTCGTTATCTATCAACATCCATTCCGAATCGTCCCAAATGAACGGCATTTTGTGTTTTGAACTTCAGAAAACAAAAAGATTTCGAGCGAATTTTAAATAAACTATATTTTGCTTATCAATCGATGCTAATACGCAAATCCAATTGTTCATAACATGTAGAATGAAATGTCAAGTGACCGCCAAACCGATATTGATGTCTTCATTATGCATTGATGCGATATCAGGTGGCGTTGCAAGTGATTAAAGGGTTGTTTGAATAGAGATTGAACAAAATTGAGTTGACTTTGAATTCGAAATAATAAAATGAATATCATGCGTCAATCGGTATCTAATTTAAAAATGATTTTAAAAAATACATCGAAGATAAATCATCTAAACTGTCCACAGTGAACAGGCTGTTTAATACGAAAAACGATATTATTAACTTAACTTACGAATATACTATATTGATGCGAGTAAATTAAATGCGTGGACTCGTCTCAAAGCGCTTTGGTTGTTTAAATTTTCAGATTTGTTTGACATTGTAGCAAATGTAATATTTACCACAATATTTCATATTTTGTATTTCATTAAATTTCTTTTTGAATCATATCTTTATTATCCAAAATCCACAATTTTCTTTTTCAGCGTACATTCGGGTTGTTTTTTTATTGTTATCATTTGTGGTAAGTTATAATCCAGTAAACTGACTTGTTGCACTTCATTCGTATCGGTTGGTTGATTGTAAACCACTCGATGTTGCACAGATGAACTGTTGAGCCTATGTCTAATCACTTGGTTGACGGGCTTGAATCTGCCCACCACAAAATGTAGACAAATTATGACAAGAATAATGACCCCAACGATCAAGAGTGTTTTGATTGTAGACATATCTTCCAAATGACTTTTCAACAAGCCACTGTCCTTATCTTCAACCTGTGTTTCAGTCTTTGTTCCGTTGTTTACATTAAACTCAGTGGTGTGAACGCAATCAACTCCGCCCATATGCGTTTGGCCTGATGGATTATCAATCAATACTAAATCGTTCCATTGAAGTAAAAATTTCGCTAAATATTCGCAAGAGAAATCATTTTTTGAAATAACCAGCACGGATAGCTCTGGAAAATGAGTACTTGTTATGCTATCAATTTCCTTTAAATTGTTCCCTTCTAAATCTAAAGAAGCTAATCTCTTGAAATTTCTCACGAAAAGTTTAAAATCGACTCGTTTCAAATTGTTGTACGAAATATCGAGTATTTCCAATTTTCTTTGGTGATAAAAAGTTGCGAATTCAAAATGCGTTAAATTCGTTTGTCTCAAGTATAAATGCTTCAAATTGATGAAACGTTGAAATGTGCTCGCCTTTAGTTCACCCACAAACTGATACGATAAGTCAAGTGTTTCCAAGTGTATACTCGCTTCTTCAATTAGAATGGAAATATTTTCTATTTCACTGCCGGACACATTTAAAAGCCGAAGTCTCTCGAAACTTTCTCTGCTAAACGTCCATACGATATTATTTTCAGATTTGTGTAACGAAATAGAATCGATCGGCGAAATTGTGATGATTAAATTGGTGTCGTTAACGCAACTCGCATCCAAATACTCCATCGTATTGATCGAGATGTTTATTAAATTTTCGGACCAATTTTTCAACAATTTGCAGTCTAAAGTGGATATAAGATTATTATTCAGCTTTAAATTTTTCAATTTTTTATTGTTTATCAGCAAATCTGTGTCGATGCTGTAGATTAAATTGCCGCCAATGTCAAAAAATTCCAGCTCATTGAGATTTGAAAAGACTGATGCATTGAAATCGCCAATCCAATTGCCCGATAGATCGATGCTCCGCAATTCTTCAACGTTCGCAAACAAAGACTCATTCACATTGGATAATGCGTTATTCGACAAATTCAGTTCACGTAATTCTAGTGGCTGAATAAATTCGTTGGCAATGTGCCCAAGATATTATTTGACAGAAATAATTTCTCCAAGTGTTCGTTTCCATTGAATATATTCTCTGGCAATGACTTGAGTCCAGCACTTGACATATTGAGCACAATAAGATCTTTGAATGCGTTCATCCCAAACTCCTCACTGAATATTTCAGTCTTACATCCCGGGAATGACAATATTCGAACCAGACTACGATCGATGCCCGATAGATAGTTATTGCAATATAAAAATTCTCTGGTTCGTCGGCTGAAATGCTCCCCATTTTCCACTCCACACATGTAGGTAACATGCTGTAACTTTTCGTCATACGAACAATCGTTTAACCAAAATGTATTCACTATTTGTAAAACTATAGACAAAACAATTAGAATGAAACTTTTTCTTGTGTACATTTTGTACAAGACCCTTGTTTATTGTTCTGATTTGAATGTAGCGACGTTTGCAACTGAACTGATTTCTTGAACATTTTCAATAACATTGAAGGAGAAACTGGATTTTGTGACTTTGATCCCAATCCCACCACTTCGAAGCACACTGATAAGATTGCTTCGCTGTGCACGCTGAGTATTTTGAATAAAAACGACTGAATAAAGTAGCAATTAACATCACCGGAAGATATCAACTATTGTCGCTGCAAATTTATATTTTTGTAATATTCGCCTACAACTTTCGTCATTAAAATTCAAATTCACCAACAAATTTCAACAAATGATGAAAAAATAAAATATCGACAACAATAAGTTAGCGAGGAAAAATATAGCAGCGTCAGAGAGTTAGCCGTATAAAAAATACAGAGTAAGCCGTGTAAAAATTAAAGCAAATAAATCATTTAAATTGGTGCAAAATAGAGATATGATTCATCGTTTTTTGGATAACAGAGATATGACAACAGTAGCACATTTATTATTGTTTACAGTTTATTAATTACGTTCAACTCGCTGTCGCTGCACATTTTTTTTTCTCTCAAACTCATATATTTGGGTAATAAACATATGATTCATCAAAATGAAATTCGATGAGATACAAAATATGAAAAATAGTGGTAAAAAACATATGAGTGCTTGGAGACAAATTTATCATTTTATGTCATTCGGCTCCAAGCGCTTTGGTTGTTCACAATTTCAGATAACGAGTTGCATGAGTTATTTCTTGTAACTGTTTACCACAAGCTAACAGATATTCAGTCGACATTTTAAACAAGCTGTAAAACGTTTTTCATGAAAAAAGGTGCACCAAAATGTTCATATTTTGTATTTCATCGAATTTCATTTTGATGAATCATATGTTTATTACCCAAATTTATTTAGTTTGAGAAAAAAAAAGTGCAGCGACAGCAAGTAGCCCGTATAAAAATAAAGAATGAAAGAATACAGCGGAGCTATGGAGGAGCTTCGAAGCTATGGAGGAGGTTCGAAGCTACTGAAAAAAACGTATAAATAGCAGATGACATCCACTGTAACAATTATTATTACTTCGACAACCGAAGAGTGAACAACAAACTTTGAAAGTGAATTAAAGTGAAAAAAGTGCATTAAAACAATTAGAAGAACAAGAAACGGTAATATAGTGAAAGGAAACAACTTTGAGAAAATTGGTCGTTCGTAAATGAGATTGTGATATTTTTTTTGCAAAAATAAACGGTAGGTCTAAAATCTGACTTAATTTTAACTAGAATAGTCATTCGGAACCTTGTGTGATAGAATTCATGATTCGGACTCAAATCGGACGCTGCACTGGTTGTATGCACTGAGTGCGAAAAATCATAAACTTTTCTACACTTGTGATGATGGATTGATGGACTGTATTCATTCCCTACATATTTATAATATACATTTTTAATGTCTCAGCTTTACATAGTAGGCTGACTCAATTGTCTCTTATTTACGTTTTTAAAGACATTTCATAGTTATTCCACGAATATGAATGATTTATATTGCTTTTTAAGTTAGTAAGTATTGAGAATTGAGATAGTTGAGCTATCACAATGTTTCCGTTACATCATTATCAATCATTCTGTCTTTTTCTTATTTCTCAGTCAAAAATGTCATCTAAAAGGCTACTTCTCTTTGTGGCAATCGCTATTTTTGCACTGAGCGTGCCTATTGTTGCCGAAGAACCCATGGCTTTTATAAGAATCGATGCAAATTTTGCCTTTGACAATAATTGCATATTCAAAATGAATATATCATCGACATACAATTTGAATATAATTCAAATAGTCATGTCGACCAGATTGCCATGGGTTCGGAATTGTCTTCTTAAAATTAGAATCGTTCTGTAAAGTAAGTAGATTTCTCCTTCAATTCACATTTTCCCCATTCATTTTTATTTTCTAAATTAATTATGCTTCGAATTTTTTTTATCTCATTCAGGGCAGTTGAAACCATTACATGATACTAAAAACGTTAGCGTCTGAATGAATGCCGTTTTGTCCATCAAGAAAAGGAAATCGAGAGTACATATTTTGATGAAATAGATCAGACACGTGTTTAATATTAAGCTATCTATTAACCCTCTAATGCCTTATTTTTCCCAGGGTTGGGAGTACTGTAACTTGGTTGATTTTTGGCCATAGATAATAAAAAAAATATTCATAACCCTGGATTCCTCATGGTTTGGTCAAGAAATGCGATTGACATAAATCAGAGAACAATCAAGCCCATTGTTCAAAAGTGTCAAAAATGTGTCTAATTTAGAGTTTGAATAATTTATTTTGTCAAATTTTTGTTTTTGAAAACATTTTTGTTTATAACTTTACAATCATACCACATAGACAAATATTGCTAAAGACAAAAATAGAGAACATTAACGAATAAAAATTCCTTTTGAAGCAATATGATCCGATGTACGGTTTACGTTCTACAGGCATTCAAATGTCCGTCTTAAGGCGGTTGTATGCATTAAAGGGTTAAGTGCCAAAATAATGTTCCATGTTTAATTTTACGTAGACAAATTTTAACTTTCTACTACAGTTGTTACGTGTTAGCAAACGGATGCATTTATTTTTATAATAGTCACTTAAGCAATTATCCAAATTTTGAGTTTCATATCAAAAAATATTTATATTTACTTTGTTCTGAACTTTGTTAAGAAGGTCTCGAGCATTCAATTTGTATATGATATTACCTAGTCAAATAAACGTTCCTTAAATTTGTAAACCATTATAACCATTCCACAATAAGTAGTTTGGTTTCAATGCAACGTTTGATTCAAAGTCAAAGACTTGAACGAACAAACTGTTGAATTTTACTTAGGATAAAAAAGAAAAACATGGAAAATTTGGAAAAAAAAAATTCCATTTTTTTCAAATTTTTGTAAACAATTTTAAAATGGTTTATGTAAAAGAAAATTATTTTAACTAAATAACATATGCTACACTTTAACTTTACATTGGACATTTTGTTTGCAGAGTTGCGCCACCTGCGCCATTTCATCCAGCGACACAATAATCGCATCATTTACAACTTGAATGCGTTGCAAAGAGCCATTGCGCACTGGTATATCCAAATTGATGCCTTCCATTGTTCTGAAATCCATGAATGTGTCTTGTTCGACAAGACAACCTTTGTCATCATCGTTACTGGGGGAAAAGACCAGAGCTCCAGCCAAGTTATGTTTCATCGCCCATCTCATGTTATTAGCTATGTGACGGAATTTTTCGAAATGGAATACGTAAAAAAGTAATTTATCGTGTACATTACGTATTACAACTTTGTACTTCTCGGTGTTATATTTTATTACCTCATATTCATTATACTCACGCATTAGACTCGAGCATAAATGAAAGTAAGGATATGACTCCTTATATGATGCAGCTGGGCGAGGGAATAAATCCAACGACTGTTGTATGGTTAATTTCGTTGAGGGCACATTCATTTTTATTAAATCAGCTATGGTACTCTGGTTCGATATATGCATAAGATCAAGATATTCAGACATTTCAAACAAGTGTGGATCTTCCGTATTGAATTGATTGTCTCCATCGTATGAACCGAATGTTGATGTTAGCAGCAAATTGGTGTAATCAAATACCGTCCGAAACTCTTTCACCAATGACACAAGTGATTTTTTGTCAGTCTTGTTGTAGCTTTTATGAGAAATAGACCAGAATTGAATAACATATAAGAACTACCCATTTCAAACAGCTCAGCAGTGGAATAGATTCCCAAAATGACCTATTGAAATTAATATCGTTACGTTTATCCATTGCAATTTAGCGAAGGTGAGAAAGAATTATGCTTACGTTTAAATGTGGATATTTTTCTCGTTTGTTCAACCATTTTTGGATGAAATCAGGCATATTTATCCAGTGCTCTGCTGCGCTCCACGGCACTTAAAGTCGAAGTAATCAAAGAAGAGGTCAATATTTATTACAAACTCATAAAATACGACAGCTACATATCTGTCGGTTAGACGTAAAAGAATGTAAGTTTGTTGGTTATTAATACCTATTTGAAGAAGAAAGTAGTTTTTCGATCGATTTTGTCTAACTTAAAGAGGAAAATGTTCTGCTTTTTCTGCCAAAAAAAAAATGAAATTTGTAGCAAAACTTCAGTGTATTCAAAGTGATTCTCAGAAGGTTCGAACGAATGTTTGAAATAGAATAACCATTCAAATAAACATGGTTATTGTCGAATGTAAGGGCATCCAATGCTTATTTTCCAGCAGGGCGCATTTACTAGAGTAAATAACATTTTTAACAAAGAAAGTTTAACTACAAAACTTTTGCTGTAAACAATTAATCAACATTCATCTGTTGTTGATATTTTTCTTGCGTTTATTTTACTCAATTTTGGAAATAAATGGTAGAGAACTTCTGGTTATTGGCCAAAATGAGATTATATCTTTAGTTAAAACCAAACATACATCTCGTTATTACTACACTCAAACTTGCGTTCTTTAACGTTTTATCAATAGATACGATCAATTTATTCAATATTTACTTGAATCGTCATCCGTTATATATGTATCCACAATTATATGTGTATACAGATTAAGTCCATTATACTTTTCAAATGTGTCTATACGATCCAATACTTCAATATCCTGGAATACCTTATATTTTTCAAAGCATACGACAGTTTTGTTGTGCGACAGACCTGCCAAAATATTGTATATCATTAGTCGTATTCAAACCACAAGTAGTTTCATGTATTATGCAATAACAATAACTAATATTCATTTTTTAATGTAACAACAATTATTGGATTTCAAATTAAATATTTTTTTTATTCAAAATAAACATATACCAGTCATAGCAGACGTTAGCGCAAAGAAACTATAAATTACGAATATGCTAGCCGATCACATCATGTTGAAATTCCAAATGAAACTAAAAACTATTTGCGTTGTCTTTGGTATTTATTAGGCGAGTGAGTGAGTCAAGTTCTAGGGGCCATCATTAACCCTCAACTGCATAAGCCCGCCTTTTGGCGGGCATCATTTAAACACCTGTATAATGTGAATCGTACGGCGGATGACATTGCTTCAAGGGGAATTTTTATTTGTCAATGTTTTTTCTTTATTTTTGTCTTTGGCGTCATTTGTCTATGTCATACGATTGGTGAGTTATTAACAAAAATGTGCACGAAAACGAAAATTTGACAAAATAAATTATTCGGTTTCCAAATTAGACATATTTTTGACACTTTTAAACAATGGATTTCATTGTTCTCTGACTTATTTCTATCGCATTTCCTGACTAAACCATGGGAAATCTAGGATTATGAATATTTTTTTCGTTATCTATGGCCAAAAATCAACCAAATACCAGTACTCCCAGTCCTAGGAAAAATTCATGCAGTTGAGGGTTAAGAGATTTGCTTTTGTCTAATTTACATTCCTAAACACATATTCAATGACTTTTAAATATGCACAAATAATTTTCTTCTGTCGAATCATCAGACTTTTAGTGGAAATGTATTCATGAATCGCGAATGTTGCAGTCAAAATAAGACAACTGTTCATGAAAAGTTTGATGCGTTTTTTAACAAAGCGGTTAGTAATGAATTAGTTTCTTATCTCATCGAAGACATTGTAGACGGTGAAGACCGGGTAATTCAAATAGTAATGAAACGGTAGAAAAAGAGTATCTAAATTCAATTTAGTAAATTGTTTTGCAAACGGTTTTCAATTTTATTTCGAACTTTTGTATGCAATTTTAAAACTAGATTCTTGGAAAAGAGTAAAGATCACCCATTAAAAACCACTTCAATGTAGTTCAATTTCAAATCTGTTATTCTTTTTCGCGTACTCGAACAAAGTGTCCAATGAACGTCGAATAGAAGTCAGATAACAACAATAAGGACAAAATATGAAAATTTTGAACAATCGACAATATGTTTACGACGATTTTCGATGTATACTGATGATGATAATTTATTGTTACAATAAATCTGTATAAATTATCTTGTGTATAAATTGAGTGACGACTTTTGCAGTCCCAAATTTCCAAATTAAACGCGTAACAGTTAACGCTTCACATAGCCTTTGTCCCTTTGGAAACGTTTACCAAAGGTTATTTTGGACCGTTTGCTATCGGACTAATATCAAGCATTTCCATCTTGGTTGGATGACTGTGTTTTTGTTTTCATGTCCTACTTGTGTAAATGCAAAAAGTTTACGAAAATAGCCAGGTTTTTAACGAGTCGAGAACTAATAGTTATTGTTATTATTAATCATTGTAAGCAAATAACAATTGATGTAACAGTCTTGCACTCTTTTCCGGCCACATTCTATTATAATATATTCAACCAGAGCTTAGCTGTGTTAAATAAAAATAAAAATAAAAAAAAATTGTTTAAAAATAAACATGTCGATTTTAAAAACAGAAATGTTGATAATTCACCTGAAAAACATTCTCATTTACTTTTCCAAGATTTTGTCCTGTGTTTTAATAAGTAAACGGCACATTTTGTCCTCAGCTCTATGTATTAGTGAGCTGTGTATAGCAAGCAATGTATTACACATAACGTAAATTTAGTTGTAATTAGCGTAAACGAAGCAACCTATGTTGCCTATTCTACTCTAGGTGTTACCAGTGTGCAGCATTAGTGAGAACACCGCTCAGAAGTGACTATGTGTGAGAAGCAAGGACGAGAAGTATATCATGAGCCTAATTGTTTAATTACAGTTGTAGGAAATTGCAGCAATTATAACTGTGATTAAATTCCAGAAAATGAGAATTGTCGTAATTTTCTATAATGTATCAATTTTATCACGAACGTGTTTACTTTGAAAGTGAGTTTTGCTCTTGTTCTGTGCCTGATAAAAGTAGTATCAATCTTGGTCTCTTAGCGATTTGGACGTTTCTCATCGGGAAGGTTCTTCTCTAGGTTTCGTCTCGTTGTTGTTATTCATTGAGCAATTCAAAAATTTACAATCATAATAAGAATTTTTGAGGAAAAAAATTCATTTCCCTTTTACAAAATTAATTTGTTAGACATAAGTGTTTGAAAACATCAAAGTTGATTAGATTACGTTGTGACTTTCTAAATGAGACCTTTAGCAACAAATAACCTGGTTTTGGAGTGGCTGTATCTATGTACCCCCGCTGAAGAAACCAGCAAATGGAAAAGACTTGCCAGTTCATTTTTCGGTTTGATCACTTTTGCGTCAACTTTAAGCGGCATGTTGGCAAGTGTGGCTTTCGCGTGGAAATATATTTCAATAGATTTGGAAGAGACGTTGTATGCTCTTTGTCAAATCATTGGCTTTGGTAGCATCACGTATGCCATTATAGTGATTTTTTTCCAACGCCACAGTATGCGAGAAATATTCCAAGGCTTGTCTAAAATCTACACTGCAAGTGAGATTCAATGTATTTAGTAATAAATTGAAACCGATTTCAGTGCATATTTTTTCTTCGAATTTAGACGAAAGTGACGAATCTTTCCAGTTCATTGAAAATGCCAACAAGAAAAGTGAATTTTTGTGGCGCGCTTATGCTGTAATCAAAATTGCTGTAGTGATGACAATGGGATCGATGCCTTTAACTTCAGTGGTTCTTTGGATGATCAATGAACATTTCGATGCAAAACATGTGTTTCATCCTTTTAAACTTATGTAAGTCTTTCGATTCGAATGATTTTTACGTCTCTCCCCTGTAAATTGTTGAATATTTTCCCTACTCTGTTTATAAATTCGACTGAAACCCAATTGGCAAGGCTTAATTAATATATTCGGTTTATTTCAGTCTACCTTGGAACCAATCGACACCGCTTGGATATTTTGCTGAAATATTCTTCATTCTTATCACCACCTTAGCTTACATGGTGGCCAATGGATCTCTTATTCTGCTATTCATTTCCATGTATTTGCATCATAGCGCATTTTACAAACGATTCCAATATACTGTACAAAAATTCAACTCTAGTGATCAATTTTTCGATAATAAACAATGTTTGTGTGACTTGATCGCTTTTCAAATCGGTGCAAAAGAGTAAGATTGATTTGAAACTGAGGGGAATTATGAAGGAATATTTTTTTTCATTTTTACGATTCTCCAGTTGGTTTTCTAAAACCCGTGATGTGTACGGTCCATTCATTCTGATTCAACTATTCAGCAGCACGCTCTGGTTGGCTTGTTCTATTTTTCATCTCGATTTGGTAAAAAATCTCAATATTGTCATAACGATATAAGATTCTATTGATTAAGTACTTTCAGCAACTCAAACACATTGATTCCGATCTGACCGTTGTTATGATTTCATGTGGTGTGAGTTTATCAAATCTATTTCTCAATTGTCTCTTCGGGGAATTGGCCATGGAAAGCTACATGAAAATGTCTGACTGTTTGTATGAGTCTAATTGGCTCGAACTCAATACTAATTTCAAGAAGTATCTCGTTCTGATGATTGCAAACACTCAGCGACCGATTTTCTATCATGGATTCGGAATTACCTATTTGAAACTGGAAACATTTATTAAAGTACGATTCATATTTTCCTCATTTATTTTCATCTTCGATCTTTATTTTTTTCGATTTTTTTCTTCTTTTAGTTGCTCAAGACAGTTGGCTCCTATTACATGTTGTTCAAGACATTAGTCTCTAAATGAATGTCGTTATATTCATGAAGATAGTGGAAAGCACACGTTTAGTTTTAGTTCTCTTATGTGTTAACCCTTATCCGCTGTTCCAATAAAATCACGTATCCGTTGCTACAGTGTCAATTTGACACTAAATGAAAATCTTCGAATGTTTATTATTTCTACAACTAATACAAAGATAATCGTATTTGATGTCGTTGTTATAATTTGTTAGTGCGATTTGAATGTCTTGGAAAACATAAAAAAAAATTGATAAACTACGCCACACTATATATGATATATAATAAAGTAATCGAAGACAAACGATTATTATAAGTAAATTAATGTGATTTTGCTTCATATTTGGCTTACTTGTAGCAATAAGCATGTGTCTATAAGGTATCTTGTACACCAACATGGGACCAAACTATACAATTACAACAACAATAACACGTATTGCACCACTATTTTCAAGCTAACCGTTCCGTCATTTTATCGGTCAATTGGAGATATTTCCCCCGATCCAATTGATCAAAGTGATTCAGTGAGCCATTGTGATGTTTCTTTTCAATCATTTAGCACAGCCATAACATATTTTCCATATGCATATTCATATGTGTGTCGGACACTCTTCGTGTGTAGTAGTGTCAATTTGACACTAACAGCGTTAATGTGAACCATAATGAATAGCTCGAAAACACAATTAAATTTGAAAATAGTGTCAAATTGACACTTCCAGTGGACGCGGGTTAAATACCCTTCTATGTAGTGTTGAACTATTTTTCATTGATCATTTAATCCCTACACAAATTACCTTTTACCCAATTTCTTTTTAAATGTATCCATCAATTTTTAGAATAAACAGTTGAGAAATCATCTGATTGCGCTATTATACAAAGAGACTCAGTATAGTATAATAATTGAAAAGCATTCTTAAGCTTTCACTTTGCATTAAACTTCATTGAACCTGTTGAAATATCCCTGACATCCAATTTGAATCTAATATCATATCGACCTGGAACATTTTGTGAGGTAAACTTCTCCCATGACTCACATTTTCTCCACTTACTACTTACTAGTATTCTTATCTTCAAAATTAATTATGGGAAGAATGGTTGAAATTTTTGGTACAATGGATTTTTTTTCTTCGCAAAAATAAACCAAAATTAAAATATTTTTTTTCCAGACAAAATTTGTTTGGATTTGAATCTAATATTACCAATAAATGTCCCTCCTTAACTATCAAACTACATACCACAAAAAACAGTTTTATTCCAATGCACTTTACAACGGTCGATTCATAGTCGATTCAAATCAAAATTGTGCCAAATTTATGTTTTATATGGCGTCCCCACTTGGGAAATGTAAGCTCAGTTTTATATTTTTTCTGCATTATTCTATGGAGCGTTGAAATTTTTTGTTGTTTCAGTTAATAAGTGAGTGTCGATATAAATTTTGTACAATATTCCAATAAATATCAAACATATTTTAACATTTCACAATTTTTGAATCAGAAATGATGATTTTCCTTTGCAAATGTATACATTTGAGTATTTTGAGTGACTAAATCTTGATTTTCCATTGCCATCGAAAAATCATCCCTTTCAACAACAACGGTCAACATTTCCACCGGTTTGGATCGGGCAACTCAGATGTCAAAAAGAAATTAGGTCACAAGTGAAAGTGACACAGGATACGTGTGAAATCAATATTAAATTAAATAAAGCGGTTTTCATCTAAAATCCGTGCAAATGAATAGTTCGTTGGGGGTTGAAAAAGATGACGATTTGATCATAGTGCATTTACCTAAAACTTAAATCTAAAATTAACAATTCGGAAGCGATTCAACTTTGAATGGTACATTGATTTGTTGCAATCAAACATACTCGCGGATCTTAGTTCCCAAATATAATTGCTTACAATTCGATGAAAACAATCAGAAGTATGGGTAAAATTCCTCGATTTTGCTGGAAATCGGTAAACAAAATGACGAGACAGTTTTGAACGGAAATCAGTGTGCTATCTATCGCTGTGTGATTTTTTTTAAGGAAGCTCACCAAAATAAGCGCCAATAGGAATAGAATTGATATCAGTCGACTGCTTTCTCGAAAAAATGTCATCGAATCGTGTTGTTCTGTGTTGTAGGAACGCGAGCGAGAGGGGAAAAAACTTCGAATCATTGAAATGATTGTTTTTGCATTAAAATTCATTGAAATAGAGAATTTGTCATATCTAATCCATATGAATTGGATCGTTCGAATGGAATCATATGTAAATTGCACGGTTGAAACGAATCCAAGCAGAATAATGAATGGATTGAGTGCAAGCGACTGTAATTTATGACTTTGTTAGATGCGATGTTTAATTTTTTTATATAAAAGTATAAATCGATCAATTTATTAAACGTGATTGAGTAGCATGTGTATTAAAATTGAGCCATTCAAATTACAGTGGCTGACTGGCATGTTCCCGCTTTTTCCCAGAACGGAAAAAAAACAAATGGGCAAAAACGATACGGCAATTGCTTTGGATACGATAGCTACGTTCCGTCCGGTCAACCGATCTAAATGGGCGCATGAGTGTTGATTTGTTTTTTTTCTAGACAACAAACTGGACCCGATGCTATACGTCGAGAAAGAGACTACGCAATCAGCTTATACATAACACGGCGCACAGCGCAGCGCAGCCGTTTCGCCAGCATATTTCCTGATTATGCTGCTAAGTAAAGCCGATAAAGACTGTGTGTATGTGTGTGTATGTGTGTGTGTGTGTGTGTATACTAGCGCGCTCAGCTGAAATAATATTTACAGCAACAACATCAGCATGACGTTTGAGCGTTGCGATCGCGTCTGCTGTTCGCATGGTTGGTTAAATGCGTTGTTATTTGCTTAGTGCACAACGTAGATTGAGATTTGGCGTTTGTGCGTTCGTTCGTTCGTTTTTTCGTGCATTCAATGTTGCGAGCGGTCGCAACAGCACCGGCAACACACCAACTAGAATATTGTGTTGTTCACTTTTATTTGGTCGAACGCTTTGAATTTTCGATTAGTTTGTAGTAGGCTCTCGTGGACAACAGACCTATTTCAATTCAGTTTTCTCTCTCTCACTGCTCTATCCAAATATTGTGTTTATTGTGTTGAAAAAGAGAATAAGAATTGTTTTATTATCTGCTTATTTTTTGTTTTGTTCGTTGCATTGACTTAGAACTATTTCGTCTTTGTGTTCGTCATTAGAAAGAAAAAAGACCGAGTTATTACTTTTTTCGCGTGTCATATTTTGCAAGAAATCAACAGCGTACGTGTTTTAAAAGTAAGACAAATAGAAATTGTTTCCAACTCATATATTTATTTTTTATTTGCTGCATTGCAAATAGCACTAATGTATAATTCAAACGAAGTCGAGGTGAAACAAAGAACCTTTTGCATAATCGTCCAACCAGTGAATCATATGTTTCTTGTGAATGCTTGAAAACAGACTTTCTGATCGATTAACTTCACACACATTTTGATACGGCGATTTTTTTCCATTTGTTTTCTTCAATTACGATAAATGATCATCTATGAGTCAGAAAGAGGTTTTTTTTTCGAACCGAAGAAAAGAAAGAAACTTAGTTGTTGGAATGAAATTTATCTCTTGAAATATGTTCTTCTGAGAATGTTATCATTGTGTGAGGCTGCAATAAAGTCCATTAATTCATAGTATGTTGCTTCTAAAATTGACTCATTCACTGACCTCAATGTGATAGTCTCACTGAACAGTTCCGTTGGACACTGTCTCTTTGGACATATCTGAATAAAACCGGTACAATAAAAAGCGATGAAAGATATTTACAATGCTAATTCATCGGAAAGAAAAGAAAGAAGAAGGGGGAAAAGGAACGCAAATTGTCGTCACGCCGTTCGATTTTAGCGATCAATGCTCTGATGAGCCATTAGTCCAATGGAAAATACAGACGATTCCCATTTTTATGGTCTCGGTTTTGATCATTCCATCGGAATATTTATTGATCTAGTCTCTGATTCATTCTCAAAATTTCTCCAAACGATAGACAGAATAACACCAAACCGCACGGGGGAAAAAACGAATCGAACAAAAATAACAATTCTTCGACCAAAGGTTCATCGATGACCGTTATCGGTCAAACTCATCGGCATTTGCATAAAAAACGGAAATTTGAATCACGAAATGATTAAGCAATTTTTCTGTATTTCAAGAAGTTTCTCTACCGTTTTTTTTTCGTCAACACTTTTCGTAAATAAACACCGAAATTGAACTGGTGTGCTAATGGCGACGATAGGGTATGCTTTGCGCATGCGCTTATTTAATCAGACAAATTAAAAATGCTAATTTCCAAATGCACTCTGAGCGTTGTTAATACAATTACGCCGCTTGTTTTTGTTTGCATCACTATGGATCCTGGAGCGAAACCATTTTTCTGCAAGATCAATTGACGCCAATCGAAAAGATTCCACTGTAATTCGATTGGTGGTTGCAACAAGTTGAATAAATTATTTAATTCCAAGACTAGCACTTGCAAAGAAAAAAAAATTAGAAATATAAAAAAGATTAAAACCGCATTCAAGTGTTCATTCGATTCCGTTTCCCTGGGTGGGTATGGAATATAATTTGAAATCCAGTTTTGCACATACAGCTCTGTAATTAAATTCTGCAATCACATTCCTATTTTAATCGACTAGTTTTCATTGAGAATTTTTCAGCTCTAGATCTTCGTTTGTGAAATGCATTTTTCCCGGGCATTTTCACTTTACACCCAGAATCCCCTTGAGAAAGTGGCATACTTGCACTGTGCACTGATACGGTAACAATAGATTTTTCCTCCGCGTACCGCAACACATTTCCTAATTCTTTTCAATTTAAAATTCATTTTCGATGTGTGCTTTGTGTGCCATATGGTGAACACACTCGAGACTTGAATGAAAACCGAAAACAGATAGATAACACAAAAACTCTGAGCCAGCACAACGCTTAAATTGCTTATGCATAGAGTATTGCATAAACATCAGCAGCAGCAGCAGTAGTAACAACTCTCACTCAATGCATTCGAAAAACCACAACAAACCAAATACACGCGTTTACTTTCCACATTTGGCCAAGTACTGCTACGCGTGTACGATGTTTATGATTTGTGTGCTTTTTGTTGTGTATTGCGTGCTCCAAACGAAGAACGACGTAGTAATATATTATTTCTACTGTTTTTTTTCATCGTCATATACACAATGAAAATCGTTGTTTATTCCACGGAAATCCACATGGAACGTGATTTCTTTGGCCCTTGATATGTTTTTGATTGTGGATGGATCCATGCGGCGAAATAATGTTGGTGTTGTGGCAAATGAAAATTTAATTGAAAGCACTCGCTTATTGCTCGATAGTTTTAGATTTTGAGATGCGAGAGCAAGAGAGAGAGAGAGAGAGAGAGATGGAATTTCAACATAGTTTGTAGCCTTCAAACTACATTTTGATACATACACTTGTACCACACATTTTGCGCCAGCAATTGGGTTTTTGTTTATCTTTCCCAATGAGACGCAAATTCATCTGAACAATAAAATGTTTCCAAATGACGAAACCACAACCATTTAAACTCTTATTTAGTTCATTGATTGAAAATAAAGAGTTTTAAGGTATTATTGAAGTGCAAAAATTCCCTGGAAATGACGAAATTTCACATGCCAAACCATAAAAGTTGCGATAAATATATTTTCTTTCTGCCAAAACCTTCAGTGTCAAAAAATTTATTGTTTTTTCTTTTGATTTATTGAACAAAAAAAAAATGCCAAAGAATTGTTATGCACGCAAATGATGTCTTTGCGTCGATCGCACAAGAAATCCAAAAATGTGAAGGCGACGCACGAACAGTTGAGGCATTTACGTTTATTGTTTGGTATTCATGAAGTGGCCACTAGAAGCGAAGAGCAGAAATTTTCTTTACGCGGACAATGACTGTCGATTGACCTTCGACAGAACTGTTATTAATAAATGTGTTTTTCTTTTCTACTATTTTCTCTTTCACTTGAACTAACATTCGATTGAATGCAGTTTGTCCATTCGTCGGTTTACCCATTCGCGTCGTCATACTACGAACATTGCTGCCACAGTTGGCTGCGGTTGAAAAAATAAAGAGCGGAAAATTGATGACTGTGTTTAATAAACGCTCATTAAATATGAAATGTCATTCACATCGTCTCCGTGTGAGTTTTTGAACTTTTATATTCACATGTGACGCAATCCGCTGGGATTTTCCGCATTCGCCATTGAATAGCGGTAACAAAGACGCGCACTCATCTTGCAAGAGAACACATCTCTTGTTGACACTTGGACTCAATTCATTCTTATACCGTAGAATCATGGTGTGCGGCGTTGATTTCCGTCTTCATTTATTCATTCGTTCGCATCATTTGTAGTGGTTACTCATCCAAAGCAGAGTAGCAAAAATGCAACAAAAAAAAGAGTAAAACACACATACTTCCTATCTAATCGCCCATTAGGCATTGCTACGCACTGCGCAAAAATGTCGAAAGAATGCCGAAAACAAAACGCAATGCATGTACAAACAATGTTTCTTTCAAATATATACGCTATCCAAATCTGTTTAAAGTGTTTGTTTTGGGCTTGAAATTCAAAAGAAACAAGTGAAGAAGGAGAAGGAAAAAAGAAGTTGTGTATTGTCGCACACCCTCGACACACGACGAAATTCATATGATACAAGCACGGTTCCACTTGCCACTTTAACATGATTGAATGTTACTTCATCTTCACTCACTCACTCTCTCTCTCTCTCTCTCTCTCTCCCTGTCTCATTGCTATTTTTAAACCGCGTTTGTGTGTTTTTTTCCCTCTTCTCAATGCGAAATGCACGGCCGCCGAATGCAACATGATTTGAAATTGTTAAGGCTTTTTTTGTCGTCGTCGCCGTTTGTTGTTGTCTCAGGCAGCAGCACGTCTGCTCATTATTATTATTGATCATTGTTACGTCGCATTGCATTGTCATTCAGTGTCTCTTTCTCTCTCTCTCTCTCTCTCTATTTTTTCCCTCTCGTAAACATTCATTGAAATGGAAAAAAAGAAGCACACAAATACATAGAGTATATTGAAAACACTGCAGCAAATTAATCAATCATTTTGCTTATTCATTTGTACGATAATCGTAATTTGTATTGAATTTGCGTCGCCCAATGACTATGAGACGATGTTATTTATTGTTTATTTTAGCGTACGCTTCGGTATTCCATTACACATACTCGGTTCGTTTTTCATCGTCGTCGTCATATTTTATTTTCATTCGATCAAGTACAATTTTGGTTTTGATGATGGCAATATTATCAAATTGATTCGATTTTGAGCAATGAAACAGACATATCGGCCCTAAATTATCGACCGGCACATATATCACACACAGCTCAGTATACCTCAGCATTCGATTGATTAAAACAGGTCATGATGCACTCATTGTCATACACATTCGATTAAATAATCAATTCCAAAATTTCAATGAAAAAAAAAAACGTTTCGATCGCGTTTTTTCTTCTTCTCCTTTTGTATTCTATTGCACACCTTTTTTAATTTGTCGTTATTCTATTTTCGACTTCATTTATCAATGTTAGGTCGAGTTTTGTATTTCAAGTCTGTGATCTCTAACCCGAATTCACCATGAACGGAATACAATTTCGCCATACGCCGTCCGTTTTTTTCTTTTTCGTTCATTCGTTCAGTTTGTCCGTTCTGCTTTATTTATTTGAAGGAAATGAAAGCCAGCAATTTCGTTGTGTCATTACGTAAAGACTGCGAAATGAAAATTATTTAACAAGATGCTGTTTTTAATTTTTCGTTTAAATGAGCGCTTATTCGACGATAATCATATCATGTTCATTGAACCGTACAACACACAAACTTTGCACAATCCTCATTCTGGAACAAAATTCATTCCATTTTCAATTCTGGCACATGTTTTTCCTCTGATTCGAAGTTTAGTTTGTATGTTGCGCGATATGAAGTGGCAAAGATTGCGCGAGCCGTGTAATCTTGCACAGGAAAGTATTATATTATGAAAAAAAACAAACCATGTTTCAAAACGTACAGAACGAAAGCAAAAACAACGAAAATCAACAGCAAGAAATGCGAACTGAAAAAAAAACTCTCTCATTACGTGCTATTTGCCATAAACATATATCAACATTGGTCACTGCCCCTTTCGAACTTTGCACTTCGATAAACTCCGTCTCATCGTAGGCTTTGCTATTGATCGATGAAATGTAATATGCATAAAACAACTAACATAATTTTTGTCTTATTTTTCTTCTGCAGAATATTGACGGGATCGAATTGAACCATTAGAAATTTGAATCGGTTGAGAATTTCGAGAAAAAAAAACAGATACACAAAAATGTCTGCGCAAATTGTAACCGTGAAATATAATGAAAATAATGTGCCCTACATCAGCCTGGGTGCGCATGAAATTCGTTTGGAGAGTGAACAGCCGACGGAAGCGGTGTTGGAAAAGGCTCGAGTTGAACTCCGAGAGCAGCCAGAAATTACCGGTCCAGCAATTGCCGAACTGCGTGAAATGTTGAAAGGTGAGTTTAACCAGCGCACTAAAGCGGGAAATTCCCGTATGGGTCTTATGACGACAATTGCATACCGTCAGATGTGCTAATTTAGTGTCTCCTAATTGATTTTAATACACAACTTGAAGATCGGATGCGGCCGGATTTTTTTTTATCAATGAATGCGGATTTTGAATGTTTTCGATGCAGACCGATGCGATAAGAGATACGTCACACTGTTTATCCTCCCCCCATGGCTATTTCGGTCAAATGAGTCACTTTGGCCAACCGATGGAACTGTCCGGCGATGCGTTAAATTGTGTGCATGAAATGAAATCGCTAGATATCACGTGTTCAGCAAATATCTCAGTCCACTTCGACTGTTCAATCGGTTTCGATATGCGCGCGCGTGTGTGGTTTATATTGTGCTGAGCTAACATGAAAAAAAGCTCGTTTCAAATTATAGAATGAAAAAAACCTGATTTTCTCTCATTTATTTCGCGTTCGTTCTATTGAACGCTTGTCATATGTTTACAGTACAGCGAGCTATGTTCGTTTCTTTCGTCTTATATCGTCGTCGTCGTCGTCGTCGTCGTCGTCGTTGCTGCCATCGTCTGTTTTTCTTTGTTGTTGTTAGTGTTGCTGTTGAATTGTGACATTGAAAATGTTTTAATAGATGATATTTAAAAGTTTATAGACGCGCGGTTTTCTGAAACGTTGATCAGCTCGTCAGAATCAACTGTATTGTGTTCGTATGGCACAATTGAATGATGAAATAATAAGCGGTAGGTGTCATAAACAAACCCCAAAACAGAAAATACTGTGAGAGACTCTTCTCATACACCTCAACTACTTGCAAATGATTTTCATCTCAAAGTTATGATGCGCGATTATTATTTCACAAGCTGAAGCGAAAGAGAATAGAAAATAAAGTTGAATTTAACGACGTCATTCCAAACACATTGTTCATCACAATTTGCAAATGATTATTTTCTCCATTATTTCGCCCGAATATTTCGATGCTGCTTTGTTCGCATGACGAGAGCACACGCAAAGTGTGATGAGAATTCACTTTTGTTTCCATTCGCTATAGCATCGTCACGCTAATTCAGTTATTGACTAGCGTGTGCTAACTGCTGAAACCATTGTAATTAAAATCCCATCGCAACGAACCAACAACATTGAATCATGCAAACCTGACTTGGCCAAATTGCTTTAACTCGAAAACTAAAGTTCAGATTAGAACAAATTATTATCTTTTTCTCTGCACGTTTAGCGATAGAAATCATACTGAAATTAAAAGTGAGAAAGGAATTTTCTTGTTCACCACTTTTTAGCACTTATTAAAAGTTTAAGTTAATGTTTATAATTTGTTTTTGTTTGTTTTCATTGGATATTTTCACAGGTGAGAAGACGCTTCATGTCCCAACCGACGATGAATTCCTGAAAATGTATCTCAGACCATGCAAATATTATCCAAAGAGCGCATTCGATCGTGTAAGTTGTGCGACACCATTGATCTACAAATTATTCGCTAACGTCACACCTGATTGACCTTCTTTCATTTTTTTTTGTTCTGACCATTTTCTATCTTTAGATCAAGACATTCTTTAAACTCAAACAAAAACATCCCGAATTGTATGAAGACCTTTATCCAAATTCAGTTATTCACGTTTACGAGCAAGAACTCGTTAAATTGGTTCCAACACGCGACCGAAACGGTTCTCGTATTCTGGTCATTCAATGCGGAAGTAAGTGCAGCATCGATTATTTATTCATTTGATAAGTACAAAGGTTAATAACAAAAATAATCCGTAGAAAAATGGAAGCCAAGCAAATGCTCACTGAACGATTTGTTCCGTGCAATTCAAGTGG
Organism: Sitodiplosis mosellana; assembly: GCF_009176505.1. Taxonomy (NCBI): domain Eukaryota; kingdom Metazoa; phylum Arthropoda; class Insecta; order Diptera; family Cecidomyiidae; genus Sitodiplosis; species Sitodiplosis mosellana. The sequence continues at coordinate 3,390,810 of NW_022595246.1, forward strand.
CAATTGCCGCATCAATGCTCGAACCAACCACACAAATTTGCGGTGGATGCGTCATTTTGGACTTTGACGGTCTGTCGTTGAGCCATATCATGCAATTTACACCATCATTTGCAGCACTTGTTCTTACATGGGTTCAGGTAAGGAAATCAACATTTGAAAGTCACACAGACGGAAATCATAAAGAAAAAACAAATTATCCATATCTTGATCAATTAACAAATAAATGGATCTAATTTTCCTAGGATTCCTTGTCATTGCGATTGAAATCTGTGCATATTGTCAACAATTCGTACTTGTTCAACATGCTATTTGCTATCTTCAAACCATTCATTCGAGAAAAATTGCGCAAACGTGTAAGTGGACAATTGACATTTTTATTGACCTAGCCGTTGACCGTTAACTATTATACTAGAATTTTTTTTTATAATGGCTTTTTGGCTAGACACAGATTTTTTTAAGTCACAAATTTTAACGATCTTCATAAGAATAGAAAAGGAAATTGTCGTTGGATGATTAGAAAAAATTCGCTTGTCTTTTTTCGCATCATTTTACCCGTAAAATTCCATTTGCTGCTTATTTTTACTCATTTTCTTTCCAATTTTTGGCCAATTTTTTTTCTTCAAAAACCTTTTATTTTTCCTACTGCAAAAAAAAGCTGGAAAAAAATCGAATTTTACTTATGAAAAACCTATTTCGTCTCGTTTTCAGATTCATTTCCATGGCAGAGATATGTCATCGTTGCATCGTCACTTTGATGTCGAGTGTCTTCCAAGCATGTATGGAGGAAAAGTTGATATTCCCGACGGTACTGGCGTTGCATTGGGCGATCTATTCCGATTGTATTCAAAGGAATTCGAAAGTATGTGCACTTCTCAAACCATGCAATCATATTTCAAATAGCATTTTTAGTACTTACTTTTATTATCTATATCTCTGTCTTACCTTGACCATAATTTTGTTTTTATCTTCTTTCAAATTCCAGTGGCAAATTCATTTGGCTATGATTCACCGGCTCGTAATTCACTGTAAACATTTCATGACATCGTAAAATCTGTGATAGAATTTAGAAACACAACAATATATCCATTGAAACGTTCCCAAGGAGAAATGACGAAAAACGACGACGAATTTTTTTGATGTTTATCAAAGAATTAGTCCGACAACCATTGAGAGAGAAAAAGTGTGAAGAAAGACTATGACAACCAACGAGAAAAGACCCTATTCCAAAAAAAAAACTTACATATTTTTACTATACACGTACTTTATATAAAGATAAGGGAAATATTTTTTTTAGATTTTTAAGTCCTTTCTACTTTTCTTTTTATTATTCTTGATTTGAAATTTTTCTTTTGTTCTTTTCTGTTAGTAATCAATCGAAACGATTAGTTTCGAATTATTTATGTGTGTTGATTGAATTAATCATCATTGCATTGCTACGATTGGTGTTTTCAAAGAAATTTTAGGAAAGAGAATTATTTAAAAATCTTTTTATTCATAACGAATTATGATAATGGAATAAAATTGCAAAAAAAAAAAACATAAATCAAAGAGAGTTATTTGTTCTTGAATTATATGTTCCCCTTGACCCTTAGCACTTACCTCATTAGCAGTGCTAATTTGCTACTGTTGGTGACGTCGCTGGAATAGGTTGAAAAGTCATATCGAGAAGAGAAGAGAAGAACAAAAAGAAAATACGACGGCTCAATGCTTTAAAATTTGATTTTTATTGTTCATGTGGTCCTTGATCTATTCAATTATTTCCATTTTGTTGTTGTTGTTTTGTAATTTTTTTTCCACGTGATATACAACACAGAAGTATAAAAAAAGATTTTATCATTGGATTTTACAAGCGAGAATATCTGTCTGTCGCTTTCAGTGTTACTTACGCTCTTATCGATTCTTATTTTTTTTTACTTGCTAATCAGTAACTCTTGTTGTGTCCATGAAATTTTTTCTGTTCTCAATTCTCTTCTCTCTTTTTGTTGTGTGTTTGTGTGAGTGTGTTTAATTAATCTGGCTTTAACACTTTTAATTCGATACGTACAAATAGACATAGATTTATTATTTAGATACGTGCGTCAATCGCGTAAATAAAAGTAAAAACCAATTATACAATGATGAAAAAAATAATAATAATAATAATGATACACCTTAATCTTAAATGCTAATTCAATTGTGTACAAAATAAAGCAAATTATCGATTTATGAAAACGATTAGCTGCAAGACTTCAATATAAAAAAAAATTACATACTTGATCTCTTTTTTGTTGTTGTTTTCGAAATTACAGGAAATAAAGGGAGAAATAATTCCTCGTCATATGGAATATATATATATTTGTTTTAAATGTTCGTGTGTGTGTATGTGTTTGTGATTATTTTTTTTCTGCTGTTGTTGCTACTTTCACGATTTTTCCATTTTTTTCTGCGATTTTGTTCGCTGTTTTCCAATGTTTTTTCATTTGTTTTAAATCGTAGGCAAATACATTGACCTTGTATGAAATATCTTCTACGCGAAAATAAAACAAAATGATTTACTTTATACTTTGTACTTCATGGAGAGTTGCAATGAAAGAGAAACAGTCAAGCACTGAATTTTTCACCCGGTTTTGTCCACATTGCATTGGCGTAACTGTTCGTGTATGTGTGTGTTTCGGTTCCACAATGAATCAAGGGGGGTGTCGGTGTGTCTGTGTGAGGGATTTCGAGTGCATCTTATTGCTAATGAGTGGTGATTGTATGATTAGAGTGATTGGTTTGTGAGTGTGTGTGTATGTCTTGGTGGACTGTTTGATTCTTTTTCGAATGCACGCTGAGCGCCGTTTTATGCGATGGTCTACATTCTGCATGTTAGCACTCGATTTCATTCGAACATGGTCAGTTGGTCAATGAATGTGACAGTAATTGTCCAATTTTTTTTTTTGTAAATTCTTTTTCATTTTTTGTTTTATTTTGAGTCTGCTATCACAGATATGTTGATTCGCCTGCACGATGTATGTGAATGTGTGTGTGTGTGTGTGTGTAAAATTGTGTGTGATTGAAGGATGTGTGACGTGAAACGAACACAAGTGCAAGGATTTTGGGTTAGGAAGAAAAAAAGAAAAGAGAAGAAAAAAACAAAAAACAAAATTAAATTGAAAATCAAAATGGTTGAAAAAAAAAATCAATGAATATATGAAATGAGTGTAATGACTGATAATATTTGTTGTTGTTATTTTGACCGCTATCACTTGTGTTATCCTTATCGATTAGAATTATTACACTACTAACTACGAAGATGAAGAGCTACGAAATTTAATCTACAGATTAGAAAAAAGCCTTCGAAACTAAAGACACTTTTGCAATGCTTTCTCTCGATCTCTTCTTCTCATTTCGTTTTGTCGACCATTATGTTGAAACAGATAAAAATGTTAGAACATTTTTAAGTACGTTAACTAAATGTCTTTCTTACGGCTTTTGGTAAGCATGTGAGCCAATGACATCGGATGATTTCGTTCTACTCTCTCTCTCTCAGTCTATTTATGTTCCTCGGGATAAAATTTATCCCGGGGTATAAAATGCAATTTATACCGAGGGATAAAAATCGCAACTTATCCCTCGGACAAAAATTCATGCTGAACATATGAAAAATAAATCTTTTAATAGTTCTCGTTGTATGTAAATGAAAGAAGAAGTGGTTTTCTTGTAAAAAATTCATAATACAGATGCATGTGATGTTAGACTGGTCCAGAAATTTTTTTTCCTGAGATATTCATATAAATTTCGAAAATTGGCCTCAAAAAAATAAGTTTGACATCAAAAACTTGGAAAACGTAGAAAAAAACCACTTTCCAAAGAGTTATCTATTTTTTCATTCCACTCGTTTCGGAAGCCATTTTAGATCGCAACATTTGGACCAAAATAATTTTTCCAAACGACTTTCGGCAAAAACTGATGATAGGGTTTTGTTTGGCTCGTCAATATATATAAATTTTGCCAAGACATTAGCCCATGAAAATGCATTCTGGGCCAATTACAGTGTGAAATGACCAAAAAAAATTCAAATTTTCGGCATTTTTTACATTTGACCCATATAAGTCATCCAGATGGTAGACTTTTGTTCAGTCTTTGACTTGTATCGTTTAGCCAGAACCTGTACAAATATTTGGTTAGTTGTCAGATTGTGATTTGGATGGAATTTGGCGTCAATTGACCCAGACATAAAAGACCAATTTCAGACCAAAATGAGCAAATCACGAACTTGAGCTTCGGTTTGACAGATAAAAGCAAGCGATTTCTATCTTTTCTGCCTTTGAACATCTAGTATAATCCTTTATGAACATTTTGGATACTTACACGACCAAATCGAGTCATGTTTTCACATAGCTCTACCCTCATATTCGATTGGTTCGATTCCAACTTTCAAAAAAATCGATTTTTCATCGAAAAATCCCTAAGTTTAGGCTTTTTGAGATTATAGCTGTGCTCACGATTTTTTTTTATCAAGATATCGTAATAAACTAAAAATATCGTTCGATATCGTCATTATGATGGAATCTTAATAACGCTATCAACTTTTTATCAGGATATTAACTATATTCAAATAATAACGTTATCGGATGAATCTTAATAATATCTTTTGGAAGTTATCAAGATCGAATCCTGATAATATATCAACATTCAATCTTAATAATCTTAATCATCAAGTTCTGGAAGTGGGTTTTGGTGGATCCTCAGGATCGACCAGAACTGCTCCCAGTTCTGGAAGTGGATCTTCAGGATGGACCAGATCCGGTTTGACACTGCCCTTGGCCCATACGAAATGCTGAGATGCTCAGCCATCGGAAAACACATGTTTGATGTCGTCTAATTATGTTTATTAGTTTATTGGGAATTCGCATTGAAATGTTATAACCGAAGTAGAAGTTCAAGGAAATTTCAGATAAAATTATTGGGCCAAAACCAAACTTGTGCAAATGCGATCAGCATGAAACTATCGGAATCTCATTTTTTCGCCGAAAAATGAAATGCGAGAAAGTTTGAAGCTATTCGGAAGGGGGGTTTACGGGTACCACCCATACAAAATTGTCAAAAATTTGCTAAAAATGATCAAAAATCGATGTGAAATCGATTTAGTATTGTTTATAATAAATATGGTAAAAAATACGATAGCAGCGAGTAAAAAGTGTATATTCCATCAGAAATGACTAAAATGAATTGTTCGAGGCGATATACATGATGCGCCAGGTCCCAATCAAAGGTTTTTGCACAGTTCTGGTTGGAATGTTCTTTTCCCATGATTCTGAAACAAATAGGCTATTTGCTCCCAAAATACGTCAACTTTTGTCGAAAGAGGCGCAGTCTATTCATTGAGCACTATTGTGATCTCTTTCTGCCTTACCGACAACTTCTATAATATGCGTCTTTTTCATCTGACTCCTACATGCTGTTGTAGTTGTCTGCGTGTGTCCAATCACCCCGTATTTGTATGGAATTGGAGAGATAATCGCGCGAATGCCGTTAGTCAGCGCCATCTCATATCTCGTCGGCCAACTCAATTTAGATTTTTTGCATTCATTTTATTATATTTAATAATAAAAATGATAAAAATAAATAAATGATGTGAAGGGCCAATAATGATAATATGTACCTTAAAAACATAATCCTCATAAAAAAATATAAAAAAATTTGTTCATAAAGAGAAACACTCAAATCATTCTCTCCACGTCTTCATTTCATTCTCTCCACATGTTGTTTGTAATACGAATAGCCGTAATTGTAGAACGGAATGAGAGATGGCGCATAAAACGGCCATCATTTTAGCTATACAAGGGAATCTTACATGATTGCGTGTGTCACTCACACATTTCACGAATGAAAAGGCGAAAATAAAGAATGCAATTGATGTAGTAGCACATGAATTGTCAATGCGGCAGATAGAGTGATCACAATATTGTCTAATGTGCAAAACTGTCAACAAATGTATTGACGGTTATAAAATATGAGCCGAATGTTCAATTTGGTAAAGTACTAATACGACAAAATCGTACAAAATCGTTTAAGAACACTTTTTCCCAACCTTTTTCAACTTTTCTGGACGTTTCTAAACGTGTCATAAGTGTTGGTATGATTAGAAATGATATCTGTTTCTGATCGATCTGACACCTCCGGGATAAATATTTACGACCATGTCCCGACATGGTCGTAAATTTCCGAGGGATAACTCTTATCCCGAGGGATAAATATAATATCGGTATAAATTTTATCCCCAGGTGGTATAAATTTTATACCTTGGATATAAAATCCAAGCAAAAGAACCTGAGTAATGAAAAAAATAACGAACTAAATGTCAGAGAGCTTGAAAATCATCTCTATTTAACAGTATTGTTAGCCTGATCAAATTTTTGAAGTAAAAAATATTTATCCCTGTCAACATAAATTGATTTTATACCAAATCGGACAAAAATTTTATACCTCGGGATAAATTTTATCCCGAGGAACATAAATAGACTGTCTCTCTTTTTTGTGTGTGAGTCTGTGTATTGCTTCATATTGGTTTTTATTAAACGGATGAAGTTTTTGTTTCGATTTTTTTTTTAAATACAATTCGATCAACTGCTGCTAGTCGAAAAGAACAACTCACTGGAAAACCAAATCGAAAGAAAATGATATTATGTTCATGCCTGCAGCGCCATCGGCTGAATTGAAATCGCCGGACAAAAAAAGATTTCAACGCTCGCAACACAGCCAGAGACACTGACACGGCGGGCCAGCAACGGAAGAAAAAAACCCAAAACGAAATGTTTCTTTGTGTTTTTTAATAAAAAAGATCGTAAATGTATTTGTTCTCTAATACATAATAATCAATACATAATAATTCATTTTGTTTTGTTTTGTAATTTAATTTTTTTTGTGTAGAATTTTTTCCCCTTTTACTTTTGCTTGCTTTGTTGTTATTATTCATAGGTTCGTATCGTATGCGCGCAATGGCGCACAACAGACCGTACGATTCAAAAGCTGATTTATTTGTCACAGTAAAAATCAGTTATTGAATATAGATTTGATGAAGTGGTCTTCTTCTTCTGCTTCAAATGTTAGTGTGTGTTTGTTGTTGTTATTATTGTTGTTTGCTTTTGTTTTATTTAAATAATTCTACGTTTTTTTTCTTTCTTCTTTCAATTATATTTAAATTCTAATTATTTTTAAACGCTATGCACACTTCTAGCTTGAATTGTCCAGGGTGTTGAATGAGATAAATTTTGAATGAGAGAAAAAGAGAGCTTCTCGATACACGGCTGATACTTATAGAAAATGAGATTTTGCGATAGAATGAAAAAAAAGAACAAACGATTTGTTTTTATTAAGCATGTTGTTAAATCTGATTCAAGAAAAAATGGTGTAAAGAGACGACACACGCGCGCACGACACTCCGTTGCAACTAATATTGAGCGCAATTCATCATTCGTTTAACTGCGTAATTGAGATTGAAGCGGCTCATTTGCGCAGCTTAGAGACAGTTGTTCGAATTGACATTGGCGATTTTGATTGATTATCGCAATTGGATCGAGAGCTGTGAGTGGCGCGAGAGTCGAGTTTGCATGCTATTATTTATTTAAATTTTTTGTCTTGTTCTTATTCTTTCTTGTTAAATATGTGGTGTATGTCTATATGCTTGAAAAATCTGCAAATTGATTTTGGTATTGGTATGTATACTGAGTCATTGTAGATCAATGGGTATGTGTTGGTTGTTGCTATTCTCTTTTGTTTGCTTCTTGTTAGATCAAGTTCCCCTTGTGTATTTCTTCCTTTTACTTCTTCGTGTTCTTCTCCTTTTTTTTCTTCGTTTGAAAAACATAAAAAAATTGTTTAAGTTCCTAATCAATAATAGTAAAATTGTAAATCCTATTAATTTTTTTTTCTTTTATATATAAAAATTTTGTTTGTTTGTTTCATTTCATCTTTCAATGTAATATAATAATAATATTGAATTTCATCATCATACTCCTCCTCTACTCATTATAATTCGATTCATTTTTTATTCTTCACTTTTTTTCATCGTGTTTTATCAAATCAACCTGCAACCAAAGTCAGGTTGACCATTAAAAAAATATGATTCACTCACACTTGTGTCTTTCAATACAAATCAATTTCAATTAATCATTCATTTTTTTTTTTCGAAATTCTTCTTTCAAGTGTGTTTTTCCTCTTTTTTTTTTTATTACAGACAAAAAAAATTTTGCGTTACCAACTACGAATAGATTTGTGTGTTTATCCGATCCTGAACTGAGTTTTCGTTATGTTTCACAATGAATAAGAATTTTGGTTTATTTGTCGTTAAATGTATCATTTATAATGCATGACGTTTGTCACGTGAAGTGAATTGGTTTGGTTTGCATTTTATCTTTGCATTTTCATCGTTTCCGTGTATTGCAGATTTGTTGTTGTTGTCAAAGACTTATCGTTTTATGTTGTTTTAAATTGGTTGTATTCATATTTGTCGGTCGGTTTTTCCGCGAAAAACTCACATGTTAAAATCAAATTTTTGTTGTTGATGATGAATTGGCTTTGTATATTTAAAAAAAAAACGTACATCAAATTATAATGGAGTTTAGTTTGCTTACTATATCAAAACTAGTTGACAAAAAAAATTTAATTCATAATCATCACTTCTGCTTATTATATTTTGTTTGTTCGTTTTATATCCACATAATATGTATGTGTGTGTGTGTGTAGTTTAGCACACAAAATCCTACATGATTCTTAATTTTTAGTTTGTCGTCTCGCTATCATAATGTTTATTTTGTTTTCTCTGTTCACGTTTCAAGTACGGTTTGTTTACACTGACGGTTCACGTTCACGAGTGCGATACAAAACCGTGCGTGACTACAATTCGACAATATGCACTTTACGAAATCGAGTGCAGTAGCACGAAACGCTGATAACAATAGCGAATATCGCGATTTAATCGAATTTCGATTAAAAATTGTCACCGTGTTTTTTTTCTTTGGTTTCGCTTCTTCTGTGTCATCATGTTTTTTTTTTATTTTGACAAAATTCACGTATAAAAAAAGTGTCGATCGTTTTGCTTGCATTGATGGCGCCATTACTTCTTCTTGGAATTAAGGGATTCTTTTTACTTCCAGGCAAACGCGTTAGCATTCTCTCACTCCCGCTCCCACCACATACACCAAGTTTGATGATTGAGTTTTGATGGTCGGTCGGTCGATTAGATGGAAAACTTTTTCGCTACTGTAATCGATTTTTGATGACGCTATTCTCGAATTGTCGCCTCGGTTCCGTAGCACACATCATTTTGGTTATGTTTTTCTTTTTCTTCTTCTACTTATGTTTTTAATGTTGTTACTTTGTTCACATCTCTTGCAAATATATTTTCTTTTCTGTTTTAGTATTATTTTTTTATTTAATAATATCATTTGTAATATTTTGAAAAAAGTTTTCTACATAAGCACATCGAATTACATTAAAAAGCATTGTGATTTGTTTTTTCTTCTCTTATTTGTTAATTCACTTGTTCTGTTGTTGTTGTATTTGTTGTCCAGAATGAGTGTGTTTGTAGATGAATACAAAGCACGGCACGGCACGGCTCAACACATCTTTCCTCCATTCGGCCTGTGTTACTTTAGTCCTGCGATGTATCACATGTTCCTGATGATTCCGAAATTCGTTCATTTCTTCATAGCTCCGAAAGATGATGACTAGTGTTGGGTTCGAATAGCAGCACGTGCGGCATCAAGAACGGTATCGTTTCGTTTAGGGAGTTTCAAATGGTTCATAAATTTTTTTCATTTTGGTTTTTGGTTGAAATTCGTATATATATTATCGGGGATGCAGCTTTGAGGGGGAGGGCCATGGCATCTCCGGGAAAAACATACACAACTGCAATAGATAAACTAAGCTCTACATGATGCGAAATATGGCATCTACACACAAAATCGGTTGGTTTTCTTCTTCTCTGTTTTCATTTTCTTTTGTATTTTTATGTTGTTGCAGTTGGCGCATCAAAATGAGTTAACCGGCGTCCAATGGCATCGTAGTCATACACATACACGCGCCTCGCATCCAATTCAACATTGTCGAATCGATTGTTGTTGTTGTAGTTTTCGTCGATTTGATGATCAGGCTTGAACTAAGCTATTGTTGTGCGGGTCATGTGCATAGACGGTGTCAATATCCGACTCTGATAGAAGTCGATAACGACCTATTGGACTTTCTTGTGCATCAGCTGATTGTCGCAATAACACAATTCAGGCAATGAAAACCAACGGGATCGTGTGCGTTAATTTACACATTTTGTTACGTGTGTTGAGAACGTCACAAGTGTCGAATGGTCCGAAGTCAAAGTGACGACAACAGCCGGATAACAGATGTGTGGAACAGATTGTGAGTTTTTCGATTACGTTGCGAATGAAAAATGTGGCCGAGTTTTGTGGTTTATTTTTGGTATCATTTGGCGGTTTATCACATTTGCACGAGGCAGGCAGCATGTAATTATAACATTAAATACAAAACTTTATTATAAAATTGTTAGTAAATCAAATAAAGTGAGATTAAAAAAATTTGTTTATTTTTTCACATCGATTCTTAGCAACAACAGCAGAACAAAAAAAAAGGTTGTATATCGAAAGCGTGTACGAGGCGTGAATAAGAAAAAAAAACAGAAAACGGCCAATTGATCACATCTATTTTTACTGGTTGAGTGTGTGGGTGGTGGTGGTTGTGGTGGAGATAGAAAAAGAGGGAATAAAACATCCCGAGTAGAAAAACCAAGCAATAACGAAACCAGAAAATACTTTTGATTTACCCATTTAGCAAATGATATCTCGATTCTACCAAAAGAAAACAATAATAAAAAAAACCAATCTAGCGGTGATAAGAAATCATGATTTGCAAGAGATTTTTTTTAGAACGAAACCCAAACATATGAAATAAAGATAAGTCCGAATAGGGGAGGCAAAAGAAAGAAATCATGAATGGTACGACGGTTTTTTTTTGAAAAATAAAGTAAAAGGAATTAAAATAAAAGATAAAATGGCTGGTGAAAATCAAAAACACAGGAAACAAAAAGTGACAGAAACCAATGTAAATAATAATAAAATGATATAGTTAAATTTCGAAAAAAATTATAAATTTTATTTTATAAAGTTTGTTGTATTTGTTTTTCTTATCTTTCGTTTCTTATATTCATTCACATATAAACTAAAATTTACTTAAGCTAAACTTTGTTTGATTGGGGTGTGTGTATGTGTGTGGATGTAGGTGTAAATTTCGTGTGTGCAACTGCATAAACGATTTTGATTGTATTTTTTTCTTCTCATTTCTTTTTCTACATACAACTTAAATTACTACTAAGAGACACTACAATTAAAATGAAAACAGAATAATGTTATAGATCGTTTCAAACGAATGAAGAAAAAAATAATCGATAAAAAAATAAGAATGCCTTGTTTGACAGTTTACTGTGTGTGTTTTTTTCTGATTCGTTGTCGAAAATAAAGCTCAAATCAATAAGCCAACAAACAAACACAAGAAGAAGAAAAAAATATTAGTCTGAGTTCTGTATGTGTATGTGTATGTGCTTAAAGATTAAACAAAAATATAAAGTGTTTTTCTCTCTTACACTAAAGCTAAAACATAAAATTTGATTAAATTTTCTCTTCCTCACATTTTCTCGATGACAATGATTCTAACCTATACTTGTACTTAAATTGTAACCGAACGAATTTTGTATCTATCTGTATGTCCCGTCTCCGTAGAAGAAACGAGATTTCAGCCATCAAATTCAAACGAAATCTTTGAAAATAAAGAAATTCTTTCTAAAATTGTTGATAGATAGCATTAATGGCAAAAGCAGCATCAACTGTGTGTGATTTTCCCTTGATTAATAAGTATTTGTTTCAATGGCCATTGCGTAACATCGCAACGCATTTTTTTTGCGTTTGTATACTTAGAAAAAAGTGGCAATTTTTTTTTTCAATTGGCAAAGAAATATCTACCAAAATTTTGTACTTTTTTGTTGTTGTTTGTTTTTGCAAGTGTTTTTTTTTTCTCTCTTCGTTGAACGCTACTTAAATATTCGACGAGCTGTTTCTCAACAATGATCTGCTCAGTGTACTGTGAATTCAAGGTATTTTCGCCGTCAAGAGTAATTTGAATACATACAATAAAGTCATATGTGCGACGTTATCTATTCCATTAGATCTGATTCGAAGGGAACGAAGAAGACAAAAAAGGTGAACTATACGTGGTGTGTGTGTGTTTGTATTTAATATTCAGCAAATCAATATAAAATTGTTTCATTAATTTAGTTAAAAATTCTCACACGTTGGCGACTCTTCAATATAATAGCATCATTATTATTATGGATGAACATTAATAATGGCGAAGAGCAAAAAAAAACTGCTTTACATTCAATATGACGAACGATTATTACAGACATAAAAATTTATGTAATCGATAACATGTCCCATGATTTAGTTTAAACGTACTCCTTTCATTTTTTTTCCCTTTCAAATGGGCCTTGTCTAATGATGTGTGTATTTGTGTATAGTAATTTTTACGGTTGTTGTTTCTTTCTCTTTCGTTTCAATTATTTTATGTGTGAATTGATTATTTTTGCAATTAAAAAAAATCGTATAAAATTATTATCAATAAAAATCTACGTAAGTTTAAATAAGAAAAAAACGGTGCTTTTTCCTCTGTTTTATGTACATATTTCCGAGTTTTTAAACTCAAAATTTTACGTCGACACTTTAACTATGTAAATTTGAACGACATTTCATAACACTAAGACTAATTTGTTGGTATAATTTTTTTTTTTTTTTTTCATAGAAATGTTACTTGTGTGTTTTTGCTCGCGTTGACAAAACATTTTTCTTTAAAGGCATAAGATATAATCTAAACGACATAGGTGATGATGATAATGATTAACTACACAAAATACAGTCGACACACTGCACGCATACGAAATTAGATGGGGAAAAAGAAGTGGAAGAAATAGAAAATCGGATGAAATATAGGCATGTGTAGTCCAAATATATTTTTTTATGGCAAAAGGCATTGAAGACAGAAGAAAAGAAACAAGACGAAAGAAGGAAACAGAAAAATGTAGTTTGTGTGTGTGTGTGTGCGCGCGGGTCTATTTCGAACTGTTACTACGATTTTGTCGCATTACAGATCGCAGTTCATTGCGTATTTCACGAAATGAAAACGGTGGGCGACTACGTTTAATATTAGTTAGAGACGATGATGAAGAGGATGAGGTCGAAGACCTCGCGGTGAGATCGGTTTTTGATCCACTAATGTCGGATGTCGATTGTTTATCACTTGTTGGCAACAGGCCCACGTCAGCCGACCATGAAGGAGTCACATGTTTGACGCCACCACCACCGCCGCCGCCGCCGCCATCGACTTCATCGCAATCGGTGGTCGATGACGTGGAAGCTGATCGCATTGGTGGCAAAGTGGATTTATGTTTCGTCTTGAAAAATGGTATCATTTTGGATAATGTTGAATGCGATTCGGGACATTCATCGGTTGGACTGTTGCTGACACTCGTGTCAGTGCTGTTGCTGTCCGATGAGCCGATTATGATTTTTGAATGCTTTTTACTTGGGCTGAGTGAAAAATTGAATATGGAATTTTGTTCGTTTGCTATCGATAGGGAGGAACTGGAACTGGCGCTCACCGGAATTTCAAAATCGAAATCATTGGATTCCGGACGTTTCGGCGATTCTTTCAGCAAATAATCAAGTTTTCGATCGCTTTCGATTCGTTTTTTCATTGCTTGACCATCGGCGACGGCATCCAATGATGATGATGACATTGACATCCCACTCGTACCGGGTCGCAAATCATTGTTTAGCTTGCCAGCAGCATTTTCTCTGTCATTACTACAACTACTAGTTTTACTATTGGTTATGGTGTTTGTTTTCGTTGTTTCTGTTGCGGTCACTGTTGCTGTGGTGATCGATGGATCGATCACATTGAAACCTATGGATTGAGATTCAAGCGGTTTGGCCACAACCAGATCGAAGCGTTCAGCACTGGCCGCCACATCCTGGTCTTGTGGTGCGAATCTTTTGTTTGCGTGCATGTATTTGCTGTGCGCGGTATAGTGCGGGTGATATCGTTTCGTGTTAAAACTGTTCGTTCTCGAACGCGTTTTCATTTGATCGCTTAGCATTGACGGGACACGGTCACTGGGACTTTTATACGGTGATCCTACACTAAGTTGATTATCACAGATGGCCGAATAGATATCTAAACTATCGCTTGACGGTCGACCGACAATGCAACTGCCACTACCTACAATGCTACTGCCAACAGTCAATTCCGATGGCGTTTGAATGTTTACCGTTTTCACGATGGTCTCATGAAAATTCGGATCGCTACGCATATTATTCCACAACCAACGCAATTTCTTTGTATTCAATTTTCTTAGGTGTAAATTATTATTGATATTGACATTGACACTGACATTATTGCTACTACTAAGATTACTGGTGTTATTGAATATTTTGATGCTATTCGATTTTGCTTTGAATTGATGCTGATGTGATAATTTAGCGGGTATAGAACTAGTGGAAGTAGTGATAGCAGTGTTTGCAGTTGTGTTATTATTATGTTTTAAATTAGCTAATTTTTTTGTTGGTTTCGTTTTGCTATTGCTAAATGTACGTTGCTTTGGCCAATGTTCTACAACAAGTTCATTTGTTTTGAACTCACCAGATTCCCAGTCACCACCTGTTGACGATTCAGAACTGGATGCTTCGGGACTTTCGGACGGCGTATGCGCATCGACAAATGAATTCATACTCGATGTTCGTTGATCATTGTTCATGATGTTCAAGCAACGGCTATCGTGCATGTCGTCATCGGCGATGCTTTCGCTTGGCTTCAATTTCACTCGGACCTGTGTATGTGGATTGCATCGTGTTCGAATCGAACAAGCAAGAAACAGAGAGAAAAAAAAACGAATTATATGTTAGGTTTTCGCTTTTCGGTATTTGTATTCGAAGTTGGTTGACTTGGTGGAAAAAAAAACTTCAAGCGGAAATTACCTCAAAATTTGCCGGAAAACTTTTACAGTGGATGTCTTTGCACGCGTTGTCTATTTCACTTTTCGTCAGCCCATATTCGATGAACGGGTTGTTGTTGTCAGCTGTACGAACGAGAGCAGAACACACATCACATGAAAATGAAAAAGACAAAAGCAACCAGAAATTAGTTTCGACACATACAGACACACACACCCAAAATAGAGGGAGAAAAAACTTTTGTACGAAAACTTTGTTTGGTCGTACACATCGACTTACCATCATTTTCCCTTTCGCTCACAAAGTATGTGTTGAACCAAAAACTGAACAGAGTCTTTTTCCGTGATATTCTCGGTTTCATGTAGAATTCGACTTTAATGTCGCCGGAAAGCGCTTTACAACTATCTAATGTGATCACAATACAGTCGCTGGTATTGTTGTGAACACCACCGTTACTCCCGTTACTCAAGCCATCTGGATGCGATGATGCAGCCGCCGTCGCTGCCGACGCTGTATTGTTGGTGGTCGATGCGGGTTGATTTGTTGCCGCCGCCGCCGCTGCTGCTGCTATTGAATTTGAATTTTTCTTCGTATCAGGTACTTCATCTTTATACACTACACATTCCTCGTCATTGTCTACATATGATATTTTCAAATGCACACTTCCCTGATGGCTGCTTATGAATGGCAATGGCGATAATTTTATCTCGCATATCTGTAATAAAATAATTTCGTATGAAACCAAAAAAAAAAAACAAGCAACAACACCGCTACCGTCGCCGCCACACGAACGATGTCAATGGAAAAATTCTAAGCATTTGCAACAACAAGAATGGCATACCTTCAGTGGAACCGGGTCGTATGGTTTCTGTGAGTTGATTAAACGCGCGTAATATTCAACGTATCGTCTTTGCGATGGAATTGTAACGCCTTTGTGATCATGTGTTCGTTTCTCACCATAAAATCTAAGTGCTTCACTCGCACTACTAAATCGACCATTGTAAAGCATGTAGCAGCATATCATTGTCCCTGTATCGGCAAGTGCGCCCATAAGTCAGCGATGCAAACACAAATGTGAGCAACGAGTACGATGTTGTTACGATATAGTCGATTCGATAAAAAAATATATATATATCCAGTGAACAATGGAAATAAAAATAAAGTCACGCATGATTAATATGTGGAAAATTGGTTAATTCATCAACAATATCAATATTTTATTCTCTATCTCTGTCTTTCTCAATTTATTAGTATACATATTCAAACTATTTATATTCATATTTGGACGAGAACGAGGAGGAGAAAGAGAGAGAGAGAGAAAGACAGATATTTTTGTTGTGTAATGTTTTGCATTTCGATTTTTTGTCAATTGTAATCCTCATTTGCACGTCAGACTGGCTGCTTGTTCAGCACAGACATCCGACACTGTTACTTGTCAATATTGATTTTGTATTAGTAATTCAATTCCACACTCACCGGTTCGACCTTTGCCAGCTTTGCAATGAACGGCTGCCACATGTTTTTTGTCCGCGCTTAGCCACTTGTGTACATCCGTACAAAAGGATTGTATTAATTTAATATTCGGAGGATTATGGTCCGGAAATGGATATTTTGCAACTCTCTGCGCACGACACGATCGTTACATTTTAATTTGTTTTTTTGTTGATTCGCATTTTTTTTCCATTTTGGAATGGATAAAAAAGGAAAAAAGAAAATAAAATTAAATTTCCAACACATTTTTATGCATAAAAATAGAATTCAGCAAATAAAAGCGAGAGAGAAAGAAGGAAAAAAAAACGAAATGAAATGCTGCCCGAGTCGACAGCCAGTACTCACAGAATGAAACTTTGTAATATCGTAGTTTTTATCACGTTCGGAACACAAATTGTAAATTTTATAACAATTCTCGTGTTTCATTTCGAAAAATTTGTAAACTTGTTCTATATCATTCCTATAAACACTTTCCATTCTCGCCGCCGGAAAACCCATCGCTATTAAATTATCTTGAATGTCTGTTCATCCATTTTCGGTTTGACAGACAAGGCACCGGCACAGGCAGGGCGGGCACCGACACGATGACGATGACACAGCATATACACGGCATACAAGTGATGAGAGACGAGAAGAGCACAGGAAAATATGCCAAAAAAAAAATAAACGAAAAAAAATCGATTGGAATATGCAATTTGAATATGAAAAGCAATAGAGAAAATGAGAAAATGAAAGAGGAAAAAAAATGTTTCGTCTTCATTTTTTCTTTCTCTCTTTCTTACTCTCACACCCTCTGTGGTTGTTGCGAGAAGCGACGATTTACTTACATGATAAGTCTAGGTTGAATCCATCCTGGGTAAACCGCTTTTTGCTCTTACTGACCATCTCCTTGATCGGATTTGTGATTTTCATGCTGGAAATTGAAATGATATTGGCCATACTAGTCAACAAAATGTATGTGGCTAACGCCGTTCTCTCCGGTAAGCACAAGCACACACTTGATTCCGCGTGACTGCTATGTGGCTAATGTGTAGAATTTTTCTTCTAGTTTTTTTTTGTTGTTGTTTCGTTTCTTCTTCTTCTTCTTCTTCTTCTTCTTCTTCTTTTTTTGCGTTAGTTTCTGTTGTTGTGGTTCGAGGGATGGGAGCAACAGCAACAACAACACAGCACGTTGCCTGCCTGACACAATGGTGTTGCCGCTCGTTCTCTCTCTCTCTCTCTGTCACCCGTGATATGACAACAACAACAACGAAAATAACGACGACTACGACGACGACGATGATGAAAAAACGTACACCGAAGTATTGAGATCAATAGTGACGCCTTTCACTGCTTCGATTCCAGTATTGTGCTCAAATTGTTTCCATTTTTCCGCAGTAATCTCATTTTGTTCCGTCGATTTCAATTCGAGCAAAAAAAAGGAATAAAATAAAAGTCGCAACCGAAGTGTATTCCAGAACTTTGTCAATCTGCAAAACACATAGACACAAGAGAAGAAAAGAAGAAATGAATAGAATTGAATAAGTCATGCAGTCATTGAAAGCGCTTCAACAACTTTTCGTAAACTGACAGAGAATACAGAAGAAACAACAGAACGAAGAGCGAACAGAAGGAAAAAAAAATCGCGTTGAATTCGGTAGCAAGCAAGTAAGCAAGCAAATGAGCAAAAAAAAAACTCGTATATATATAAGTTTATATATATATATATCTGTCTTTCTCGACGAACAGAAAAAAAATCGTCTCAAAAACTTTGGCGCATAGAAACAAATGATATATTCATCAACCGAACAGCTGATTAAATTTACAGAAATGAAAAGAATGAATAATTATATAGAGTCGATCACACATGAATTGCTTGCTGCCGCGGCCGTCGCTGCTACTTTTATATCGTTCTATCGACATCGGTATTTGTGTATGCGCGCAACCGACCGACCGACTGTACGCTTTTTATGAGTGTATATCAATTGCATATGAATGATTAATGGAGTTTAAATATTTGTGTAATTATCCTCAAGAAAAAATTTCGTTTTTCTTCGTTCACCTCAACTAAATTTCATTTGATTTGTTGTTACTCAGTCGTTTTTTTGGACTCTCTTCTTCTCCGAAATAGTTCTCAGTTTTTTTCCCTTCAATATATTTAAGTTCTCTTCTCTCTCTATCTCTCTCTCGCTCTCTGGCAAGCCTTACGAAGAGGCGAGAGCTTTATCCACATTTTTTTTCTCTTTCTCTGCTGTTGTTCGTGGCTGATTTTTTTTTCTCTGTGTTATTCTATCTCTCTTATTCGCCGTTTTCATGACAATGATTGATATGGTATTAAATTGGTGGTGTTATGTTCATGTTTCATTTTCCGTTTGATCGAAAGCTATATAAAAAAAGACCAAAGTGTATAGGAAGCGAAAAAATGAAATGAATCTCGCCGTTCAATCGACTCGGTGCTATATTGTTCTGTATGCGCGTTGGATGAACAACGCTATTATATATGTAGCAATGCATTGTGTGTTCAAACAACGAGCGAGAAACAACGGCAACGAGAGAAATGAACGGCAACAACAACATCACACAAAAAAAAAGTATAACGATCCACACAACGCGATTGATACAAACACACGATGTGTAAAATAATTACATTTAAAAATTGCTCACATTGAAGGGTTCACACGTTTAAATGTCTCCGCGCGTTTTGCGTTTCACTCTTCGATATATTTTATTTTTCTTTCTTTCGACGGTGTGCTTCAATTTCAATTTTGAAGCATAGCAATTCTCTATGTGTATTTCTTTTTTATTCACTCATCGTCGCTGGCTTTTATTGATTAGATGCTAATCTTTGTTGAGGTGGGTCAACAACAAAACCATAAAAAACCGAGGCAAACTATATGTTTCGTAAAGATACGAAAATGAATATACACACGTACTGCCGTCATCGATACGGTTTTCTTTTTCATTGTGTCTCTTCTTCTCATTTATACGTGTTTGTCTCTCGCTCTTTTTCACTCAGTCACTCTGACTTTGCTGCTATCGGTGCGGCTGCTGCTGCTGCTGCTGATTTCACCCGACACACTGACTGCACGAAAATGAATTTCATTTGAAATGTCACTTTTTCTGTGTCTTTCTTTCTGTCTGTCTTCCATTCGGTCGCTGACGGTTTCAACGCCGAACGAAAGGGATGATGAACGAGGAAAGAGGGAAGGAGAGAGTGAGAGAAAAGGGAGAAACACAACAACACACACAACTTGGCGTTTATTTCTTCTCCTGTCGTCTTGGTCACATCATTACACTCATTACATTTGGATTTTGTTGAAGCCGACTAAACTCTCCTCTGGCTCTTTCTCTTGCTCGGTATGTATCTGGTTGGGCTCAACAGCGGCATATAATCATATATGTGTACAATACAAAACAGTCACAATACACACAGGTCGTCGGTTCTCTTTCTTAATTGAAAATTGCTTCACTTTACATAATACGAAACTGAATCCTTTCAAGGCCAATTAAAAATAATATATCATTTTGCAATGTAAACGGAAGAGTCGCGGGGCAACAATGTTGCTTCTGTCGGCTATACACAGTGACTGACTCTCGGTATTTGATTAAAAAAAACAGCAGCGAACACAAAAGTTTCGCACAAGAAATAAGAATTATTATTTCGCAATGAATCTCAAGCCGTTTCTCATCATATGCACATATGCACACACACACACACTGGGCTGACTTTTTGTTCTGACGTTGTTTGTATGTAGAATATTTTTCTTTTTCGCCGAGAGTCAGAAAGACACTCTTCACTTGAGTTTTTTTTTCTCTGCATATACAGTACATTACTATATTGTCGCCGTCAAATGAACAAAAAACGAATTGTCTACAAACACCGATCGTACCCATCCCATCGCAATCTTTTTTTTATTTACTAAGGCTTGAGCTTACGTCATAAAGTTAATGAAAACGCGTTTTCTTTTGTTCTATTCACACACTGCGATTGAAAATGAAAAAAAAAACAAAAAAACCAAAAACAGTAATACACACAGCACAGAAAATATACGACGAAACACAAAAAAAATGAATGTATAACTGAAACACACAACTGATTCTCAAAAGACACTCGAAATATATAGAGAAGATGATGATAAAAAAAACACACACAATTTTTTTTTTGGTTTTTGTTTTATTGTGAAGAACACACGGAGAGTAAGAGAGAGCTAGAGCACGCTGTAGAAATTGTGCAGCGAGAGCAATCGTAATCTTGTGAATAGAAGAGTTGAAATGAAAGAAAAGTGTATCTAGGATGTAAAACATGAAGTGGATTCGGATTCGGTGTTCGATTTATATGAATATATATATACTCTCTCTCGCGCTTTATGCACAAGCACATCACATCACATCACACACCGCATATGAATATATACAACGTATCGGCACGTATTATATTCGGGCCCATTCTCCCTTTCTCTCTCGCTCTTTTTGTGTCTCTATTGAGTTTCAGTTTCAGTTTCGGTGTTCGGTGTGTTGTTACGGTTCGTTCAGCTATGGCTATTGCTGTGAGCCGCTGTTGCTATGGCTCGGTAATATGTGAGAATGCATGCATATAAAATATATACTTGAAACTAGTGAAAATACGCGATGAAAAAGCGGCTTCGGCACCAAGTATAGGAAAAATACAGTGTGAAATTGACTTGCACATACACACACACACACATGCATTGCCACCATAGGCAGCACACTCCAAGCGAGAAACATACGTGCAAACACATAAACACACTCACTCGCATAGCATATGTATGTATCATACGCAGATCCACCGACTCTGGCGAACGAGCTCTCTGAAACACCGATTCCAACCAATACATGGCACATTTTTTCTTTCATTCCAACACTTTGCGGCTGTAGCCTTCCAGTCGTTCAGTGGCTCTCACTCCTTCTCCAATCCTCATTACATACGGCCAATATATACGTGTGTATAACATCAGCTTGAAACCAACACCATCAGTACATGACTCTGCGTGTGTGTGTGTGTCTCTTTGGCTCTGCGCCTTTTACGGCATCTATCTATCACCCAGACCAATGCTGTATACAGTGCATTTTCATCCGTATTAGGATTTATATTAGGGTGTGACGACTTTTTACAACACACCAAACTTTTACGACACTAATTGCTTTGGGATTTCCGAAGAGGATCATTGAAAGATACACACACACATGAAATAAAAACGAATTGGCCTTTTTTTTTTTCTACCGAAAAAGGAAATGGGGATTATTGGCTTTTTTTTGTTCGAAAAGTTCGAAAGTCAAGTCGATTTTAATGGAATTTCCCTAAAACTGATGCTACAACGATAACCAGTCTTTGTAAATGAATGAACCAAAGAAATTGAATGGATTGAATTTGGGAAGCGCTTAACCTCGGTCCACCCTAACGTACGTACATATATATATATATATATATAATTTGTGTATCAAAGTCAACGTTTACCGAGTGTCGTAGCATGGTATCATCTCCTATACGTATATTACGATGTATATGAAGATGAAGCGATATTTTACATGTACACTCGCTCACTCCGCTACGCGTTCATTCTCTATCCCACTCGCGCACATACAGCACACAGGGTATTCGACGATACACAGAGAAGGAGAGAGTGAGCAGCAGCAGCAACAGCAGCAACGCGTTCAGCTCACCGATTTCGATTCGGGTACGTAATATAATGGCATTTAGTTGATTATTAAGCACTCTGTCATATCAAGAGACTTCAGCGTATTGTGTGTGTGAATTGTGAACTGTGTCTATCTATCGTGCATCTCAATATCAGCGCGTTTCCATCGCTTCACCGTCGCTTCAAATCGTTTTGTCTCATTCGCTCTCTCGCGCACGCTGCGATGATTGAAACGAGAGTATGAGAGCGGAGCGTTTTACTTCTGCCGAGTCACACACATACACACAATGTGGCCGGGTGTGTATGCGTGTGGATGCCATTGATGTACGTGATTGTATGCGTATGAGTTGAAGCATGTTGAATCTGCTGCTGCTGCTGTTGCTGCTGCTGCTAGGGCTGCTGCTGATGATGATGAGAATCCGAGTTAAATTCAAAGTAATATTAATTAAAAAATGTAGCGGAGAGACACACTATATGTGTATATGAAGCAAAGCCATACAGAAAAGAACCGAGAGCAGAAAGAAAAAAAAATCGAAAACTATATCCAACGTGAAGAGGAATGTCAAAATGAAACTCCGATAAATTTCCATTATGTTCCGTAGCCCGCTTTGACATTGAAATCAGTGTATATTGGACTGCTGACCAAAAAAAAGTGAAAAACGTATTTGATTCTTTTTTGGCATGTAGTTTAGTTTGCTGTTGTTTTTTTTGCTTCTTCTTCTTCTTCTTCTTTCATTTCGTTTTGGTTTCGCTTCTCTGTTGCTGCTCGGTCTCATTGCTTGTCCACTTGATCGTCTCTTGTACGATTCATTATTAATAAGTTTGCGTTCGGAAAAAAAGGATTTGATTCAATTTTTCTTTCCAATTTTTTTTCTCATCGCAACGGACACATTTTCTCCGTATACACTGCGGCATTGAGCGTCATTTACTTCGTTTTTGTCGTCAAAGAGAGAGAGAAAAAAAATGGGAAAATGATCAGAAGAGCAGAAAAAGAGCGATTTTGTTTAATGACGATAGCAAAAGAACCAGCGACAGAGATGTAAAGTGGAGGCGATGTGAGACAAAAAAAAAGCTTTTAACAGATTTGGGCCAAATAATCCGTAGTAGAATTACAAGAGCACAACATTTGTGTAAGTACTAATGTGCGATCTTTCACATAAGAATGGACGAACACGATGAATATTGAATAAATTAGTTTGTAGCTTGGCGAATGTACCGAAACGCTTATACTTCAAGTGTGTAAGTATGTATATATAGGGGGAAAAAAATGTTTCGTCGAGAATGGGTAAAAGAACGGCAGGCAGCAGCGAAACTGAGTCGTAAGTAATAGCAACGGAAAAGGCAGCAGCAGCAGCAGCAGCTTCAACAACCACAGAACACAGAGCAGAACACACACTGACAATATCGTCAAAATGAATAAGAAATATAATGAGTGATGCAAGTTGTAGGAAGAGGAAGAGATTAAAATATACTCTTATAATGCATTTTCACGTACTGAACGACGATTATATATGTATATATGTATCGAAAGAACAACAGCAAAATGTACATCGAGAGCCGTGAGCGTATTATGTACAACAGCCGTTTTGAGAGTCTCGAGAGTAACACACAGAAGAGGAAAAAAAAGCGACACACACAAGAGATCCGATGGAAAAGAAAAGAAGGCTGAAAATGTCTTCATGTAGTGAAGGAAAAAAAATTTGTTATGTTTCTTACCCGTTTCTACCGAATGAATGCGTCTTGTTGCGAGGGAGTTTTATTTTTCGCTTGATGGTTCTTAAATGTCTAGATTACATTCAAATTTTCCTTTTCATCCATTGTTCATAAAATGCAGTTTTTTCCGTGTTTCGTTCATTTAATAAGCACAGACTTTTTCTTTCAAAAACAAAAAATAAAATCACTTTCATCTACGTCTTCTATCACATGATCGAACTATCAACAGAAAAAAAAAGAAACTTCATTCTTCTTCTTTTCGATGCAGCTCACACAGTGTCTCTCACTCTCTGTGTGTTCGCTTTCTGTTTCACCGGCCGTGACAGAATGGCGAAAGAGAATTTCAAATAATGATTTGAAAATTCCCTAGCACATATTTTCCATGTTTCACATTCAATCCAGTCCAGTTGCGAATTGCATTCGACGGAAAATTACAATAAGCAACAACAATAATGGAGAGAAAAAAAAACTCCACCGCTGAAAATCACTTTGAAAACGGCAATGAAAATTTTTCTCTATTGCTTTTGAGCTTTTATCGGCTTTGGCTTAGTGTTCGTGCACCAAATCACTCTTTCTCTATCGCACATCTATATATACGTTTCATACTTTGTATTTTTTTTTCTTCTTCTTCTTTTACTCGCTTTATTTGCATACACACCGTCGTTTTCTGTTGTTTCTATTGAATGTTTCGTTATTTCTTGTGTCTTTTTTCCACATTTCACGCGTCACTTTGGAAATCCTGTGTCGGTGCCACAAATTATAATCATATGCACACACAAAAAATAAAAATTAAACGAAAAATAAATCAAACGCACTTATACACACAGCGAATATATCGCAACTCACTTGTAACACACTAACAGCCGCAGCGCACTGTTCGTTAGTTTGATTTACCATGTGTACAGCGTATGTAATATATGGCGTGTGTATGATTCCTTTTTTCTTCTTCTTTCGCTCTCGTTCTTTCTCTGTCTCTCCCTTTGTACTGAAAATTCAATTTGGCTTTCAATTTTCCTCGTTACTCGGCTATTTTTTCTTTTGTCCAATCAAATTTAATCGACTAATTTCATCGTGACTCTTTTATCCGTTCGATTTTAAATCTACGTTAATTGTCTCGGTTCTTCCTCGATGAGGATTTTTACAACGACGAGTAAATTTTTGCATTTGAATTTTGCCCCAACAACTGTGGCCAATTTTATTGTATCACATTTGTTGGTGTTGCGTGTGTTTTTCTCTTTCGAAATGAAGGAAAAAAAATGACCACAGAATTTGATGCGATTTGTTTTTTCTCAATAAAAAAAATTCACTTTTTTTTCCCTGTGTTGCTTCCTTTTTCGTTCTCATGTCAAAGTCGATAATTTTTTTTTCGTTCATCGCACGGAATCGATCAACACATATATAAAAGCGCACACAGTTTCTTTTACTTTTTTCATTGCTTCCTCTTCTTCTTACTTTTTTATATACATATATATATATATATAGTTCTCTTTGCTCTTTTCGCTCGAAACTTTTTGTGTGTGTGCTATAATTTACGTGCGTTTTCTGAGTCGAACAATTAAATCACAAATTTTCACAATGCACCACATTAAGTTGACATCCATTTAAAGAAAAATGCATACACCGATCAAATGTTCAAAATATTTGGACTGAAAAAGAGACAACTTTTTTTCTCTCTCTCTCTCTCTCTGCTGTCGGATCCTACACTCATAAAACTTGACCCGAACGAATGTGAAAAAATGTTATAAAGAAAGAAATCAAGAGTCTTTTTTTTTCGTCGAATAAAAAAAGAAATATTCTGCCTCTTATTTCACGATTTTGATAATCACTTTATTTTTATATCACGATTACAATTCAAATCAACAAATTACTTGTTAATCTTTCATCGAATTACTGAGTTACACTACGAAAATTAATTTGTTCCGATTTTTTGTTTCCTATGATTTCTTCCTATACTGAAATTTTTGTTCAGAAGAGCTAAGGTTTTTTTTTCTCGAGAGCTGAATTTTTTTTCATATACTGACGGTGCCCTCTACACTACTACTATCATCTGGATGAAATTTTTTTTTCTGCCTTTGCTTCTGTACATTCACATACTACTTGTTTGAGAATCGACCATTCGATTTTCAACCATATGTTTTTTCGGTACAAAACGCACACCAGATGGCGTCTTGATTGTCAAATCGATTCAAGCATGCCATTTCGGAGGCAATTTTTGAACAGATGATTTTTTTTAGCTAGAAATTGGTCAAAACGTTGCATGTAAAAGGTTAAAATTTATGGTTTCTTTCAATATTTTGTTATGAAAATTTGAAAATGTCGAAATCACATATGAAAATTAAAAGTTCTGCGGTGAAAATTACTGAAAAACATTCAAAAGCCAAAATTGACATCTGAACTGTTTGACGAATGACAAAGTTCTGATACTTACTGTTCGATTTTTCGAGGCTTTTCGTAGCCGTTCTCGTTAATTGTACTATGAAAAAAATCAATTAACGCCCCAGAGCGTGATATAAATCAATCCAAAATTAAATGAACCAAAACTGGTTTTTACGATGCGTCATTTTTATTTGTTTCTTCAATAAGCAGATTTTTATTGTTTCAATAGATAAAAACAAGAATGGAATACAAGATATGGAGATTTTTATTTTGCCGTTGAATGAGAAACAATGCAATACAAATGAAACTGAAAGCGACTTTAGAAGAGAATGAAAATGGATTTTGATTAGCAAAAATGATCGAAATTTTGTTTCCAATTTAAGAAGAAAGTGTAAAAATTGGTTGACGCTGTATTTCTAAGCTTGTGATATTATCTCTTATCTCTCCCTCATTCTCTGTGTTTCCCTCGTTCAATTCACATTTGTGTTTCGGTGTTGAGACTGAAGTCTCCGTTTGTGTTTGTGTGTATATATATCCTTTTTTTGTGTATTTTTTTTTGTTTTCCACCGCTTCTATTTGGTACGCATCACTGGTTACAGAGTCGCTACAATTTTTTTGCGATTTGTTTCAATGAATTTGGATGATACCCGATTCGATAAGTTTTTGTATTTTCGATGCTATTTCTGGGTTCTTCAAGTGGCTGTTGAAATAATGGGAAAAGAAAGTAGAAAAAAATGCTCATTAATAACTAGTAAAACGACATTACGAATCAAAAATATGCTAAGTTCAATGCACTTACTCTTGAACGGCTTTTGGATCGCTTTGCATTTGTTCGAGAATCATTCGCATGGCTGGATCCCGTAGAATTTCCTGCACATCAGGATCGGCCATGGCGCGTTGACGAATCTCAGCCGGATTGCTGTGCACGGCCATTGAACACTGGCGATAGCCTTCAAGCGCTTCAGCATTTGATGCATCCAATTCCAAGGCTTTTTGATAGGCTGACAATGCCTTGCTGGGCTCTTGCATACCTTGCAAAATTTTTCCTTTGCGGATCCAACCTTTAATGAATTTGTCATCCAATTTCACGCACGTATCACAATCCTTCAGACCCAAATCGAAGGCGGCCAATTTGGTGTAGCAGGCAGCACGGTTGCTGTACAATTTTGGATCATCGGGATTGCGGTTGATTGCTTCTGTGTAATGTTTGATCGCTGTGCTGTATTCACCCTTTTTGAAGAATTCATTGCCCTTTTCCTTTTCCTCTTCGGCTTTGGCTGGATCAACGTAGGCCTTGCGCTCTTCTTCTTTGATCTTCTTTTCCATTTCGCTGGCCAGCGTCTTCACCTCGGGTGTACGGTATTCGGACAGTGATTTTTCGTAGTTAGTTTTGGCTTCCTTCCATTTTTCCAATTTTTTGTACGCATTACCAATACGACTGAATGCCTTCGAAATCAATTTGAAATCGGCGCGATTTTCACGGCCCACTTCAATTCCCTTTTCGCATTCCTTTATGCATTCATCATACTTCTTTTGCTCGAAATAAACGGCGGCGATGTTATTGTAGTACGTGATATCGGTTGGATCGTGTTCGAGGGCTTCATTGTAGTGTTTGATTGCCGTTTCGAAGTCCTTCTTTTTGTACGCTGCATTTCCCAATTCTTTGCTTTTACGTGCTAATTTAACGTTTTCCGGTAGGTTTTCATCTTCGGCCGGTTTGGCTTCTGGTTTCGGTTTTGATGGTTCGGGTTTTGGTGATGATGGTGCCGGATCATCGATATCCATCGGTTGACCTTTCATAAGTTGCGCCAAAACGGCATTGCGAATTTCGGCTTGACCTTGTTGCAATGCAGCATTGTTTGGATCCAGTTCCAAACCCTTTTGGTACACTTCGAATGCTTCCACATACTTTTGCATGTACGACAATGCAGAGCCTTTGCGCGAATAACCCTTTGGCCATGTTGGATTCAATTCGATTGTTTTGTTCGCATCTTCCAAAGCCAATTCATATTTACCGGCTTTAGCATACGCGGCCGATCGATTGCTAAACAATACGTAATTTTTTGAATCTAAATTGATGGCTTCCGTATACGCTTGGATGGCATCGTCAAACTTTTCGGCTGCCAATGCCTGATTCCCTTTTTCTTTCAATGCGTTTATCTTTATGAAAGAGACGAAAAAAATCGAATGACAATTCAATTTATTTACTGGAGAGTGAACAAAATCTGGGGTTATGTACACGAATGACATATAGCGAGAAAAAAAAAATTGCCACCAAGTACGGTGATTAATGTTTCAATATTGTAAAATAATTCTTTTATGGCAATTCCGGTTATAGTTGATTCTTTTAAGCACATTCTTTTTAGTATCGGAATATTGCACAAACGATATGGAGAAATGATTATTTTTTTTCTTTCACTTACCTGATCCGTACTCATTTTTCACCCTAAAATTGTTTATTCTGTTTTCTTGACAATTGCGCTTTTTTCTATATCGTTATGATATTCTATTTCGGAACACAAGAATTGTTCAAACACAGTTTGAATGTTTCCAGAGTTTTAATGGTAATGAATGATTCAATGCGGACACCGCTTCGAAAACTTATTTGTTATTCGAAAGTACAAGAAAAGTCGAGAACACATGTACATACACAAAGCCAAATCGAAAATTCATGAATAACACTCATGTTGACCTCTTGCGGGTTGCCAACGGTGAACGGTGTTGCTGTTGCCATTCGAACTGTCATCTCGGAATGTTTCCAGTTCCATTCAAACGAAATCTATGTATATTTTTACAAGCCGAAAAAAAATCATTTTGCCAAAAAATTTCTCTGAAATTTTAAAAAAGTTAAAAAAAATATTTAAAAAAATCATTCCATTTCGGTAACAAATTGTGTGTTTTTCTCTTCGAAAGCCCTTTTTTCGAAGTTATGCAGTTGATTGCAATGTGATCAACTTCATGCGAATTCATTTGCCGCCATATTCACACTCATTGCGGCTATGCTTGTTATTTGTGTGTTTTGGGCAGCAAAGCATTTGATGTGTAGTGTGAGTTTGCGGCACGAAAGCAAGAGTGTTTGTTTTAGTTTATAATTTTCACGGTATTTGCATCCAAACATCATCAAATTAGACTGTAGGTACTATTCGGGTTTGAAGTTTATACTCAATTTGCAACGATGGCAGAATATTTGGCATCGATTTTCGGTACCGAAAAAGACAAGTAAGTTGATAGCATTCCACACACAGTAAACGATGAGTTGTGTGTGACAGCTGGCTACGAATGGGGACGTATTTTCAAACTATGCCAATTTTTATTCAATTTTCAGGGTTAACTGCTCGTTTTACTTTAAAATCGGTGCTTGCCGACACGGTGACCGCTGCTCACGTATTCACAACAAACCGACGTTTTCACAAACCGTTTTGCTACAGAATTTATACGTGAATCCACAAAACTCTGCCAAATCGGCAGATGGAAGCCACTGTATGTATACAACACCCCCTAATTCAATTGACACAACTTTCTGTTCGTATGCTTATCCAATCATAATTTAATCCATTTTTTTGTGTTTCAGTGGTTGCAAATGTTAGTGACGAAGAAATGCAAGAGCATTATGACAACTTTTTCGAAGACGTATTCGTTGAGTGCGAAGATAAATACGGTGAAATTGAAGAAATGAATGTTTGCGACAATTTGGGCGATCATCTCGTTGGAAATGTTTATATTAAGGTGAGTGTGAAATTCGCAAGTGTCAATGATGACAACTTACGATTAACACATCATTCTCCATCGAATTGTTTCAATATTTTATGATATTTTTGAATTAAAAACAAAGAAATAATAATAAATTTGTTCAAAACAGTTTCGTCGCGAAGAAGACGCAGAACGCGGTGCAAAAGACCTAAACAATCGTTGGTTCGGTGGTCGTCCGGTGTATGCAGAACTATCGCCAGTCACCGATTTCCGTGAAGCATGCTGTCGTCAATACGAAATGGGCGAATGCACACGATCCGGTTTCTGCAATTTCATGCACTTGAAACCAATTTCCAGAGACTTGCGACGGTTTGTATCTTTTATTTATACTCAATGCCGAGCAAAATGCATCATTCCAAGCTTGAAAGTATCATTTCATGTTTGTATTTCTGACTAAACCCATTTCCATCTATTCCAGATATCTTTACTCTCGTCGAGGTTCACGCCGTTCAAAAAGTCGTTCACGATCACCACCACGCCGTCGATCTCGGGAACGTTCAGATCGTCCAGATCGCCCGGATCGTCCAGAACGTCAGGAGCGTCGCCGTTCAAGGAGCCGTGATAGAAAAGGTCGCTATTAAGGAATTGATCTACAATATTTCAATCAACCATAAACAGAAACAGAAACAGAAAAAACAATACCGTACACGCACTTTATACGTGCATTAATTTGCTCCAAGTTTCGATCTTGAATTTGTATTGACTTTGATTTTAAAGAAAAATAAAGGATAAGATATATCTAGGGCATGTGTTTCATTTAGTTAAAAAAAAAACTAGGATGGAATTTTACGCATTGCGTTTCGACGTTAGTCGTCACATCATACGTTTGGCATCGTTTTTTGTGAGACAAAGTGACACCACTATTGAAACGTCAAACGCTTGTCAAAATCCAATAACCCCGAAACAACCGTATTCATTCTTCACGCGAGATGAGCTGAAAATTGCTCTAAAAAAAGATTGAATTGCCTTTTTAATAAAGAGTTTTTACAGTGAACAAAAAGAAATTCTGCGTGATTCTTTTGGAATATTTGGAAATTATGTCGACAGCAGCCAAACTAACATTTGTAGCGTCTCTGGCCACTACTGCCGGTATCATCTCTTTCATTTACTACAAGCAACATGACGATAGGTATCCAAAAATCCCATCTTTCTCAATAAAACCGTTTTATAATTAAAACGATTGAACTCTATGAATTACAGAATAAAACTGCATGCTGGAATCATACGGGATGTTCAACGGCAAGAGCAAAGAAAGTTTGAGAATTTGTACGTATTGGAACAGCAACAAGAGCTAACGAAAAAGCTAAAGGAGCGTGAACAAAAAGATTTAGAAACACAAAATTTGCAGACCAATTAATGTTCAAATTTAGTTGTAATAATGATTCGATTAGGCGTTATTTTGGCTCTAGTCAAGGGTAGAAAAAATAATTAAATTGTTGTTAACAGAGAGACGTATCGTAATCACAAATTTAAACTGTATATTAGTTTGTAATAAGATTATCAGAAGATTTACATAATAAGAAAAATATAAAACAAATGATACCTATTCAAAATCGTATCCAAAAATTATTTTATTTGAAATTCCAAAGATTATTTCAGTGTATTGAGCATTTGAATATGATGTAAAAGAAGACGCAAAATAAACCAAATCGAAATTCAGATGTGAACAGTGAACACCCCAATTCGTCTAGTTCGAAATAAGTGGCGCCGTCTATGCGAACGGACCGAATGCGAATGTCAAAAAAGCCAATGTCATCATAAGACATCAATTGAAAATTGCATTAATGAGTTTTATCTATACCTATTAGTAGACAAAGTGCGTTTAGCATTAATTCCATTTTCGATACAATCAATACAAACTAGTGTAACGCACTGAATTTTTCGCTTTAATTTCATCATCAATTCTTGTTGTTACTTAGTATACACGGTGGATAAGGTTAAGCGATTGAATTAGGGAATAAAATATAAAAACGAAAAACAAAAAAGATGATTTCAAAAATCGGTAGCGTGATTTGCATTTGCTTTGTAATCAGTTTGTTCGCTATTGGCGGCGGTTCAGGTGAAAAAGAAATTCCGCAAATGGCCAAATTTCGGCCAACAATGAAATTCCTCTACTGGTAAGACTTGTGCAATTCCATGGTGACTTATCACTTAATCAAACAAGATATAAAACCACGTCACTCACACTCAACATACGTGCTTTTTGTTGTAAATATTTTAGTTATTCATGCGGTTACCGGAAAGCATTCGAAGAATATACAACTATAATTACCGAGCGTTATCCACAAATATCGATTGAGGGTGCTAATTATGAGCCGTCTGGCATCAATTTCCTGTTGTCCAAATTTATTTTAGCAGCGAAAATGATTTTCATTCTGATCATTGTGTCGCAGTATGATATTTGGGGTCAACTCGGTCAAGCCATCCCTCGGTGGTTCACATGGTGCACGGAAAACAAGATTTATGCCTGTATGATGGTATTCTTCGTTGGCAATATGCTTGAAGCTCAGGTAACTACGTGTGTTGATCTTTTTGACATTTCTGCATTAATTCCAGCTTTGTAGGCAGTTTGAAATTCATTTCCAAAACTAACATTGCTAATGACATTTTTTGCTCGTTAATTTGCAGCTGGTGTCATCGGGTGCCTTTGAAATTAGTTTGAACGACATTCCAATTTGGTCGAAACTGGAAACGGGACGCATCCCATCACCGCAGGAACTATTCAACATCATCGATAATCAAATTAAAGTATTTGCTAATGCTCTGCCGAGTGATTTTGATCAGTAAAGTCACAGCCACGATTCAAAGCAATCCTAATCGACTAGTCTTTTGATGGTGGTCCTGCAAACAGAATCCTCAACGCATGAATGATGTAAATAAAATCAAAGCAACACGAATTCATTCATCCAGAAACTCATAATAAAACCGTTGAATAATAAGGGCAGCCGTTAAATAAACCGAGTAAATGAGAAAGAGAGATAGAGAGAAGAGGAAAAGGTGTATTTAGCCAAAGTGCTTTTTGGATCCAGTAATCGAACAAACAATAAACAACAAACAATTTAATACAATAGAATCGAGAGTTTCAATTTCCTAAATAATGAAGAGAAAAAAAATAACAGAAGAAAATCATTTTCTAGATAGTAGCACATTTCCGACTAAATAATAAAGACTTCTTTTTGAGAATTGATTTTAAGATATGTAATCCGAATGAATTTGGAAATTGAATATTCATTATGTTTTACTTGATGGAAATAAAATTTGAGATCGAATATTCACCATTTTTTCTACACACATTTTTTTTGAGTATGATAATGGATGGAGTATGTAGATTTTCCCATTTATTTCTCTTCTTTTTCGAAGAACTGCTTGATTGGAATACACTTCATATTGTTCAATCAAATTCCAAGCATAAAAATGAACTCAAGCCTCCGTAGCAACATATAATATTTAAAAAATTGGAGCAAACTTCTTGCATATACGAATCAAAATCGAATGAAAGTTGACGATTGGTAAGTGAAAACGCAGTAAGTTGTAATCAGATATCGAAATCAAAAAATTAGAGATCGACATCAATTTCTAACTCCGTGTTCTCAGTCAGAATGAGAAATTTTACTTTCTCTATACCGTACATGAGTATGATTGACTGAATTTTACGAGCTAAAGTAGTAACAATTTCCACAAAATGACGATACGTTGATGAAGCGACGAATTCTGAATCTGACGTAAAAAGACGAATCCTATTGCGTATCTGATTATTTCAGAAGAATTTCTTTTTATCTCAATTCTTAATTAACCTAATAATTTTGAAAAGTACTTTGAATAATAAGCCATGCATGACATGTGACACCACTCACCTGTTAACATAATTTAAATTGCATTTTTATTGTCTTGCATGCGATATTGCGATTAGCAATTTGCAGTGATTTCTGAAAAGAAATCTACGTATCACAATTGAATTAACTTTTTTACAGTATGGGTTGAAAATATGCTTAGATTTTCGATACAGCTCATTCTTTTCTCGGAAATAATTATTTCTACTCTTCAAACAGACATATTGGAAAATGTATTTTTCTCCATTAAAAAAATCTTTAGGAATTGTTTCGATTCTCCAGAACTTACATCATGGCGTTTCATGTGAATGGAAATGCTTCATAAAAAATACAAATCACTCACACAATTCGTGCATTCGATTTAAATTTCAAATCATAACCGATGCCATAAAACTCCGTGAGAAAAAAAAACAAAAAACGAATTCAAACAGGCTCCGTCAAACGGCATCGGAATGTGGCATCGGAAATATGTGCCAGCCCTGCTGCGGATCGATAAAGCGTGCGCAATTAAAAGTTATCGTAATTCAGGAATGGAAATATTTTGGTGTGCAACATATGAGTGGTGAAAGGACTCGACAATACTATTTGCCACCCCTCTCTCGTGTGCCTTCGTCGTCGTCGTCGTCGTCGTTGTCGTTGTCGTTGTCGTTATCGTCGTCATCGTGTGTATGTGAGTTCCATGCATTTGCCAAAAAAGCTTATGGCTTTTTGTCAAAACTGCGAATCAATTATTCAGCAATCCGGAAAAAGTAGTTTCTGCGCTGCCACACAAGGTAAGTTTATTGTGCTGTAAAAAGTGAGACATTTAGTCATTTATTGGGGAAAAATTTGTATGATTCACAGTGAAAACGTCAGAAACCATTCCAAGAATTGGAAATAGTTGAAAGTCGTGTATTTTTTTCTTCGTTCATTATTTTCTTTTTCGTTGCGTTTGGTTTTTTTTTGGCGAATGAGAGAGAGGGTACTCACGCTAGTGATTTACATCGCTAAACGGCAGTATGTGATGGAAATTTGCGGTTATCCAATAATGAATTGGAATTTATTTAATAAATTAAATTCGAAAATCGTGGTCTTATCTGAAAATCAAATGAGCCCATGAATGCGTGTGTGTGTGTGTGTGTGTGTGTGTGTGTGTGTGTGTGTGTGTGTGCTGGTTTCAATCAGATAGATTGGATATATTATGAACATCCAACGATATGATGGAAAAGCTCTCAATGAATAAACGAGTCATAAATCAATCACATTCATGAAGCTTATTGATTTCAGACAAATGCGACTCTCTAATATTATATGGTATGAACATTATAAAGTATAATTGGTTGCATTTTTGCGGTGCGCGTTCAAACTGCACACAATTCACATGAATACATATTGTTCATGTGGTCGATCGATGAAGTTTCGTATTTTTTTGGGGGCCCATACATTGAAAGAAGAACAAAAACGGCCCCCTTCGAAACACAGTCGAAACAGACAGAGACACACCTGACTCATAATCGTTTTTTTTTTTAATTTCTTGTTTACTTAATATTTCAGCTTTGGCGCAACACAAACACAACGGAAAGTAAAATACACACATCGCATAAGCACAACAGACATGAATGACCAAGCAGTAGCCAAACCGCATTTCAAATAGCTCTAGTCAGGCATATCGAACGGTTGGGAAGCGTTGAAGAAAAGTTGAAAAAAATATATCAGTTTTATTTTGGTTTGTTCAGTCGAAACCAAAACGACCGCTTACTCGATCCTCCCGAGAGGCGAAAAATATAATAAAACGAAACGAAAAAATATTAACACAAAAAAGAAACGAACAGAATCGAAACAAACGTGAGTAGAATCGAACGTGAATTATGGGCATTAAGAAAGTGCAATCGACGAAAGCCGTAATTGCAACAATCATGCAGTTTTCGCAATACATTTTGGTTGTGCTCACCTTGTGCGAAGGGTTTTTAACGCAAACCAGTGCCAACGGTGTTACATTGAATTTGTACAGAAACAAAGATGTCTTGGCAACGCGAACCATTCCCGATTTAACGGCATTGAAATTTGGTAACGGCGACCACAAAAGTGAATACTTTACCAAATTGCTTGCGGCATGGGATAATCTGAATTTTGACCGAACATTCATATCGAGAGGTGAGTAGAGTAATTCATTTTCGATAGCATTCGTACGTGATACAATTTTATATTGAATATTTTTGCGCTAACTGTTATTATCTATTTGAACGGTAGTTTTGGCGAAAATACGGAAAATAACACTTAATTCCGATGATTATAGTGGAATAGCGTGTGTTCGTGTGTTTTAAAATTCCATAGGAATTTCGTACATTTGTGCATTTCATCTTTCTGAACGATTTATAACAACGGTCATTCCTCAAATATTTCTTTTTCGACATTTTTCAAATTCTAAAATTTTTGCGTATTTCATACTACAGCCTTGTTCCATAGAGTAAACAAACGATGTCTCATTTGAGAGACATTACTCATTTGAAAAAGAAAAAACGTTCGTTCAGACCTACATTCAACAATGGGGCTTGCGATGCATGGACGGAATTTCAATTAGTCACATGCTGAACAAGTAGCGTAAATTCAAAGCATTTTTGTGGCTACCGAATCGCTTATATAAGTTGAATCACCGTCAACACGCTAAGAATAGAATACGTTCTCGTATTTGTTGTCATCGCAAATTCTCGGTGTTCAGTTTTCTAATTGAATGGAATTTATAGCTGACACAATAAATTGCTTGGAGATGCTTACAAATCGATTAATTAAAGCCATTTCTTGTCCTTTGTCGTCAAACAGATCTCGCATTTACGGTGGTCGTTCCATCGGTGGATATATCAACAATAAACAAAGATCGTCTCAAGGAATTCATTTTCGAACACCTCATTCCTGGCGAAGCGTTCACAACATTCAACGAAGAAGATTTGTATGGAAACTCAAACAATCACTTGATAAAATTCACACATTTGAACAAATACAACGAGAGCATTTGGTCGTTGAATGATTTTAAAATACTCCGAACAGCTGCGCTCAACAAACAATGCTCTGTTATTTACATTGATGGTGTTCTTGGTGACAAACGAACCTTGTTCTCGAAACGGAACATTCATGACAACAATCGGTATGCATTTTTGATATTGATTAGCAATTTGGAGTCAGTCAGTTAATTTGGCCAAATGAACCCATTCCCATAATTTTAGCTACAATGAACCGCAAAAACTCGAATGGAAAAATGCCACCAAAGAAGAAGTCCTGCCATCCAAATATGAACTCAAACAAAATGCTCTCGTCACATTTTTGATGAACATGAAAACTGGAACCAAAGTATTCCAACATTTTCTCATGAAGACCAATCTGTCGCACTTGGTTGATGGTACTATAAATGCATTTTTGATATCAAAAGACTTGATGTGATTTCCAAATTTTTTAATTTTTTTTCTCGTATCGAACAGAAAAAGCCTACACAATTTTGATTCCGATGGATAGCGCATTCCAAAGATGGCATCCAATCGATTGGGGCTTCTATCCATTCAGTGTGTCTGAATTTACAGAGAACATTTTGCGGAATCATTTTCTCCAATTGAAAGCTCCGATTCGAATGCAAGACATTAAGAAAGCCACTGAAATATCCAAAGTCAAAACGATGGGCGGTGAAAATGTGACATTTAGAAACTTACGTAAGCACGTTTCTTGACACAGAAACTTGGCATATCATTTGAAATTTAATTGAATTTTGATTTATTTTTTTTTGAAAAAATATGATTACAGCTCCAACGGTTAACAACGTAACAATTACGGCCGATTACACACTTCCAGACGGATCGCAAGTGCTGTTGATTTCCGAAGTTCTCTTTGTATCCGAAGCGGTTGTATCACGATTACATCAAGTATATATACTCTTTTTGTTTTAACCTTTTTATCATTCTTATTTGTCGCTCCTTTTCTGAATATATTCTAAACTCGTTTTTCTGGATTTTTCTCTTGTAAATTTCGTTATAAATCTCATGTTTATGTTTTTCACGCTTTTAGATGCACAAAGACAAAGAAACTCCGCCACTGTTGGCCTTCCCATGGTTCGGAGCTCAGTTTTTGTCTCACTCATTCTTGGCATTGGAAAGAGATCCACGTTTCACCTTTGTTACGAAGTGAGTAATTCCTTGAAAAATGTTCTGTTTCTCTTTTTTGTCCTTAGTCTCTTTATTATTTTTACAATTTTCTTTCGAGTCCAATCAAAAAATATTTCGCTATTTCGCAGATTTTTAAACAATGCTGAAATCGCTCAGTATGTACCTGGTGCAAACTATACATTCTTCGTTCCAATTGACGATGCATTCAACAAGTACGGTTTGGGTCGATTGACTGAGGATGATATGTCATCGGAAACAGCGATTAAATTCCTTTTGAATCACTTTATCAAAGGGCGACTCTATGATCGAAACTTGAAACACGATGAAGTATTCGAATCGATTGGCGGAACTGGCTTGAAAATCCAACGACTTGCAGGTAGAAATCGATTTTGAATGGATTTTAAAAATGAAGCGAAAATATTGATGAATCACTTGTTAGAATAATTTCCGAAACAAAGTACGTACTAATTTATTCTATTTCCCCAGGTAATGTGACTGTGAATCATGCTCACATCGTGGAATCAGAAGTATTTGTGTACAACTTGGGCACCATGTATTACATTGATGACCTCCTCTACCCCGAGGTATTTGATAAAATGGTAAAAGCATCCGATTTGCCAACATCAACCGCCCTTCCAACCACATTCAAGTTGACTACAAGCCCAGATGCCGACATCGAACCAGTTCCGGCCGTGACTCAATCCGCTGAACAAGGCAAAGACATTTTCGTGTTGAATGAACGAGGTGGAAACATTGACGAAAGTGACTTTGATCACGATATCGATGATGCCGACGACGAGGAGGAAGATGACGATGAAATCGTCACACCACGTGCACTTCCTGTGCAATTTATGATTGAACCGCCAAAGAAATAAGTCTGTAGATTTGGTTTTTCATACGCTCGTACGTGTTTAAGTGACTCAAACCCCATAATTGTTAATTCACCGCAATAACACAACAACAACAACAACAAGAAAGAAGAAAAAAAAACTTTAGCGACTATCATATTAACATTAGACATTTGAATAAAAATTTTATCATTAGAATTTAAATTATACATCTAAACTATGCTGTATTTGACCTGCGATGAAACTGATATCATATGTGTAACCAATTGCTATACTGTATTTTTTAAAAGTGAAAATAAAATTAGTGAGAAAACATGAAACATTTTACAATGAAAAAAAAAATGGCTCGTTTATTCTGCTAAATTGAATCGATTCTATTGAATTCGATGGGTAACCGAGTCGAATACATTGTTTTTGTGATCGGATACATTTGGTGCAGATTCATAATTGCAAATTGTAACACCGTGATAATGAGCTGGAGAGAATTCACCACGAAGACCAATATAGTAGATGCGAGTTTTGTCTTCGCCGAAATTCGATGGGAAGTGCAGAGTCAAATGATGTACTGATGAAAATTGAACGGGCCTGGAAATGGAGAAAAATGTTGGTTTAATCGGTTCGGGCTTCAAATGTGATTTGAGATCAAGTCAAAATCAGAAATGTGAGATACTCGAGTCGAGAAACTGGAGTCAAGTAATTCGACTGAGCATTAATCGAATGACATCTTACTTGATTGGGTATTCTAGTTCGCCGGTTGGATTGTGTGTGAGATCGAACTCTTCATCAGCTTTCGAGGATGCATCATCAAATGACATCTTTGGTCGATTTTTGAACAGTCTCACTTTCTTCGGGTGTGAATTGTCATTGGCACCAATAATAGTAAGTCCTTTGATTTTGATGTTGCCGGTGAATGGTATGTTGAATAGAAGCTCTTCATCGGCATCACTTTCAACAAACTGTCAAAAAAATGATAATTTTTCAACATTTTCAAAACTGTTAACAAAATGGATGCTACCCAATGAAAACTCTCACCTTATCAAAGTTCAGCCGATTTTCATACGATTTGAAAACTAATTTGCCAGATCCATCGGTACTTTCATTTAGACATTCCAAGTTTTCCATGTCAATTTTCGTGTATAAACTGTATTGAATGCCAATCTCCTTCAAATAATCCGAATCGGCGGACTCGTGGACACATCCACCCTCATTATGATGATGATCGTCTGGCATTTTCCAAAATATAACCTGAGAAAAACTGTCTGCAACTTCTAGAATACTACGTTTGGTTTACGAAATTCAACCATCGACAAAAATGGTCTCTTGAAATGTCATCGCATTTGACGTATTCCATTCAGCCGCTAGATGGCTTCGACAGTCGCAGCACAGCATTACGTCATACATCTCGTTGCGTGTTCTGCACACTTTCGGAAGATTTGCGTTCTAATGTGTGGATGTGTGTGCGCACAACCACAGCTAAACTTGAGCAAGGATGGATAGAACGTTTGCTCTCGTTCCGAAGGTTGAAATGACAATGAAAAGACATTATACTATTTCCTCATGCCAATAGTCGCTTCAGTTTTTCAGAAGCAGTCATAGTTCCTCTTCAAATTCTAAGATTGACACGGTTCGTGGCAAATGCGCATTAGAAAAACCAAACAGGTAGCGTTGATTTGTGTGCCGCAAAAGTCGCAATTAACCAGAGTAAACAAAAAATGGTAGCGCGTGCACACGTTTATTGAAGCTGCGTATTTTGATAAGCGAGAAAAACACTCGCGCCAAATTGAGCACATTTTTTTCCTGTTTATTTCACTCAAGTCATCGACATCGCACATCCCACAGGTGGGATTGAGTTGAGTGGAAATGGTCGACTTGTTGGCAAAACCACTCGAGCGGTTTATTTTTTACTCTCCCCGAACATATGATGTGCATTACACTGATAAATAAAAAAAGAAACAACATTCGCTTTCACTACGTTCTTGCGCGCTCATATGGAGCGCAATTTTTATGACCACACAAAAAATATTTATTGGCGTAGGTTATACGAACCAGCGCGCGTGCTTTGTATTAGAAAAAAGTGCAGATGAAGCTATTTTGTTTTGTTTATGTGGTCATATGTTTCAATGGCTTGACTTTCAATTTGAGATTTATGCTCGTTGATATGATTTGAATTATTCCAGTGATTTATAACAGATATAAAAAATAATTCAATACACTTATTTGGGGATAAAAATATAATTGGAAGACTGAAAATTTATACGATTGTTTCATCAGCTGACCAGAACCTAGGTCGTTTTAATACATTTTAATTTTATTTAGTTTTTTTTCTCATTAAAATCCTAGTTTTTACCATTATTGAAATCATGAATGAATTAAATTAAAATAAAATTGCACCACGAGGTTCTTCATTCAAAAAATAATAGAACGAAATCATGAGTCTATACTCTTTTTTTGCTATTTACAAAAAACGTTTTCAACCTGTTCTTTGAACATGACTGATTCAAATTTTGTACATTTTCGTCACTTCATGCATCATCTCTATGAGGTAACACCATACAAAGATTGCGATATGTATATTTATTCATTCTATTTAAAATGTGCTATATTCTTACCTCAACACACGTTTTCGATGTCGACGTAGATAAATAAAGATGAATTCGTCAATGATATTTGTAAACGAAATTAGATTTTTATGTTTATTTTTTACCAAATGAAGATTTGTCGAAATTTGATCGAATCAGAACTGTTGAATCGAACTATTATTTCGAAATTTGAATGGAAAACTTTGACGCGCATTTTCAGCTAAAATAGTTTGTGATAAATATTTATCAATATTGCACAAATATTTATTTGCTTAAGCCATCATTTCTTTCTATGGCCGGCGGAATTTTTTCACATCTCTGTCAAAATTAACGCACCATCCGCGGAATCATTTGAAGACATCATATCTTAGCCATGTGATCGCTTTGTTTGTTTGATTTTTCTCGACCAACGTGAAAATATTTCAAGTCGGCATTAATTTAATTTAATTTGACACTAGAATGTATTTTATCTGTTTCTTTTTTTTTTACCTTTTCGCCGTTTTGTTTTTTCTATTCTTGTCAAAACTTGATTGCTAACCGTTACACATATCAATATCTCACATACCTAGCAAAAAAATTCGAAAAAATCGATTTATTCCAATAATAAAATAAAAGCCAGCGTGTTCCGCGCTATAATTGGAACTAATTCTGACTTCATTCCACTCGCATGTATTACATGCACCGCTGAAAAACAGGCAAAAATTTGAATGATTTCAAATTTAATGATCAAAGATAAATGCTCATAAGAGCCGTTTAGTTTTATTTCTAGATCTTTTCCGCTGGTCGGCTATTTACATTCCTTTTGCCATTAAAAAGTGTAAACACCATTAAAAAAAATGTTGTCAACAATAAACAAACGGCACAACAAAGACAGAAAAAAATGGTCGTCTTTGAGTGTAGCTTAACAAGCGAACCGGACAAAAAGAAAGCCAATAAAGCATCAAACTAGAGGTCCATTCATAGTATACGACCGCTCGCCAACATTATCTATTTGCACATAAAATCAAACTTGTTTTTTTC
Source organism: Sitodiplosis mosellana (assembly GCF_009176505.1). NCBI lineage: Eukaryota > Metazoa > Arthropoda > Insecta > Diptera > Cecidomyiidae > Sitodiplosis > Sitodiplosis mosellana. Next base: position 3,433,212 of record NW_022595246.1, read on the forward strand.
TTCTGGCTATGTGTTGCTGGAATCACGCGCTGCCATCGCTAATAACATTTGTACACCGTGCCGTGTGCGCTTCTCAAATATGTCTGCTGAACGTATGCGTTCAGTTTGGCTTCAGTTGTCGAAAGAAACGGTTCGGAGTACAACCGCAGTGCCACAGTAAACGTTAACATTGTGTTGCTTTTGATTTTTTGTTCAAAACACTGTGAATCTAGTGAGAGAAAAAAAAGCTCGAGCGCATTGTTCGAATAGAGAGAAATACACAGAAAAGCAACGCGAAAAAATCGGAAATTTTAATTGTTTTGTGATCATTTTACGAATATAAAAGCAAATCGTTGCAACAATGACCATCTATGCGAAAATCGTTCAAATCATTTTGATTAACTACGTCGATTCGACTAAATTCATCTAATAAAATTTAAACGGTAGGTGAAAGTGCTTCTTTTCTACTAAATTAGTGGAAATTATCGAGTTAGCCAAATGTGGCAAAACTAAATGAACCTTGTGACTAACGAGTTTGTCGTTTGGTGCTTGTCACGAAGCAGACGAATTCGATTAACACCATCTTAATCGTACTAATTGACACATTCGACAGCAACAATTGATGGTTCACATTCGTCAAAACACGTGTAATTAACGGAATTTTGATGGCACGGGTCAATTTTACCACGATTTTAAACTGATTTCAGTGGTGATATGATGATTAAATAACGAGAAAAACGTTAAGTGATTCATTCACCAAAGTCTGTGATCTTACTATTTAAGCGCTCAAGGTCAATGAAGCATCTTCGCTATGATTTTTTTCGGTCGTTTACAAGACATAAATGGGTGAATGAATTCATGTGTTAAAAACTCATAAGCTAATCGCATTTAAGACTCTTGCATTAATGAAAAACATATTTTTCAGTGGGCAAAACATTCGATGAATAAAATCTTGAAAATCATGATGTGAGTCTTATAAATTGGATGTTGTGGTGATTCAACACGGTGGTGAAACTCATTTCAACTATCATTCGTAGTCATATGATTATACGTACGAATCGAAAAAAAAATCAAGTAATAAATCGTCTAAACCCCATAAAAATTGATCGTGTGAACAGAGTTTCGCATGTAATTACATCAATGCAACCAAGTTACACAGGAAAGAGAATGAAAAAGCGCACCAAATTGCAAAGATTAGTTATATTTGCTGGTATTTCTTGTGTTATTCCTTCCGCAATCCGATACAATCGCACCATGGCGTTAAGATACATATGTTTTCATACACCAACCAACTATATATACGAATCGAGCTGGGAAATATGTGTACCAAATTGAAAGCAGTAACAAGTTGAAATTCGCTGAAAAACAATTTTTTTTCAAATAACAATAATTGAACTTTGATGAAATCTACAAGCTCTGGAATGTTTCGTATATTGTTCTGTAAGATTTGCCTCTCTGTATATCACTTGTGATTGTCATTTCCTCTTGAAAATTCGTCGAATCTTCCATTTTTTGTCTATCTCAGCACAAGTCTTCTAATTTCCACGTCATTTTTTTTCGTTATTTGTTTTTTCTCAATTCAACTTATTGTCACTGACTCCGTCTAACCGGAGAAACGTGTCAAAACCACGCCATAATTAGTTGAACGAATTTCTAAATCCAAGTGTGAATTAGCGCAAATTTGTTTTTCCTCTGTTTCACTCAATTTGTCTCGATGACATTTCGTTTTCTAAGATGTTCTTGCTTGAGTCAGAAAATCTTGTTTTGTTCGCGGTGACTAACGAATCAAGGAGATTCCAATTTTCGGAGTTGTCAACGGTGTGTCAAATTACAGATAATAATCATCGAACTAAAATTCACAAATTATGTTTTCTTTTCTTCTTTGCGACTACATTCCATAATTTTGGTAATGATTCGGATGTCCTTCGAACAGTTCAGCCGATATTAGACTGTCGTTCGATGTCAAGTGCTTCTCAGATTAATCGTTTTTTCGAAGCTATGAGTTGTTATGAGTGTTATGAGTTGCAAAAAAAGTACATGCTTAAAAGACACGACTTAATTCACGCTACGGAAAATCCAATTTAACCACATTTTTTGTAGAAAGAACATCGTGCGGCGGGCAAATAATTGTAGCACAACAATTTAATAACAACGAGTTCGATTAAATAATATTTTTATGGAAAAAATAGTTTCTGCGAAGAAAACACTTAAAATAAATTTCCGCATTGGGTGTTTTGTTAATAATTTAACCCTCTAATGCATATATTTTATACAGAGCTGAGAATTTTTTTCCATGCTTATTTTACCTCATAAGCACTTAAAAAAATATTCATAATCTGGTATAATGCTGGAATTATCAATAAATCGCAAAAATCAAAATGGTCTTATAAGTACAGTCATGCATTTACGACCAATATGGAAATTGCGAAGTATATGAACAAACCGAATTTGCATAGCTGTACTTATAAGAACAGCTTGCAAATTGAGTGATGTTGACATCGGAATTCGTGAATATCATTTTTTCTGGATTATTTGTGATAAAAATAGGTTAAAATAAAATGAAAATAAAATTCCACACCAAACCAAGCACACAAAATATCAAACAAAAAGAAATCCAAATTGCATGGCTGTACTTATAAGAACAGTATGCAAATTGACGGACAAATGTTGCACAATTGCAAAAAATCATTGAACTTGAATTGAATTTGGTTAAAAACACTCCAAATAAGCAGAAAAAAAATTCCTGAGGTCAACAAAATAATTTTATTCGATTTAATCATGTTTCAAAAACAGGACACGAAACGAAAATAATTTATTTTTACGGAAACGTCGTTTTCTTGTACAAATGTTGTCATAACTTGACACTGGTTGACCGCACACAAAATTTTTATGAGAAAGAAATGTGCGCTAGTGTTCTCCAACGAAAACTGTCATACATTATTTTGTGACATAATCAATGATTCGCATTATAGAAAGGTTTAAATGAACCAACCTTATAAGTTCACGTATGCACTAGAGGGTTAAAGATAAAAGAAAACAAATTGAATGACCGACAATTTTATGGAATGAGTTATCAATTTCCAAATGTAAAATGAAATTCCAACCCAATGAATTGGCAGTTTAAATCAAAAAGGTTAATCTTTATTTGCAACTGAAGTGAAAATGCCACTGCTACGTGCTTCCGATTCAAGCCGATTAAACAGACAAATATCAGCTTTGTTACGATGTCTGTATTATGGTGTCTGTAAACAGAACAACAAAGAGTGTATGAAAAGCGAAAAAAGCGTTGAATAAAATGAGCAAGTAATACAAAAGTCCATAAGGAAGCGATTTTATGTTTTATTTGATGTTCAACATTTGGATTTAAATTGTAGCAAAAGTTCAGAGGTTTTTAATTAATTTGACATCTGTCTGCGGAATCGATTGAATTGCACGAATGGACAAAGCACATGACCGCTCACAACCTTGATGCATTATACACCAACGACACCTTACTGAAACATGTGAGATTGGAGCTAAAACCGCTTTCATGAAATTAAATGCATTTGAATCGTGTTTTAAGTTATTGGATACGCGCGTGAATTTGCACTTAAGTCAATTGCAGCTAGAATACATTCTACATAGTAGCTAATGAATGGTTATAAATAATCAAGATACGCATTCAAACATTCTTATTGAGAAGTAGTAGAGCAGATGAATCGTGGAAAAGATTAGAGAATTACTGCAAAAAATTTGTCTGATCGGTATCGCATAATCGAATTGGACTCATCGAATGCGTAATTATTCAAGTCATACCGAACACTTTACACACGTTTTACTGGTCAATATCAAGGTTATCATTTGGTTGGCCAGTTGAGCTTTGCGATCGCGTGCACACAATTTTTGCACAGTAAACGGTTCTCTCTAAATAAAATTATTCACTGTTGTTGATTACCTGGGTGTTGTACAGCGGAACCACGTACAATTGACTTGTTACGGTATTCGACGAGTTGAACAACTTGTTTCGTTCCGTTTTAATTTATGCCCATTTATCGAAACTTATGCACGCCACACATTCATCGTTGAGTTTTTGAAAGTCACCACCCTTTGAACCAGTTTTTTATTAGGAAAAAAATGGTTCGTAATAACTTCGTATCATTGATTCTATTTTTGTTTCTTTAAATCATTTTGACATCTCAAAGACACCCACTCTAAAAATATTTCCGGCAACCAAATTATTCATCCTAATTTTTCAATAACCACTATCCACGATTAAGACCCGATGGCTGAAGTAGAAAAGCCATAAGATATTCATTGGATTTATCCTTGTACAAGAAATGCGTTTGAACGTGTTTGAATTCAAAATGGAGTTGGACAAAAAATCCAAAATGTATCTTTAGTACCGAAAATGAACAAAAACGCAAAGCAAAACTGAACAGACAAACTTTGATTAAATCAAAAGTCTCTTTGGTGAAGGTTTTCAAAAATGAATCAAATGACTTTCCTTGGCGATTTTGCAATGATCAAAGATAAAGCGAATGCATGAATTTGATTGCCCTTTTGGTGCTTTTTCTGCCGATTCCACAATTTAGGTATATATTGACATTTTACGAACGAATTGTACATTTGCTGGGCTCAAATCAAATTTGAGCTGGGCTGAACCATAAAGGGATCCATAAACATGATTGAAAGAATTTTGTCTTGTTTTTAATTGAAAAAAAAAATCAAAATATCATCAATAAATATTTTAAAGATTGCGGTAAAATACGTAATCTTACTCTAACATGAAAATAATAATAAACACATAAAACAAATCAAAAGATCACCCTACCAATGCGTTGCAGAATTGAAATAGCAAAGCATAGCGAATGATTGTACCTGTCCTTCATAATTGAAATTGGCTACTATCTAATCGATATGATTCAAAACGTAAGCAAAAATTGCATGACAATGCGTTTTAAAAGGGGCCACGTGATTTTATTGAGTCAAATTATATGCATTTCCAATGATAATACCGTGCCAAATGAATCGATACGATCGCGGAACTACACATCAACAATTGTTGAATATAATCAATCTTGATGGGTGGCATGGAAATATTTGCAATTGAATGCAAAGTGCGATAATGTGTGCTTGGGCGGGCGATTCGTTTTTTTTTACGGTCAATAAATAAGCGCATTAAGTTTATATATTTTTCCATGTGATTAGAATGCCTTGATAATGGTTGAAAAAAAAAAATGAAATATCGAATGTAATCTTTTGACTGGTAAGGCGACGAACCTTTTCTTTCATGAGCGTTCATAAACCATTGTGTTTTCCCATATGACGGTAAGATTCAAATAATAAACGGTATAAAGAAACAAAATAGCCGTACAGTGCTATAAATTAAGTTGTAGATCGCAAGTGAATCGATATAAAACAATTGAATGTGTGGATTTTTTTCGCGATAAGCACGGAAGTGAATCGGGATTGCAAAGATATCTACTAATAGATTGACATCGGTGAACCGAAGCAGTATGAGTTGGATTGATGACGTAAACTATTTGATCGCATCATTCGTCAGCGATGCTTCAATTTGGATTTTGTCGTCTGTTTTCTCAGGCATCACTACTGAATCTCGTATTCAAGCCCGAGCGTAACCGATGCAAAATTATCCGCAGTCATTATGGTTTTTTACGACGGCGTCAATTAGGTAGCAATTCGTTTGACTTATTGTTTTGTTTTCGATGTGGTGAAATTGGCGCACAAGGTTCGTATTTTTGCACCATTAAGCTGCGACACGAGACGGTGGCGCACGCATACATTCTATCGATAATTTGAAACAATGGCAAATGACCGAAGGGCAGTCATCAGTGGCACTCAATCGGTTTTATCACGTCTGATACAAAAACATCGTGACAGTGGCGGCTTTGAAAACACATAATCGGTATAGAGAAAAACCACTGAATTATTGCGGCTTACAAAAGCCGTGCATGCCTAACATCGGCGCACAACAATTAAACTCATTGATTTTACAAATCATTCTTTTGGGCTAAATTTAATTACAAATTTTATTGTTGTTATCAAGTCATAAAGTGTTTACGAGTGGTGTAACTCTACTTTATAGATATTTAGCCCTTTTATAGGCCCCATTTTTTCATTTTATAGGTATTTAATTATCTTTTGCACTGAAATTCACAAACAAAACGATGATTGGTCGTTCGAGAGCCACTTGCGGCCACAATCTAATGGGATCGATTCAAGAACAAATTGTGTGCGCAAAATGCATGACAAAGCCTCTATTCCAATCAAACCATTTTTTTTCCTTTTATCTAACACACGAACGAAAAATTATTGTTCAGTTCGTTTGGACAGAGCAGCGACGAAAACAAAATTAATAATAATGACGACGGCTTGTAATTGATTGATTGACAGTTGAAATTAGCAGGTATAATCAAGACAAACACAAACAGCACCCGAATTTACTGGCATCTTTAATGATCCCAAATGAATTCAGTAGGTCAATCAGTTGTGTTTATAGGCGAAGGTCGATAATCACTTGGTCTATGGTCAACCCAATAAATCGTCGTTCAACTTCTTATTTTCTTTTCATTTTCACCTTCGTTATATCTGAGTCATGTATGCATGCCATAAAGCATTGTCTGTCATTATATTTGAACCGCGTTTCAAAAAGCACTCTTCCAAATGATACAAATGAACAGTCATGGCGTGTGAATATTAAATGGCTGAACAAACACTTTGACAAGCACTTTTGAAGTGCACTGAACCTTCAAACTTGAAATTTTATTGAAATAAAGAGAACAAACAAAACAAGACAAGATTGATTACCAAGCTAAGTTTGTTTGTATTATAGACCAAATTTGCGAAGCAATTTGTAGAAGTGAGTCACAAATTTGATCCGATGCACCGATTGACATTTGATTCGTTCTCATTCACCATTTGCTTGAATAACTAGTCTCGAAGCGTGAATGCAATAAACTCTGGATAATTTACTTGCAATCGAATTTAAAATTATAATTAATTCTTATTTTTTTACAACTTATTAATTTTAAATTAAATAATTATACTATTTTTTCTTTTTGCTTTTTACTATTAGTAATATATTGCCAAAAAGTAATTAGAAAATGTAAAATTGAAAGTCAACAAAAATGTGATCAGAACTCATAGGTGAAGAATGTTATTGGGATTTTTTCTGTTTTCAACACCATTATAAATCAATAAAAATAAAAATAAAAAAAAATAAAAATATTAAATCTTTTTTTATCAAAAGAAAACAAATAATTTCATGAAACAAAAGGTTGTGTCCATTAAAATGCGTTTTTTATTGGTGAAATTAATGTCTTGCATTCATATCATTTCATTTTACATTTGAGCTTATCAATGCTAAGTAATTATGCAAGTAATTTTGTTGATTAAGTTGAAATGTGTTTTTCAGATAATTGATTACATTCTACATTTCGGTTTGAAATTTTTTATATATTTTTTTTAAATCTTCAAAAAATAATCATGGAAATTTTTTTTTATTTTATTTATTTGTCGAAAAATAATTTTGATTCGTCAACAATTGCGGAGCGTTTTATTTCAATTAAATCATAGTTGACATATAGATTTTTTTCTGCCATTTTTGTTTCGAGGTAAAGCTCTTCGTCGAGATAAAGGGTTACTTTACATGCTGCCGACAAACTTTTACGATCCTCGTTGAATTGTGATAAATTCTTTTGAAATTGGATTGAGACCAATTCGTGAGAATTACGATGCGTTTCAATATGGAGTTCCTTTAATTTTGGTAGTCGACGAAGGAATGGACGAAATTCATCTATTGATTCGTAATATAAACGTAAATAAACTTTGCGTAAATTTGGAAATGAGGTTGTTAGAGCCTCTAAACCAGTCTTCTTCGAGTCAATGTGATTAAAACCTAGTTCGTTAAGACTGACAATCGTTGGAAAAGATATATAATCTTCAAATCGTCCGTACAATTTTTCAAGTCCACCCAACGCACCGATTCGATTGATTTGATCCTGTGAAATTATGTTCACTGATGATGCTACGACTTCTAATCGTTGATAAAAACCATTGTCGTAAAGTTTATTTAACAAAGTACTCATTTCATGACATATGGACTTCGACATAATATTATTAATATTCAAAACATCTAATTTTATTTTGAGTTTGATGAATGTGTTGCTGTATTTCAAAAGAATATCACTATCGGTTTTGAAAGTGTGAATTTGTGAATTGTTCTTGAAAAAAACTCTAAGACTGTAACCAATATCATGATCTTTTTGATCAAATAGCGCCAATTGTTCAAGCTTTGGGTATTTACGTCTTATCCATTTATTATCAAACCAGGCAGGAGTGGTTAGTCTAAGAGACTTCACGTTTGGACAAAATCGTAAGACATCATCATATAACTTATTCCTTTCAATTGGGTTACGTATAATAAAATTAATCGTTTCGATTTTATCCAGTTTTACTTTGATGAAATCTATCATGGCTTTAGTCAATCTAATATTCCAAAAAGAAATTTGTCGAAGTGAATCACAATTTTCTCCAATGTACTGAAAATCGTCCTCTTCTCTGTAGTAATTAAATTCGATGCTCTGGACGAATCGTGCAAATCCACTTATCTGACAGCCGTTATAATAGATATTTTGATTTTGACAAAAAAGGAGACAAGTTTCTTTGAAATTCTCTTGAAAATAGAGACCGGTGAGTCGATGCATCCGCTTACAGGTTTGGCCCAGTGAATGCAGATCCTGGATTGATAGCCACTCAAATAGATCATCACAGCAAATGGCATTCAGCTTGAACATGGCTGGCTCCTGGTTTGCAACATTCACAGCAACAGCAATGGTATTTAAGTCGTCATTTGATTTCTGTTGCTTAGATTTCTTGTTATTTTCACCATCATTTTTACGCTTGCTTCTGATTCTCATTGATCTTCTCATGTTGTTTAATTACTGTTTTTTACACTGATACACTTTAGTATTGCAATGAAGTCGAAAAATAAACAGAGCACTTGATTAAATGAAAAAATTAAAAACTTGTAATTGAATCGACAATTTACGGAGAGTAAGTGTTACATATCACTGCATCAATAACACTAATCGTTATTGGCAACAAACATCATGTATCGTTAACTTATTGGACGCTTTGGTCTGAAGTTGACCTCGTTTGATATCTATCTGAAATAACACCTTCAAATTTGATCAAAACTATTATTCGTTTGTTTCGGCTTATATCATTGGCGTAGATTTAACATAAAACAAAGTACATTTATATTTCATGTAAACATAGATGAGCGCATTGCAATTAATCAATCACAAAATTAATCATATGCTGCCCTTACACTATGTTGCGCTTACGCTAGTGTATTGCAACCACACTTGCATTATATGTCGTTACATACAACTCATGAACATCAGAATTTTAGGTATTAGTGAAATAACCAATATGCATCTTTTTCATTCACCATTCGGTTGAATTTTATTTCTCTAAATAAGTGTAAATACATTAAACCCTGGAAAATATCAACTGTGTTTATCCTGAGAAATAAAAACTTTTAAATAAAAAGTTGCACCGATTAAAATGTGTATTTTATTGGTTAAGCTATGGCCGAACATGCATATTAAAACATTTTACATTTAAACGTGTTGATGCTAAATAGTAATTTTGTTGATGATGTCGAATTCAAATATGATGAGCATTTATTGATTTTTACATTTCAGTTGGAATATTTATTTATTGAAATATTTTCGAAAAGTTATCGAGTTTTTTGGAAAAATACGTTTGATATGTTGCTCGCTGCGACGCGTTTTATTTCAATCAAATTGCGGTTGGCATATGAAATTTTTGTCGTCCTTTTTGTTTCCAAGTAAACGTCTTCCTCCAGATAGAGCGTTACTTTGCCTGCTCCAGGCAACTTTTCACGTTCCTCGTTCAATGTTGATAGATTCATTTGGAATTCATGGGCCTTACTATAGAGTTCCTTCAACTCCGGTAGTCGCCGAAGAAATGGCAGCAATTGTGCTTCTGATGCTGCTTGTAAATAAACATGGCTTAGATTTGGAAATGAGGCTGTCAGAGCCTCTAAATCAATATTCTCCAATCGCTTATTATGAATACATAGTTCATTGAGGCCGACAATCGTTGGCAAAGCTATATTATCTCCAAAATTGACAAACAGCTTTTCAAGTCCACCCAATGCGCCGATTTGATTAATTTGAGCCTGTGAAATTATGTTAGGTGGTGATGATACTATGAGCTCTAATCGCTTATAAAAACCATTGTCATAGAGTTTATTCAACAAAGTGCAAGTATCGTCAAAGTCATTCGGACCATTTGCGATGCTATACCACACATTCAAAAGATCTAATTTCATTTCGGAATTGATAAATGCCTCGCTGCTCTTCAGAAGAATTGGATGATCGGTTTTGAAACTCTGAAGATGTGAATTTTTCTGGAAAAAACTTTCAAAATGACGGTCGAAACCTCCATCTGGTTGATTATAGAGCACCAATTGTTCAAGCTTCGGGTATTTATGGTACATCCATCCATTTTCATTCAAGTCAATGCTATCAAAGCAAAGGGTCTTCAAAATTGGACAAAATTTCAAGAAATCTTCGTATAACTCAGATGATAGTGATGACTTGGAAAAATTAATCGTTTCGATTTGATCCAGTCTTGCTTTGATCAAATGCATTATGTTTTTAGTCAATTGAACATTCTGAAAAGAAATTTTTCGAAGTGAATCACAACATGCTGCGATGAACTTGAAATCTTCTTCGCTGTTAGTGCCATACAATCGGATGCTCTGGGCGTATAATTTGAATCCATTTAATTGTAAATTATAGAGACAAATCTTTTGATCCTGGCAATGAATTCTAGAGCTTTTAAAATTCTCTTGAAAATAGAGGCCGGTGAGTCGATTCATTCGCTTGCAAGTTTGGCCCAGTGAATGCACATCATGCAGTGAGAGAAATCCAAACAGATCGCCACCGCAAACAGCATTCAGCTTGAAAATGGCCGGCGGCGACTCTTGGTCTTCGACATCCATAGCAATTTCATTTAGGATGTCGTTTGTACGCTTGCTCATCCTGATTATCGTTGATTTCCTTTTTTTAGTTTTCCTTACTTTAAATAACTTTTTGTACACTTTTCAACTTTATTTTGCCTTCGAATTGCAAAACAAATAGAAAAGTTTCTTATATTACTGCAATAGTTAAAAACTTGAAACGAAATTGAAACTGTATCGATAATTTGTAGAAAGTTAACTTTATGTTACGCCTTGAGTTCACGAATAACACTAAACGTTAACGATAACAAACATGAGATATTGTTAATTTTTTGGACGCTTCGATCTGAAGTTGACCTCGTTTGACATTGGTTTTATTTGACATTTGCATGCAGCCTACGTTTTGCGTAGAGAATCGTTGAAAGTTTGAAATGAATTCATTTAGATGTGTTTTTTTTTCTTCAAATATAACCCATTATATTACATGTGTATAATTTAGAGCCCATTTTCTATGCTAGTTGGTTGGAGTGCCGCTATAACTCTGAGTCATAACTAACAAAGTGAGTCCATAAAACATGTGTATGATACATTCAAATTTCCAATCATACTTGAATAAACGCAGTTGATTGGCTTTTAAGGGTGTGCTCAATCACCGTATATGGAATGGAAGGGAGTTGAACGAGTTACACAAAAAACAGCTATTGAATTTGTAGTACACAATTCATATTCTTCCAGATCTACTACCAACTCGAACCTGAGACTGATCCAAACAAAATTTGATAAAAGTAAAATTGTCAGGTTTATTTAAAACTATTGTGTCATATCGGCAATACATTTCTTGGCATAGCGCATAGGTAATAATTAAATAAAACTAAAAACAGATCCAGAATTTAAAAAAAGTGAGTTCGAAGAAAAAGTGTGAAGTTTATAACTATACATTTCACATACAATGGTGGAAAAAAGTAAAAAATGACGATTCACTATTCGTGCGCCAATTTCAAATTCATGGGAAAATCCGATACATCATTATGACTCATAATTTATGAGTGGGCATACGTCGTATTATTATATTGAATAAAACTAATATCTTATTAAAAGTGTTTTCACATTGCAAGCAAACGGTTTTCAATGCGAAAAAGTCCCATTTTCGGACTAAGTCGTTGTTCAGATGAGTTGATTGTAATTAAAGTCCAATTAAATGTTGTTGTTTTTCCATTCGAGGAATATGATTAGTTTGTTCAAACTTCGTACGTTTGACGTGCTCAATTACGGAGGTAATGGTGTCTCCAAGACCTCATTAAGCCGATTTTTTTTAAATGTGAACACCAAACTGTCTGTATCTTTTCAAGCTGATACAAAATAGCTTCCCGTTAAATGGATTAGCCGATTGTGTTGTCAGAAATCATTTTGAATTTACAGTGTCATTGGCCTTTTTCCACTTGTTCAATCTTTCATATATTATCCCCATTAAAATTCACTTACTGAATAGACACACATTTAATTTCAGACTTGAATAATGATTTTGATGGGCAAAAGTGTCGTAATTTTAACTTGAAAGATGATCGCTTTTCGAAATGTAGATGCCGCTTTAGTTTGGCAATAAAAAAGCCATTTTAAGAAGCTGCTTTTGGTATACGATACCGAAAATCCACAACTGGTGACAATTAAAATGAACGGTCATTCAAAAAACGCATTATAGAGAACTAATCATTGACAATATATTCGATAAGCAATGAAAAAATTCTGAAATCTCTTATCCATTTACGAACATGTAGAATGGGAATTGTTTCCATAAACCAGTAAAACAAGACAGTTGAACTCGCAGACAAAAATCGAAGCAAATTTACCCAAACTCAAGAGACGATTATGATAGTACTCGTGTTGACCGCTTTCAAATGGCACGCTCTGAAATCCCAAAAAGTCTATTTTTGTTGTGTCAATTAATTTAAATGCAGTGTGTGCGCCGAAACAATGAAAAAGCAATTTTGTGTAAGATTCCGTCGTTTTTATAACATTTTATCTACATTGTTTGTCATTATCATTAAGCTTGTGAGTTATAACGTCTACTAAATATATCGAAAATATCGTAAATATATCTTATACGAGTAAATAAGTATAATCACGACGTTGTCATTGCATGTTTGCTCGTCGAACGTTAAATTAAAATACGTACATTCTGGCAACAAAGCTATAAGCAGAAAAGATGTGAGAATTTGTGCATTTAAATGCAAATATTGTGTCTAAATGACAAAGAAAAATCAGAATTAAAATAATCATTTTACGAGAGACTTTTTTTTTAATCTTTACGTATTGAATGAGTAATTTTTTGTTATTGTTTCGTCGTCGTTGCGTTTTTATTGTTTGACGGATCATTTCCTTGTATCGTAATTTCTTGCAGTCAACAGTGTTTCTATCTTCATTTGCTCATTTTCTATTTTTCTGTTTATGTTTTTGTTGACAAAAACGTTTTCAAATACAATTGTAGGTTACGGGCCGTAGCCATACGATGACCGTCACACTGTCATAAAAAATGTCAACTTTGTATTCAAAACGCTTAAATTCCGTCAAAATTCGCACATCAAATTATTAAAATCGAGTGTAAATTATTTTATTCTTTCGGTTCTTAACATAAATCACTCCTTTTACCCATTCTTCAAAAAAAAACTTAACAAGGAGGAAAACTGGATCTCGAGAGAACTGGAATGCACGCGTCGTCACCTAATTCCCAAATGGACTCATATTTTAAACAAGTTGAAAGAGATCCAGTTCCGAGTTCCAATTGTATTTATAAATCATGTTCACGCTGCATTCGCATTCCATGTTAACCTTGAAACAGGTTAACCACATCTTTCTCGCATGGTGTACCAATAACCAATGTACCAATCGTATATGTGACTCGCGTCTCACTTGCATTTCATTATCGTTGCGATCGACGAGGGGACAAAGCAAATATTTACCAAGCGTGTTTGTACAACAATCGTTTTGACATTATGAGAATAAGTGTGGAAAAAACAGCGAACGTGCTTGTCCGTTGCATCAAAACAAAGCACTCGACAAGAACAAACTTGAGTCGCTCACAAAATCGTTATCTTCTTTTCTTGTGAATCTTTATTTTATTTCGTTGAAAAAAGTTTATTTGAAAAGCAGGTCTCTTAACGAGTTAAATCTTCATTAACATCGATTATTTCCATTAAAAATCATCCGACGTGCTTGAGCTGTGCAAACTTTACATTTTTCGAATTCCAATTCACTTTTTTTTCATGTCTGACTTAATGTTGTTAACGTTTTGAATTGTTCGCCCTTTGATTTTGCGTCGGTTGGATAATCGATTGTGCATTAATGCGCTAATGCAATTCAAATCGAACAAATCTAATTTAAATGTACCGTCATTATTCAACTGCAATTGTCAGCGTTCGAGATCGCCTGACGCGATGACATGTACAACAAAATGCTTCGTGCTTTGAGAACTGGTTTTTATTTTAAGCGCAGAGCATAACAAACACGGAGAGAGAAAAAATAAAACAACAGCACGCTTTGATAACCGGTCGTTTGAGACGTTTATAATTAAATAATAAATGAATGGTTGGGCGCTACGTTGCAATAAATGTTGTTGTCACCATGACTGTGTACAGCCGTTTTTTTTTTAAATTTGTTTTCGGAAATTGTTTTTTTTTTGTGCTTCAGCTCACCATAACGAAGAGCACTTTAAGTGGAAGTTTTTAGGCACGGTAGCCGTAAAAGGCAACATATGCAAAAAAAGCCTACACCGCGTGTATTTAAATGACGTACTTGAACTTGATTCGGTAGTTGTTGCACGACGATGCATATTGAACTCTCGCAATATGATTTACTGTGGGAAATCGCATGATTCACTCCCCCTTTTGTATATCGACGCGCAAATGTCTTTATTTAACGGATTATGTCTTCTGATTGATCTTGAAATATATTCAAAAAAAAAGTACAAAGAAGATTCAAAGTACGTTTCAATGAGATTCTTATTATTCTTATTTTGGATTATTTTTCCGGAATTGGTTTGCTTTCAAAAGCACATTATCGCAAATTGACTTTGCTACTATTTTTTCCACTTCCTTAACGCACATTTCATGTGTCATCGGCATAAATTCATGTTATGTCTAATGAAATGGATGAACAATTTTGTTTCATATATAACAACGAGCCAAGTTGACTATTTTCCAGTTTGTTTGTCAAGGTGTTTGAACTTCAAACGCTCGAAGGTAATTGACACATAATTTTTCATTCAACAATAAAACTCGATGTAAACTCACTGAATACACGCGGAAACGTACACTCAACATACGTGAGACAAGTTCATTTGCCAGTTCAAAGAGCAATACAAATTATAGGCACCGCTACCGCTTTATTTGCCGCCACAACCATGTTTGAGTCATTTTGATTGTCATAATTCAGATTCGTATCTTCGACACAAACAAATCAAATTGTGTTAGCACACAAAGGCTGATTTGCTTATATATCTTGAGCCTTTGATTGAATACATTTTTCCGTTGAAATTACTTCGTATTTCTTCTATTAGTTAGGAGTAGGTTAAGAGGTTAAACCGCGACTGATTTTATTATTATAAAAAGAAGAAACTCTCTTTGATTTCCTTATGTGATTTTATTGTTTTGTACCTACGACGTAGACCCTACGTTTTATAATATGTTTTTATAACGGAATTTCTTTTCTATTTCAGAAAGAAGTTACGCGTGGCTGCATGTTAAAATCAACATGCCATCTGGTGACAATCATCTAGTGGTCAACCTAATCATGATTGAACTATTCGGAACGATTCTCTTTTTGGCCATTCTTACCATTTGCCTTTACATCAAACGATACTTTGTGCGAAAATCGTTAGGCGGCCTCAAAGCATTGGTGAGATGGTCACAAATGTTAATCATAAAGATAGAAACCTTGAACATTCTGAATAGTTTTACATATTTGATAAGATGCTATTGAAAGCCTAAGATATAAAACTAATTTATTCAAAACTAATACCATCTGGAAATGGTTAGTTTCCATATTTGAACGTTTTCAAAGAATTTGACTATTTTCTCATCGTTTATTCTGTTGATAGATCACCAATGGTGATACCAAACTTTCGCAAGAACTGGCCGAGCGGCTGTCTTCCAAGCATAACTGTCATGTAATACTGGTGAAAGGAAAAACTACCAGCGGTCTTCAAAATCAACCAGATTCAATCCCACCGCAGACGGCCGGTATTTCAGTTCTGCATTGTGATATTTTGGACAATGAAGATCTGGAAAGACTGAGCCAAATCGTTCAAGACACATTCAACGGGATTGATATTGTTATTGATAATGCAACTAAAGGGATTTTCAATGCGGTCAACAAAGATGATTGCCGTGCATTCATCGACGGCACCAGCGAAAAATTGCGCACAACTATTAACGTAAGTGAGATTTATTGGAATCAAAAGGCGATTTTCAATCCATTAAAATTGCAGTAAAAGTATTTTTCATTGTGTTAATGTGCATATCCCGTGTGAAAAATTTGTGACTGACTAGCCAGCCGCCTAATTTCGGACTTTTTGGCTGACTATCACTGACTAAAAGTGATTATCTCGAACAAAATATTTGACTGTAGTCAACTTCAGTTATAGTCATCTAGTAGCCAAAAAGTCCGAAACTAGACGACTGGCGTAAAGAATAACTAAAATTGATTGTTTCTATACAAAATTTTTGAATTCAATCAACTTAGCCAGTTGTAGTTATTTGCAGCTACATACAACTGAGTGACTGTCAGTCACTTTATTTGCACACGGGATGTTTAACCATATCTATAAATTCAAGTCTATCTTTCATCTAATTCGCATGCTTCCTTTCTTTTCAATCGCTTTCACAGATGTTAATGCATTTTATACCGAAATTGAAATACTCAAAATGTGGCCATTTCGTCACCATTCAACCGATCATATCGAATCAAAAGCCGTTATTATCATCTTATCGTGAGATAAAAGAGTTAATAAATCTACTAAGTGACAATCAACAGTCGACGTTTGCGCTTGATATATTCAACCAGCAAAAAATTCGTTTGACTACCGTATTGTGGAACTGTGACGACACTACAACCATTCCCGTTGCATACAATGGCCACAATAGCAATAACAACAATCAGGCTGATATTGAGCAGATATCAGAACGCATTTTGGATGGGATTCGCGCTGACCGTTCCGTGGTGCATATCAACAAATCCGGAAATCTCATCGGACCCATTCGAAACTTTTTCCAAAAGAAAAAGTCAAATTCGAATGATGATTGCAATGGTCACAGCAAAGTCAGATGATTAACTGAGGCACAAAGTAAACAGTAATCAACGTCAACAAACATCAATTCATAGATCTTCTAAGACAGACTTATTTATATCATTAAATTTCTAGGCGATAAGGTGTGCTTGAAATTCAAATTTTAATAAAAATATATTTTTACACTAGAAAATCAACAAACTGGTTCTTTTAGCGAATGAAAGACTGAGATTCAATATCTTGTGGAAATGTTGCAACACTTTGAGGTAGGTCGTTGACCTTACTATTTAAAGTCATAATCCGAACAAAAAGGCTAAATATTGCATTCGCTTTGTGGAAAGTGAACGAATTTGGGAAGTTCTTCAGTAAAAAGGTAAATTGACTGTAATGTTAACTACAGCATATATATATAACACCAAAGCATATATGATAGTCTACTAGACCGAGTCTACACCGTAATGCTATTTTTATTAAAAGCTAACCCAAAAATTATTCACAATGGAATCAGTCACAAAGAGTAAAACTCATCTAATATCTGAATCGGACCCCCTTAAGTTAGACTCTTACCTAGTGATTTCGACTTGAAGTGAAGAAAACAAAAAAAAATCAAAAAATACTTTTGCCTACGTTCAGGCTTTTAAATCATTCTCTTTCCATTGAAAAGTTTTCAGTGAAAACCATGAAGTTTTTGAAATAAAACAGTTAAATTTGAACTTTTTTACTTTTCGAATGGAAGAATTGTAAACTCAAATCATGGTCGAATCGTATCATTCTTCTTGATCTCTATCAAATTGCGGTCCATGCTAAAAATAAATGCCATAATTTATTTATAGAGTTCCTTTGTCTTTCATCAAATATTTCGCTTTGAAGAGAAATTCAAATGAACTGAATTTATTCCTCTTTTGAATTTTTTTTAATGGACACATAAAGAGTTGATTCATTATGTGCTTTTTTCTTTGTTAGAAATGTCCACAGAAATAGAATCTATAATTGAGAGATCATAAGATGAGACATCTTCTAGGGGGTAGACACGAAATAACACTAGAAGAAAACTAGCAAAAATTGAGCATACTAGAAGTTACTAGAAGAATATTTGTGAAAAAAATGAGTGATGCCTCTTCCATAAGAATAGAATTTCCAGTGGTTTTTATATGGACAAAGGCTTCCATTTAAAATATACTGCCAATGCTTTGCTTATGGAGTTCAAATGTTTTGTTTACAAAAAGTTCCGTTAATCCTTCCATAAGAAATGCATTGGCAATGCTATACTTATGGAAAAAGCAATGGTACGATACTAGAAATACTAGCAGAATATTTGCGTTTCTGCTTGTATACTAGAAAAACTAAAAGAAACTAAACGCATATTTGAACCGATTTGAACAAACTAGCTATACTAGAAATTGGTGTCTAACCCCTAGGACATCTTCTCCAAGATAAATATTACCCATATTCGATTGAATCAGCGTAATTCAAATTTTACGCTTCATCTCATTTTTTTCCTACCCGAATCGATATCCAAGGTTTAAATTCACCATAAAATGTCTAATATCGACGTCAAGAAAAAACATCATCGAAAGAGAAAAAAATGTATCAAAATCTATTTCGGTCACAAAAAGATGAATGATTGTTATGACCATTTGAAGTACCGTTTGTTCATTGTAATTTGCTGGTTTTTGGCGGTGTCTATGTTTGAGCGCGCGCGCAAAGACCACATACGTGAAGTCACCCAGGAAATTTGTCTAATTCTATGAAAAATTGCGCAATTTAGGCGTTTAACGACGTAAATGCTTTATACTTTGACATGGAGCGAGAACCACTTCTTTGGAACATTTTTTTTCTCGAGAGGAAACGTTCTATGATTACATAGGTATGTAAGCGTAATGAAAAAAAATGGGATCCGATGAAATGTTGTGAGTATTTGGAAAATGTTTTGCCGATTTCATCTTGGAATGTGATAACGCGAGTGAGAGAAAGACGAGATAACGCAACTTTCGTCGTGAAAATCATTTAAGCAAGCGATTATGCAGAACCGAATCAGACCGAGCGCATCGGATTAGAGTCGGATATATTGAGCGGAGAGCGTTTAGTTGTAAATGATTTTGGTGCTTTGTGTTTTGGCTGCGTATAGTAATTATCGCTCAGTGGATTTTATTGGAAAACAATAAACTGATGTATGTATACGTAGTTTGCCATTTCTTTATGTTCCCAACCCGAAATTGAGTGGCTGAGCAAAAAAAACAAAACCAAGCAAAGAAAGCCAGCGAGTAAAGAGATATGCGAATGTTTGGTCCGAAATTCGCAGCTCGGTAAATTTCTTCGGCGTGCTCCAAATCAGCGTTTCAGATAGATCAACACAAGCAGCAGCAACGGCGGTAACTGCGGTAGCTTCATCGTGTGTGATTTCGATACCGTTCATTTGTAATTTGGCTGCGGACCAAGCAACATCGTCATTGTGAGGGATTGTGATTGTGTGCCGGAATTTTTTTTTTGTTTACATTATTTTTCATTTTCTTCGTCGATCAATTTATTATTTCTCTTTTTTTTCTCTTTCTCTTTGTTTCCTCAAGAGATTTGCATTTGAACCAATTTTTATTTCTTTCGTATTATAGTGAAGTGTTTTCATCTCTTTTATTTTGTCAACGAGTGGTGCCAGACGATATTCATTTTTGGCGAGTGTTAAACCGGAATTCTGTTCGTTTCCATTGTTCCGTTCAGTTCAATTGCATAAGACATTGAATAGAAGACAAATCGCAACGAATTGATCCAAAAGAAAAAAAAAATCAATCAATAAAACCAATAGAAAAAAATAAACAAGTATAAAAGTGTGCATATCGAAGAACTGTTAGAAAATCGTAAACAAAACACAGCCAGCTCGTAAATACATCATTCTAAATTGTAAGCATCAAAGTTTGGAATCCAGAGTATGAATCAGTGTCAGTAGACAATGAAAAATTTGGCCGATTTTCAGTTTGGAAAGAGCAATAACAAAAGCTCACCGAAGAATCCCAATACATTTTTGTTTTTCGTGTGCTGTACACTGTACAGTTTAATTTTTTTCCTTCTTCTCCTTCTTTCTCGTGTATTGCTAAAGCATCATTAAGCATAAAAATCATTTTGCAGAAATTGCCGCAACCATTGGATTAATCCCGAATCATTTAATCGCCGGGTTTCGATTTTGCAAACAACAAATTAACCGAAAACGCCATGTAAGTTTCTTCTTTTCTTTTAGAAGTCTAATCACGAGTTGATCTTAATTGTATAATAAACCGAACTGTCAAGTGAACGTTGCACATACAACACAACTATGTTGAAAGTCTCTTTCTTTTTCGCATCGAGCATGAGCGAAAATGAACGCCGAAAATTTACCGTAATTAAATGCGCGCCGCTTTTTGTGATATTATTATTATTTTCGTTATAAAAATAAAAGAAAAAAAAATAAAACAATAAAAAAAACCTCTCGAAAAATCGTAGAATTGAAGTAAAGCATGCGAAAAAAAGTGAGTGATCTGTAACTGTTTGTGTCAAGTAGCGTGTTGTTGTTCGACCATAAACTGAACCATCATAATGTCTGAAGCATACGTTGGAAACAAACAACAACAACAAAACAACAACGACGATTGTTCTGATTCTTCGTACACCGAATTTCGTACGCATTTAAGTGTGAAACGCAATACACGTGAAACCTACCAATTTACTCTCCATTGCCAAATGTCTTGTGATCAGAATGAGATACATATTGTCGGATGTGATCAAAATTGTATCAAAGCTCGATTAATCGATGCCATTGATTGGTACAGTTCAAAGAAGAAGAAGAAATGGTTTGAAAATAGTTCAAGAAAACCCAACTTGAGTGGAAAGAGAACGTTTTGTATAATTGAAGCACAGAAATTAGCATACGAGCGATCAGTTTCACTTGTCATTATGTGCTGATAGAAGACGATCTAGATGACCGAAGAAAATCGCTAAAAACCGTTACGCTTGATTTCGATTTATTGATCTGTGACACGGTGCGAGTGCGCGATACGATATGCCGAGAGAGAGAGAGAGAGAGATGGAATCTCATTTCAAGTCATTAAATGCAAATGAGGCACAAAAGTGATTTTTGTTGATCGTGACCCTGATTCTGTGTTTGCGGCTTGCGAGCGCACACACAAGAAATGGACCACCAATTTATGGATGAAATGCCAGCACTTATCGTTTTCACCTTGCCACGGAAAATGCTCCTCTTCTTCCACATTCGCACACACGGTAAAACGTCGAAAATGCACGGGCGCAGGCGCGAAATACACGATTTTGCTACATTATTCAATTGGCTTTAACGTTGGCGTGCGTGCGTTTGTTTGTTTTTCTCTTTTATTACTCTCAATATTGCGCACTATTTATTCAGTTGTGGTGGTGCTGATGCAGTAGCAGCTACGTGCATCACAGCCGAGATGAAACTATGTCCGTGAATTTTGTGCTTTGTATGCAGCGATTACACACGATCAAAGAGTTAAAAATGATCAAAAGAAAATTGCAACGTCAGCGATGATGTTGTGTTGTTATTGTTCGTTTTTCTGTGCTCGTTCGTTGATTTCAAACAGCAGCAGCAGCAGCAACAACCGCAACATCATCATTGGACCAAACAAAGAGAAGAAAACAAACAATAAATATTATTTCCATTACAAGCACTGAACACAATATAAACTCTCTTTGAATTGTTGATTAAATATGACAACGAAATCTGTATAATATGCAATGCATCAGCTGCCACTGTTGTGCGATTGTGGCTCGGCATTCGCATCGCATCGGCTGATGGATTTCTAAAGAATTTTAATCAATAATTAGAGTGTGAATTTGACTGAGGTGCAGCAAGCTCAATCGGGATTTTGATTAAATTAATATATTCAAATGCAGTAGCATCATCATCATCAGCAGCGGCAGCAGCAGCCGCACTGCCTAATGGCAGTTAAGAGACTCTGATTGCTACCGCATGCTTACGCCAAACTTCTTCTTCTCCTTCTATTTCGTTTCGAATTGTAACCTGGGCACGGTTTCAGGTGTAAAATTGCTGAAACTAGTACAATTCGTTGCAAATTACAGAGTACAGATCATTTTCTGTATTTCATTCGGACCAACGCACTTTTCTTTACGATTCATGCAGATGCTTAAGTTTCTACACACGTGTGCGTACGGCCGTTCTTGTTTTTAGTTTTTGAAACATAATTTCATAGTTCCCCGTTTTGCAAGATAATGATGTTGAAAACGACTGAAAACAACGATCTACCGACGGAACGCATTAAATTCGGATTATCATATTTTCTTTACGTTGCTGGGGATTTTCACACGCAACCCGCACCGCAATGAGTTTCTGGCTGGCTTTGTGTGTAGGTGTTTGCTGAGAGTCGCACGCATGTTTAACGCCCGTTTTTTTCTTTTTTCGAGATGCAAACATTCTCGATATCTTCTGCGCGCAACATACATTCGTGAAATGACTGCAAAACATTTTGCCCCAATAAATGAAACCGATTCGCATCTGATGTGTTTTTCTCTCGTTGTTGTTTTGTTTTCATTCCGCTTACTACCCATTGAATGAATGAATTTACCAACTTTGTATTACTCGGCTGGAAAACAATGAATGTGCTCGTGCACAAATTTTTCATCAAATTAACATGTGCAATCTGAACTATTGACGAACTGAGAAAGAAACGAGTGCAATCACTCTCCGTAGATTGCAGAGTGTTGGTGGCAAAGTTTTATAGCATTTGAAATGCACTGGGAATCGATTCCGATGTTTTCTCTTTCAATGTGTTTTTTTTTCGTTGCTGCTGTTTTCTCAATAATTACACAGATGTATTCAGCTTCCACACGGCGCGAGTCACGATATTTTCAGATTAATAGATACGTGTACCATTTAATCTGAATATCAACACCAGCTAATGGTATAAGCTCATGAACTTCGGGCTGTTTGCTCTCAGGTTGACCATACCTGCACCGTTAAATTAATAAATGCGGATATTTTTCGATATTGTCGCATTGGCAAGCAAATTCACCTTTTACCACCGATAATCATCACACGGTCATTTGCATTCATTTATATGCCAAAACAATCGGACCAATTATAATTTTTATTTCTGTCACTATTTTAACTTTCGGGTCAACGCAGTTGAGAGCGTGAGGACAGCAAAAAGAAGAAGAAGAGGAGACAAATAGTGGGCGAGCAAAAATCGATAATCAAATCAACCGTTAAACTCGATCATATCGTAAATCATTCGGTTGCCAGCAAACGTGCGAAACCATTTCGACTTTTACTTTTTATTACTGCCTGATATATACACTCTGATGCGGATACATTCGATTAATGATCCGGAGGGGTTGAGATGGCCAAAGCGTACAAAGCACTTGAAAATTTCACATTTTTTCATTCTCAAAGAATCGTGAGTAAAAGCAATTTCATCAATTTCGATCTCGACAGTAAAAAGAGTCTGATGTGTGTGTGTGTGTGTGTGTGTGTGTGATTGTTTGCGCCATATCGATTCAATAAACACCATGTTTTTCACCTTTTTTAAGCGTCGCGTTCGAACACCCAATACAATATGCGACGCCATGATTAGCGTGCTCGGCTTGCCCAATATTACGTGCAACGTCTGAAGTGTTGATGAAAGCACACAAACGATCGTTCCGAGTTCAAAAAGAGAAGAGAAAAAATCAATTGGCCATTTAAATCACGTGTTTTGGACGATTTCTTAATGTTATTTTAGCTGAGCGCGCGCATTATTAGTCCATCAGGAAAATTGATGGGCTAGGAAATGGCCATTCCACACACACACAAATTCAGTTTCACTAAATAATTCCACCTAATTACGAACACAAACCACCCAAAAGCCATGCAGGCACATTCCGCCACATTAAATAGCCGCAGACAACAAAAGAAAAAGCGTGCAATTTTCGGCGAACCAATATGTACCAATCACACTCGATTGGCAAAATCAATTTTTATTTGTTTCTACTCTCCACAATATTGCGGCGCCATTAGGTGCGGTTTCAATTTTACTTTCGGTTGGAAAACGGAAATTACACTCCAAAACCGATGTGCGGTGAATGAATGAAAAATTTTCCCAATGATTTCTGATTCTTTGTTGCCGATTGTTTTATGGCAACTGATTTAGCCTATGTTTAACGAAATTTTCCTTCACCATTGAGTTTCAGGGAGGTCAATATTCGACGTCTTCACTCTTCATGTTCAAGCGAAGCGAAAAATGCCGCATAATTTCTTCATTTCGAAGTTCATTCAATCGAACAACGACAATATGTTCCACCTATTATTCATTGACGCCGGAGACAATGCCGGCAGGAATTTCGCCGGTTCAATAATTGATTTCACAGAATGACTCATCATTTGGACAATTTTATTATGAATATCGTTTTTTTTTGTTCGAACACTTGCGGCGATGACTTGTGAACTTTCAATTTTTGTTGCTATGCCAAATGGATTTGGGTTTGTTCAATTTGTTCAGCAGTGTAAAGAGAATGAAAACATTTTCCCGATGAATTATTGTTTGCCTACGGAGTTTCTCAGTCGTGAAATGGAGGAAAAAAAATTCTCACCACCAGTACACACACACCACGTACTTACCTTTCATATAAAGCATACTTCCCGCATTAAAGTGTCGTTTTTACGACGCTACTTTTACCTTCTACTGTATGCACATCGATTTCCATTTCCATGTTCAAATATAATAAAGTTTACATTTGGACGTAATTTTTTTTCGCGCAGTTTTTTTCTGCTTTTGTTTTATTGAGTTTTGTTCTTCTATCAAAAGCCATTTCAATGTATAGAAAGTGAAGTTTGGCACTTTTTTTCACTCTCTCGATAAAAAAATTCCGAAAAAAAGTTGATAAGGAAACGCGTAAAGTTAATTATTCGTGATAGCCTTCGACACACTAACATAAATTAGGCATATTCGACCACAAGTGACTCATTGTCATTTTGAATCTCAAGAATTATTTTGTTTTAGCTCGTCATTGGGCTATCGAAAAAATATTAGTTTAAATTTGTCATTACTTTTTCTTTCCTCACCTTTAATGTTTGTTTCCTCCTTTTTCTAATCAATTAAATTATCATTTAAGCGATTAGTTGCTGTTTTGCTGTGGTGTATTCACGAATGTACACCACCATGTTTTGAATAAAAGAAATCGTCTAATTGATTGTTATTCCCAAAATGACTCGACTTCACAGATAAAAAATGAACTCTGTGAAAATTAAATCGTCGAGCAGCATTTGCATACAAAATGGATTCTGATTTAATGAACCACCAAATTGATAACAATCGAGACGTATTCAACCCAAATAAAAATGGTTCGGTTTTCTATGTATGTATTATGAACTCGGCTGCAGTATATTGAAAGTGCGTTTTTTTCCATTTGTATAACCAGTTGCCATTCACTGAACGAAAGACAAGAGAATTCGTCATAACACCTAGCTTTTTTCGAGCGCATGAAATGGCACTCGAAACGCACGATTTTCACAAAAATGTCGCGCATGGTCAAAATAATTGGATCAATAAAATTGCATTCGCGATGGCTTCTCTTGCGAAACGCCATGATCGGCACGTTTTTCTCTCTTCTGATCAGTTACCAAAATTCACTTGTTGCTCAAGGTAAATTGATGGTCGCGGTCGTTTTCGTGAAAATCCGATTTAAATCAAATGCAATCGAATTGAAAGAAATCCAAGCTTCAACAGCTAATTAACTTTACAATCCAATGAGATGAATACCTACACACACATTTCCATTGTTTTCAATCCATATACTCGGAATGCAATCGGTTTGTTTGCTTCAATTTAATTAATGACACTCATTATGCATGCACCAAATTGTATTGTGATTCACTCACTGGACCCCGTTATAAAATGGTAATCATGACAAAAGCTTTATTGTATGAAATCAACTCTTTATCACACATACACACACAAAACAAACCAGTTTGATGCCGCGAAACTCTGTTGACAGTTCCACAATTCCGATAGCAATCACAACAGAAGATCGTCAGTTTCGCGTAACCCACATTTTTTTTCAGACGTGCTGCTTTCATCGAACATTTCGTTTGTGCAACACAAAATGTTGTGATTGGACTAAAGAGCCGAAACAATTGAAACGTGGCCGAAGCTTAAGTTGGTCGACAGTTGAACGTATTTTCACTAATTGTTTACGTGGATATGGCGTTTTATCATGTAATCGTTAATTGAAAACAACATTTTTTTGGTTTACGTAAATGTTTTTGCACATGGGCAGATTCACACCACAAATCGGACCTTTTGATAACATAAACAATTCTTTTTCCCAATAAAAATTGGAAATTTTTTTAAATTGATTTTTTTTACATAAAAAAGTTTTTGTTTTTTGATTGAAAATAAAATATTTTCTTTCCGGCTCCACCCATGGTTCCAACAAGATTAGTTCAAAACAGTAGAAACGTCCGGGTTTGGTTTGTTTTCATTCCGTTTTCCTTCTTCTTTGATTTTCTTTTTGATCAGTATCTAAATATCTTAATCGGTTTCCCATTTGTTTCGTATTCTCATTTAAAGACGACTATGTGAGCAAAAGAACGTGTATGTGAGCAATGTTGAATGGCTGTTCTCATGCAAAAGCATATATATATGCTTCAATATATGTATTGAATGAAATACCGACGTTTTCGAATGTTTCATTCGCGTCAATGGGCTCATTCAAATGTTACTCGATTTGTATTGATCATTGGTATAAATTACGGTTCGAATTGACCTGGTGTCGCGACGCGATACAAAAATACAAGAAAATTACCCAAGAATCAAGCAGCTGTTACTTCTTCATATTTTTCGCTCGTTCAATTCTCTCACTTCATTTGGTAGCGTTACAATCAAATATTTTATGCTCTAATTTTTCTAAAATTTCCCTATAAAATTCGAAGCAAAACCAAAATTCGACTAATGTTAATTCCATTCTTCTATTTGAATGAAAGCAAGACAAGAGCAATGAAGTTGAGTTTATGGTATGTTTTCAGTGTGTGTGTGTGTGTATTGCGGTGCCAAAATTACAATGACACCGAAAAAGTGCGGCGAAAAAGTATAAAGTCACAAAATTACTCAAATCCACACACGCATAGTCGTACACATCGAGTCAAGAAATGAAATGAGTGTTGAACGAGTCAAGAAATGAAATGTGAGATATATGTTGTTCTGCTTGTTATGCTATTTAATTGACGGTGTTATCGACACCGAATCAGTGTTTTTGGTGTGTTTTCATTTCATCGTGTGGTCTTTGATTACCGAAGTGTGCAATACTTTTGATAGACGACACACATTGTAGCCATTTATCTACATAATGCGTGTATTTTATCTCCAGATGTTCTTTTGTGATCTAAGAATTCAAAACTTTCACATCAGATAACTCGTCGCAAAAAAAAACGATTTCCGATGGAATTTTTCCTACACTACTGGGGCTAATCTGGATTTAAATAAGCCTCGATAATAACTTCATGTCAATGACGATGACGACGACGACAACGTAATTTTTCTGTCGACGACATCGAACTTATAACGCAAGACAATTTAAATCTATTCAACAAGTTCGATAGAGTCCAGCCATTGACTTTGTTTTCTGCATCAAATCGTAAATTAACAAGAAAGTCGTTAACATACACACACAAAGACAATGTGCTCAACGGCCACGCACAACTGCACGCATCAATGGGTAAAAGTGACAACGTAAAACTAATAATAATTTGTATTTTCTCCGCGGCTTTATTTTCCTTCGTTGTTTTTGATTATCCGAACTAAATGCGATAATTTACCATTTGAGCGAGCGTTAAACGAGAGATCGGAGGAAAAAATCAACAACAACAGCAGAAAAAAAAACAAATCCACTGAAAATGTACTTATGTGTGGCGCGTATATAATTTCACTACCAATGGACTTTTGGCCATTTGGATTGCCTTTTTGATTTGCGTTTAAATTGAGCTGATTTTTGCTTCGCACAAAAAATGGAAAGTATCAATAAATATTCTGGACTTAAATACACTTGATTAGTAACATTTTTTTCTCCTCGATTTTCCTAATGTTTGCAAAGTAGAACGAAAAACACGTTCGATTTGGTTTCCATGGAAAAGTTAAAGCTTGCATTAAGTGTAATTGACCACCGAAATTACCATTTGTTTGCGATTTTCCAAAATGGTACTTGATGCGAGCACATTGAAGCTAAATAAGTCATTAACGTTATTGAACCAACTTTTGTCTTCTTTGAATGGAACCTCTCTTCATTTCCACATTTTTCTCTCGTTCATTTCTATGGAAAATACCATATTGATTGGCTCATTTTATTTAAAGTCTCTATCAATCGTCTCGAGAAGGTTTCAATCGCCGATGAAAGTTCTTCACACATTAAAAAATGTTCACTCGCCGAATTCATATCAGACGAATGAATTTTTAATACAAATTTATTTTACGTAAACACGGAAACAAATTAAGGGCTTACATTTCTTCTATCAATATCGGATTTGCTTACAAATTTGCTTTGAACAACAAAAAATGAGAATAAATCGATATTTTTTCATCATGTGAAACATAAATACAATTTCAGCTTAAAAATTGTGTAATTTTCTATTTTATTGACCGATAACAAGAGAGCACATTTTTCAAAAATGTTCTTCACACTTTTGATTGAAAGTGACGTTGCTGTCTAAATTGGAGGAGAAACGGTATTTCCCAGATGAATTCAGTCGATAACAAGTGTGAAACACTTTCATCGTCGATTGTTTCAACAATTTTTCAGACTTTTTGTTGATCATTTTGTCATCATTTAAGCAAATGGGCCCTTCGATAGGCATTTCCACCGCATCTATTGTGAAATGGTAACCTCAATGGTCGTTAGCAGCATAAATTGTCAATTAAGACGGGAACATCTCCGGTGTTTCGAACATTTTATTACATTATCATTGAAATGAGTATTGTTAGAACAAAAAAAAATCCGGCAAAAAAACTGGTTCATCATTTGAATGTCAAAACTCACCATGTTTATACGAATCAATTGAATGTAACATGAGTGGTGTTGCTTTAAGTCCAAACTAAACTGAAATGCACGTTTTCAACAAATGTTTTTAAACAAAACCGAATGTGTTTTGATTTCGGGAAAAAAAAGAAAATAAAAACAATCGTTGTGAATGCGTCACGCTGTACTTTTATTTGTATTTTGTCATTCAAATTTCAATATCGATGTTGGGCGAGCAATTTTACATTTTTTGCTGTTGTTGCAGAAACCGAAACAATTACAGTTAAACATGCATATGACAAGACGAGGGATGTGCGGGGAGATTAAAAATAAAATATCATATTGCAAAACAAAACAAAAAAAAAGAATGGAAATGAATAAAGTTCATTTAGGCATGATATTGGTGTGGTCTAGTCTTCTTTGTACTTAATACGAGTGATCGAATTTGAAATTGTTAAAAAATAGGTGGCAGTTTGATTGGATTTAAATCAGTAATGCCGTTGCAACTAATCATCTCCTACAGCGATCACTTTTGTTGGTTTGAGTGTATGTGTTTGGCTTATGTGTCTATAAACAGGGGCATATTGAACACTTCAACGCATAATGACTTTGAATGAATTGAATATTGCATGACAGCTCTCGACGCGAGCACAACTTTCTTAACATAAGAAAACAAAATAGCAGCTAAATAATTCGCATGATAAATAAAACTTAGAATGAAACGAACAAAAACCGAATGAAAATGACAAAATTTCGAACATATACATAACAAAGTGCAGTGTGTGTCGCACATAGATAATGCGACTAAATCATGTTTTATTCGGTTGAAAGTGTGATAAAGCCCATCGTTTTCTATTTGTTCTTATGCTTGGGGGGAGGGAATGCGCTTGCCACAAATTTTTACCTACAAATTCCAGCGAAATTCCACTGGTATACAACTACAAACTAAGCGGAGTAACCAGTATCTTGTATAAATTTAACAAAATATGTTACAATTAAATGTGTGTGTGTGTGTTTAAAAGCACTTGATTTGAATCCGATTTATGATCGATGGTCGAAATTGAGATGTATTTCTTTTTTTAACTCAAGGCCTTTAGCATAGTTCGGCGTCAGCGGCCGCCGATGGGTGTTTGATTTCAATGTACTAAAAAGCCAACCAAGGATGATGGATGAGCGCTTCTTTGCGACGATCACCATAGTCATAGGTTAGCTCGGTGCCTTCTTTGATATCGTCTTTGGCCAACAGCACTAAATGCGGTTTGTTTCTGTAGCTCACGATTTTTGTCATTAGGTTGCCGTTGCGTGAATGATTCACTAAACGACCAAGTTTGCCCGTCTCCGCTGTAGCGTCAATGCTGCAAATGATAGAAAAGTATGAGACAATCAATTCGATAAAAATGACAAAGACATTTGACCAAATTTGCAAAAATTGATTGAAAATTATGACTTTGACCGTTTTAGAATGAAAATCGAGTCACTATTATTCCAGCACACTTACCACCACTGTGTCTCTTTATGCTTGAAATAATACATGTAACACCCAAAGTCCACCTTCTGTGAATACAATTCCTCGCGACAATCGGCTTCAGTCTGATCAATCAATTCGCCAATATACTCAACAACGAAATCACCACGTTGAAAGTCTCGGCCTGCTACAATTCCTCGTCCTTTTTCTGGGAACATTTTTACAACAAGCCCATCCTCTAGCTGTTTTTCGATTGCCATTTCGATATGACGTGATATTTCTTGTTCGACGGCTTTTTTGGTCTTCCGTGCGCTACGACGGATCGGGAAGAAATCGGTCAATTGAGTGCTATGAACACGACGCGGTGCTGTATTGGTAGGCACAGGGAAATCATTCTTATTTGAGATATTTTCGCTCGATTTGGAACTAGATTTGTCAACTTTTGCCGCTCCACTCTCGGCATTGCCATTAACAACTGGGTTCACATCGTCCGATAAACCCTTCCCATTCACACCGTTGCCATTTTCTAGATGCTGCTCTGGTTCGGTGACATTTAATTTTCGGCGAGTTTTTTGTTGCCCTTTGCGACCAATTTTCGCAGCACCATCACGAATATTCAGATTAGAAAATACTTCAACTGGATCCTTCCCATAGAGTCGTTGTTTTTTTGGTGACGACCGTACCACAATTCGATGTGGCGTTGTTTGTTTCACTGAGCCATTCAGTAGTGATTTTGCTTCGGGCGACATCAAAACACTTCCATTTAGATTAGGCACTGTGGCTGTTTTCTCTTCAACATCGGTGACAGCGTTCTTTTCATTTACAACATCAACATCACCATTTGGCAGTGCAGTTTCACTAATTTTTACACTTGAATCAGACGAATCGGTTTCGGTGACGGAACCATTCAATGAGCCATTGCTGTTGTTGTGACCGTTTGTAGGAAAATATTTGGTTATTGCTTGCGGCGCCTTTTTTGTCTTCGATCCACCAGCATTTTTATGGTTTCGTTTACCGTTTGTAATGACGGCAGTGGCAGTGGCAGTGTGAACGGGTGATGGTTTTGTAGCGCGTCCATTTGTTGCTGACGGTATTAAGTCCAAGTCTAGTTTACAGTCTTTTCGTTTTGGACTGGCAAAATTTTGATCAACCGCATCGATTTTGGTGGCATTACCTACTGGCATTGTCATTATTGCTGATTTGGCTGACGCAGCACGTGTCCGTCGACCTAAAATTGAAACAAAATTACTTTAAATGCACAAATTCACCGGAATATTCACGAGGAAACTGTTTGAAAAATTCAATTATGCTGAGCACAACGCAAAAATACGGTCTAAGTAGGCGAATGCAGAGGCGCAAGTGACGCCATACAAAAATGGACTCTTATTCGCGGGAACTGAATGCACTTATGCGATGCACACACAAACTGTCTGTGTGTGTGACAAAAGGGTGATGACAATGAAGAAAAAAAGCTTCAATCCACAGCCATGGCACAGGCACACTCACTCATCATTTTTTTTCACACTTAAATACGAATCCAGCGATGAAACGATCACAATTAAACGATTCACGAATTGGCGCCGAACAATTTATTAAAGCATTTTCATTTGCTCGATCGGAGTTTGCTGCTATGTTTTCGCTTGTTTACAAAGTGCTAGATTAAATGCGAAAAGTTTTTTTTTTCCTTACATTGCCATAAAATTTTGACAACAGCTGTTTTTATGTGGCGCACAATCTAGTACCACACAAGCGATGAGAGTTCATCCACATCGAATTTGAATTCATGGGATTCGTTACTGTGAGTGCGATTTTTTTTCATGAACAAATTGGATTTTCTCACAAAAACCATTCTAAATCTGAAAAACAATGAAAAAGTACTATGAAAAGACGACGAATTTCATTGATAAAAAAATGTTACCATTCAATTGTCTCTGCGAAAAACTGGTTTCTCCATCGAATGCAACGGCCATTTCTCTTATTCAATTCGAAAGCATAAGAGAGAGAGCACATATTCTAGTACCATAAACCAAACACACTCAAACGCTGTGAAGTTGCAGCTGTCAATGTAATGAACCAATTGTGTTGTACATTCATTTTTTATTTTTGAATTTATTTACAAAATAGTTAAATGCTATTCTTCATCATCATCATCATCGAATTCACTCCCTTCGAAATCACTGCCATCGTCTGATTCACCAAAACTAAAGTCATCGTCACCCTCATCGTCGGCCAGCTTTAACGATTCAATTTTGCTTAATAAATCTGCTCGATTGTGAGGAACAAATGTTTTCTTTTTTGCCGTTTCAACTCCATTCTCTGTGGCCCCTGAAGAATTGCGAAAAATATTCAATTAACACGAGATGATTCAATCAATCCTACTCATTGAAGAATGAAAATTTTCTGATAAAAAATATATTGTCTCACCTTCTTTTTTATCATCCGCTTGTTCTTCAACTCCATTTTCGCCATCAATCTCTTTACCCTTGTTCATATACCGTAAGAATGTTCGTCGTTTGCGTTCGGGCAGTGATTTTATCAGGCGATCCATTTCCACTTTGAGCTGTTGCTGCTCTTCGGGCGTTTTCTCTGGTGGTTCAATATTCACTTGATCGCCCGATTTCAAGCATTTCGCACACACTTTTTCCCGTTTTGCACATTCTTTGCAGCAAACATGATAGGCTTTGGTCACCGTTCGATTCCCACATCTTAACAACAAAAAGATAAAAAATTGTTTTACAAATTGAAATAAAGTTTTGAATGAAAATGATTTCCAAAAAAAGTACTCACTTAACGCATGTTTTGGCTTGTGACAATGGTTTATACTTCTTATACTTGATTCGCCATTCGATTTGCGCCTTACAACGTTCGCACACCTCGCAAACATTCAACGAGTTCATTTTCTTCATTTGCGGCGTTTTGTCGTGCAAATCATTTTTGAATGCAAACGAATTTTTGTGCTTTTGGGCACGCTTTCGCGTTTGACCCGAACCACGTTGTGAACTCATTATTTT
The DNA here is from genome assembly GCF_009176505.1 of Sitodiplosis mosellana. Lineage (NCBI taxonomy): Eukaryota > Metazoa > Arthropoda > Insecta > Diptera > Cecidomyiidae > Sitodiplosis > Sitodiplosis mosellana. Next base: position 3,466,946 of record NW_022595246.1, read on the forward strand.
TATCCAAATGATTCTTATACTAAACTATTACACTCGCTATCGGATGCCGAATTGTTTTGCTTACTTTGAAAACACATGTAGTTTGACAAGAGAGGTTCGCAACATGTTGAGGAGCGGTGAATGACATCGACATTTCGTATTGAGTTCATTCTCTGTTTGCAGTGAACGACTAGATTTCAGTTAAAAACGCCACCTAGCGGTGAATAGATTTAGCAACGTTTGCTTTAAGTTTGGGCTCAAATTTTGTTTTGATTTAATTTTTGAATAAAGATTTGCTTTTGGATCTTTTCTTTTGTTTGAAATTTTATACTGTTCGAATATCGTTTTTAATTTCTTACTCTCTTACAATAAAAATATTACATCAATGCTGAAACCAGGCAAATTATCAACAAATAAATCCTTCTCTTTCATTCTCCCTTTTTAGCCTTCGAAAATTTAATGCAAAATCGATTGGAAGATGACATCAACGATAATGTTCTTAGCAATATGAGCACAGTGCAACCTTTAACCATAGCATCGGAAACAGAAAATTTCACTAACAAAATGTTCGATTTGAAAATGTGTTTTTTGGACCTTATGCGAATCACGACGAACGGAACAAGACAGAAGAAAAACCTGAAAGAGATGTCAGGTCGCAATTATCCCCAGTACATGCACCATAGATATAGCGATATGAATAGAATTTACCTAAATGAAAATGTGTCGATGACAAGTCGATGCAGTACGATAAAATTTTCGCGTTGCCCAACCGGCAACTTCAATCCGAATGCCAATGTTTCGCGAACCACCAAGCAACCGCAACAGCAATCGCAACCGTTGTACGAATGGATTGATACGACCAAGGGAGGAATGAAACAATCACTGTCACCATCTCCCCTCGGAAAATCTTTTAGTCGATTTTCCGTGAATGAGAGTCATTTGCCAAGCATTTCAAACCATCGAAATTCCGACTTTTTCGACAACAGTTCATTAGATGAACGGGTCGCTTCGACTGTTGAGGGAATGTCATCGTTCACCGATTCTCCGCTGTCCGATTCGTCGGTGCGAGAAACGGAAACCGATGATTGCCTTTGCAGTTATAGCGACTGCGGTCAAACGATGGTCGATGCGCACAGCGCGAATGGGCTTGATTCATTTTGCACACTGTGCACATCGAGCTTCAGCTTCAATCGATGCAACCAATGCGAAGATTCATCATGCGGCTCCAAATGCAACGACAGAAGCGACGATAAAAAGCTAATCATTGGCAACGGCGATGCTAGTGGAGGCGGTGAATGCACCAGTTCCGGCGAAGCCATCAGTAGCGATTGCGAATCCGTACAATTCCGGTAAGTTTAATTTAAATCACTTTTTGTTTGAGAATCCGTAAATTTGAATCAAACATTGTTGCTAATGTAGTGCAAAATATTTGCGGCGCTGTAAATAATAAACGAATAAATAGTTTATTCGGAAAAAGCAGTCTTCAGAGTTTGCCGTTTCTCTCCATCTCTCATTTTTTTTCATGTATGGAATATTACATATCATGCACTTAATTCTATGACGTTTTAAGCTAATTACATGCGTTTCAAGTGACGATTACAAGAATTAGCATAAGTTGGGTCAGCGAGCGGATATTAAGTGTGCCGCTAAGCTAAAAACCGAAAAACGGTAGTTTTTTTTCCATTGAATAATGGAAACGAATCAATAAACTGGAATTATGATTTTATTGATCAATGATCAATAATTCTATATTTGATAAAGAGAATTTCACATTTAATGAAAAACCAATAAAAACCATCTCTGGCATAATATCTCGTTTTTAAACGGTTTTTCAAATCAATGTTATTAAGTTATTCATTGAAATTGGTCTATTTAAGAAAAAACGGAGGTTAAATGCATCGTAAATCGCTAGAAGAAATTTTTTTTATTTCCAACGAAGAAAATCTACCTGAAAAATGTTGGGTACAAAATCTATTCTAATTCAAAAACGGAATTAAAAATCAAATTCATCTTGACATTACCAAAACATTTATATCTAGATTCAAATGAAATTTTCCAAAACAATCCCGATTAGTGGTTGAATAGTATCAAAACCAAATTGAAACTAAAACTGAAATAAAATCAAAAGCAAACATATAGCCGTTGGTCAAAAATAATCAACACTCTTCCACTTAATTATCGTCCGTTGCATATAATCTGCGTTGTTAATAGTTCGGTATCAGTGTAAACACTGAATAAAAATATCAAAAAAATATATTTGTGTGTGAATCGTCGAAAAGAGAGAGTTTTCACGTCTTGATTGTGCGCTGCATTGCAATATGCTTCGCATAATTATGTTGGTTTGCATGTATTCTCTCATAACAGCGAGCACAATCACAGCGGCAACCAATAAAATTGCAATGCATTCAAATTGGCAGTGGATTAAGTCGGCAATTGGAATTGCACTTGTGCTGTGCGCGCTGAAGACGAGTACTCCGCTCAGCTCACACACACACACACAGCACACGCATGCAACGGTGCGAATGTATGTGTAAATGGGTTTTTATGCTCAAGAGATAGATGCAGTTGCGGAGAAGGTGCAACGACGAATGCAGAAGATCACGGCCAAGTCTGTACCGCCGTTGTTCATCTCGCAATCAAAGAAGTTTTTGCTATCGACCGGTCAACACTTATCAGTCAGCTCTCTCGTGGTGTGTTTTTGTTTCTTCTATTTTACTCGAATTCGGAGTATCAAGTGTACTTTTCCACTTGGTACAGATTTTTCTAATTGTACGCGGCGCGCGTGTGTGTGTGTGTGCTGAGAATAGTTGTTCTTCCTTAAGATCACGATCGGAATGTGTGTAGTAAGATAGATAGAACGGTACATTTCAGACGCAACAACAATTATGAAAATTGTGACAGATCAAAAACAACCAGAACCAGTCTAACTAGGAGGACTGAACGGCATACTCAAGACAATTCACGCGATCGGTGTGCAACGAAACAGATAAACAACAACTAGAGAACTGTGCATATCAGTGCATCAAAATAAAATTAATTGTTATTCATGTCTCTCGTGCGGCATTATTCGTGGAGTTTCTGTGTCAAATGAACAAAACAAACAGGCGAACGAACATCTGACAGCTAAGGATTTTTTTCTTCATTCGCATTGAATTGAATAGAACGATTTGCGCATTTTTATTCGAGTTTATTGGGCCGTATGGAAAGTTCGGTTAACCACGTGCTACCACCAATTATTCGTTTACAGATAAATTTGACCCATTTCAAATAGTGCCTTTTTTCCGCGCGATTATTAAATACCATTTTTTTTGGTTCGTTGTTGATTCAACACATCAATATCCCGCTGTGATTATACTAGCTTGTCGTTCAAAAAGCCCGTTGGTTATATTTGTCTGTCATTTTTGTCGTAATCAAACTAACGGTAAGTTTCATCAACTCTATTTTTTGTGAGTTTGCTATTGATAATAATAAAATAAACGCTGCCCATATTAACACAAAGCCGACTACAGACACGTCGCCCATCAAATATACATTCCATTTTATGTGGCATCATTAATTGCTCCAATTGAAAAATACGATACGCTTCGCTTGTTACAATCTCGAGATATTTCGATATTTATGATCAACGCTCAAGAATGGATCGCCTTTTTTTTCTCATTCGAAATTAAAAACCACGAACCAAACGGAAATTCAGTGAATGCGGTCGAAATGTGTGTAAATGGAAATTGCGTTGATTTCCTCTGCGAAGTGATTATGAAGGATTTTATGATAGATTGAGATGCACTTTAAATTTAAGCTCAATAATAGAATTTTCGTGATTTATGTTAATCTGTGCTTCGAAAGAGGCTGCATCTCGATAGGTCATTCTATTTTAGATAATTTCTTATAACGATCGTTATATGGAAAAATACTAAAAAAAATACCTAAATCAAGTTTGGATTAAACAATCAAGTTGGGAAAAAGTACCAACAGATAATTTCCATGAAATACCAATAGGCCACCGCATTACCACCGGCAACATATCGACACAGAAATTACATAAGTAAATCAATTGAATAAAATGGTTATTTGTTCCGTTTATGATTTGTTTTTTTTTCAATTCACAAACACACACTCTTTTTCCGGCATATTTCCGCGATAAATTCAAATTAACCGCAGAAAAACAAATGTATTTTAACGCCATTTTTCTCCATATGAAATACGAACAATGGGCCATAGGTGCGTTGAAATATGTGTAGCCAGACGCACACATAACAGATGTCTCGGCCAGGAAAACGTACATAAATTAACATATACTTTGCGAAAACATACTATATTTAACACCAAAAACAGACACGAGCAAAAGAAGGGAAAAAAATTAGCAGCCGATTCGCCTAATTTTGTCGGCTTCAATTCTTATTGCTTGCTCACGAACAACAACAACAAATAATAATTATTATAATCAATTTCGCGATTGTGCGCTCGCTTGGACCCATTGAGGCGCGAAAAATGTTTTTGCACTATCACCATTTCGATCAAATTGTTTCCTTTATTCGGTTTGAATGCACCACGATCAAGAGAGATAGAGAGAGAGGAGAGAGAGAGAGAGAGAGAGGAGAGAGAGAGAGAGAGAGAGAGAGAGAGAGAATAAGTGGACCGTGACATTTGTGACCATTTTTCTTCTCTCTCTCTCTCTCTCTCTCTCTGCCTCTTCTCGCTTATAATAGAAAATGTGTTGACATTGCAGTCGGTGATTATTCGAGTTATTTGGTCCAGTAATTTGATGAAAATGAAAATTTTCGAGAGAACAAAATAATTGCTAGCTATGCATTGCATATGCTTATTATTAGAAATGATTAAATTATATTCGAAATGCAATTTGAATATTTTGTGTCTGTTTGAAAAATTGCATAGACAAAAGTACAAACGTAGTCAAAAGGCGTGTCAAACATTCGGTGTTAGCAATTCCGGTAGCAAGAAAAATTGGTTGAAACTGCTGGCCATAGGCCATATATAGCTAATTCCATACTTTGCATACATCCACTTTTTGATTCGAACATCATGTCGAATTTACGGATATGATTCGTTTTTTTTTCTCCACTGAAACTGAATGTTCAACATAATTTTATTGTAATTTGTCTGTGTATCGATAACGGTTAATTAGTAGTAAAACATATTTAATTCAGAGAATATGCGTCTAATGAAACGAAAAACAAGTTATTTATGGGATGCTCACGTCGAATCGAAATAGAAGACGTAATTTTTATAGAGGAATAATTATGATTTCGATTGCGATTCACTTGTTGATAAGAACTTGAACACATTAGCGGTGAGGTAACTGCAGGACGTTGAACGGGAAAATGATATTTTTCCTCTTTCACTCAAAAGATCGCCGGAAGATTGAAAATGTGTGTGTATGTGCCGGCACTGTGAATTGATGCGATGATAATTTTAAGTGGATGCGATCGGCACTTCACATATTTTTCAAAATGTTTTTGTTATTCGCAAATGTCTTTGGTACATGCGATGCGTCGAAATCATAAGAAAAAAAACGCCTCAAAATCCACCAACTGCGTAATGAACTTATGAATAATTTTCACGCTGCAAGAAACTTCCCTCAAAAAATGTTTTCATTCATCTAACGGCGATTGCATTTCCACACTGTCTGCCCATTGAATCAGCTCAATGTACAGTTTTGGATTTTTCTCCTTCTTCCATTTTGTGTGTCTGTGTGTGTATGATCTCGTGAAGTTTGCAACTGAAAAACTGATTAAATTGGTAATTAGCGATTTGCTAGTCAATTTATTCAATTTATTGAAGATTACGTGTTATACAATGCTCAATTATTGCAATGCTCTCTGTCCATACTTCACTTGTCTCTCAATCAAGCAAGCTAGCGCTCATTCGCTCTTCTCGCAAGATCTATTGCAAAAATTAACGAGCAGTAAGCAATGAAATTATGCTAACTTTGAACATATACACACATGTTTATAATAACTTTTGCAGCTTGGCCATCATCCACGCCACCTTCTCTCTTCCTCACCGCTTCTCAGCCACACCGTTCACCCAGCCAATCGGATGTAATCAGTCGAATTGATATTCTTTTTACATTCATAAATCTCAACAATTGTATCACGTAAGCAGAACAATATAAATGCTCTCTCGCGCAACCAACAAATCGAATGTTGAAAGTAACGGAACCGAACCAACCGCTGCAGTTGTGCGTTTTCAATGAATTGAATTATCGCATTCGATTGTATTTGTTGTGCTTGTGTGTGATTTGGTTCGAAACAAATCCGATTTGAAATGTAATAAATTTCTCAACTCATTGAAGTTACGCTGATTTATTCCCTTGCTGCATTGAAATTGACTTTGAACTATTTACGGGCAGGCAATCATTTCGAGAAAACAAAACACACACACACACGGAAAAGGGATAAACGATTGTAAACAGCTAATAATGGGGCTGATGTAATATCGATTTGTATGAAAGAGACTCAATTATTATGAAAAGAGCACATATTTGGAAATATGGAGTTCATTAATTGATATTTCGATATCGAATCGACTGGTTTAGATTAATGTCTTATTTTGTATTTTTTGGGCCGTTTTGTTCACAAAATTGAAGTGATAAACTGAAAAACTGAAACGAAAAATTCAAGTAAATGAATTAAAATGAGAAAATCCAGAAGAAACAAAGGGACAAAATAAAAAAGAATCATCCAGAAAACTAGGAAGAAAATTCCTATGAATTTAATTGGTTCTGTTCGATGGAATAGCTCCCAAAAACGACGTAAGCTGCAATTGCGTTTGCTGCAAATGATCTAAATTATACGAGATCAGTAGTAAATTGATCGTGGCTGAGAATCCGTTATCCAATTCGAATTAAGGTTGAGTATATCATATGTTTGCGTTTATGCATTCAACATTTGCATTTATACGTATAAAATGCGGATCACGCGTTGCTGCTGCAAATCCGATATCGCAATTTATGGCTGGCACAGCGGCAGCATTGCCAGCAGTGGCAGCAGCAGCAGTCAACACTGTCGTACAAGTAATTTTGAACTACTTCCAACCGGCAAATCAGCTCGGAACGAAAATGTTCGCCATTTTCAGTGTTCCTTTTATGGCAGAACAAACGGTTAAATGGCAGATTGCGATCGACTTTCGGGCCACAGCATACATTCTACTTAGCATCTTCGAACGGGACACTCAATTATTTATAAAATGGATTTTATTTCAAACGATTTGCATTGAATTTGACAAATAAACGCAATTCAACGAGTAACAAATCTTCTGCATTTACGATTCGAAGAAACAAGATGGAAAAAAAAGAAGTTGTCGAGTTCCGAATCACTTTCCAAACCGATTTGGGTATGCGAAGCGAAATTGAGCCGACAGCCGTAAATATGGGAAAAGTGTGTTTAGTTGATAATGGATTTTCGTTCCTATTCATCGTTTCGTTGTAGCTCATGTCAGTCCGCACCGAAACTACTGAAATTGGTGCCTTTTGTGCTTGGAAAAAGAAACTGACAGAGACAAAGAGAGAAATAATGAATTTTCCATTGTTTGCTGATTATAATTGCCATGAGACATTTTAGATGAATCAGTGTGATTCAGCCAAAAAGAAAATAGAAGAAGAAAGAAAACGACACACACACAGAGTTTGTAACCAGTTTTGTGTAGCGAAAAGTGTGGTATAGTAAAAAAAAGTGTAGTGTAGTGTAGGTATAGTAGAAAAAAAATCGTAGAAATGCATTGTCAATTGACAGCAATGCCTCGCTAAATTTATGGTTACCACGGTTCTGGATTCAGCATTTTGCTTGAGATGTTTTTGTTTCCAAAGCATTTGTACGATGAATTAGAGAAGAAGAAATGAAATTTTTGTTATGGTTAAATAATAGAGTCAGAGTTATAATCAAGGTCGTTTTTCTGGGTGAGGTTCATTCAGTCGTTGATTGTTCTTATACACATACACATTTATATCAAATATTCCTTAATGAGAATCCAAATAGCATTCAAATGCATGAATGAATGATGAAAGTTGTCTATTTTCTTCCACCGAAAGTTTGTTTCAGCGTCAGTTTGTTTATCAAATCGAAATTGCTTTCATTTACTTGAGGTTGGTTTCATTTTCCCTATTTAGCAGTTGCGAACATTGTGATCAATTTTATTTGGTAACACATTTTGTAAATGAGACGTTTGTTTATGCAATTAATGAGCAGTTTGCACAATTAATGAGCTTTAATCTAATCTAACGTGTGAATATTAAGCTAAGACTCTTAACAATTCAACTCAAATTCCTGTTTCATTCAATTCGCAGAGTAGTAATTCAAGTGAATTGAGTGTTTTTGTGGAAATTGACCAGAAGACATTTACTTTGAATGTAAAATACCATTATTTAAACAAAGATCGAGGCATTGTTCAAACATCAATTTTGAATGCATCAATTGTGTGGCCACTTCTGGGAAAAAATCGGAAGTGGATCTGAGCAAGTTCCTCATCACCGAAATCAATACAATGGCAATGGTACTTGAAACTTAGCGCTATAAACAATTGAATTTCAACTTGTACCCATGAAAAGAAAACTTCAAATACTATTTGAGTATCGACTATTGTGTGCGAATTGCGCAATCCACGTAATCAATGCCATCGACGCGAAATCAAATGGAAAATCCAGAATGAATCACACGATTTTCGTGTGGGAAAAAAGTAGCACCGGATATTGTACGGCGCCATAAAAAAGCCACTTTCATTGATTGAAATCGCGTTTGATTTATTTCAATTTCATTGCCTTCGCGTCTGTGTGATTGATCCGAGTGTGTGCGATTTCAATGGGGCGACTGAGTGGTTTGCAGCAGGTAAGTCAGTATAATTCACTTTCTTCGACTCCTGTCGCTGGTTGTAATGTGTTCATTAACACCGGATCCATTGTGGTGCATAGGTGTTTTCGCCACCAAACGAAACCATATCGAATCGTAATAACTCATCATAACTATTGCAAACGAGGCAAAAAATATGGTAAATTAATTAAAGCCAAAATCGAGCATAAAATCGCGATCGTGCAAACGACCGATTGACATGAAACAAAACACGTGCACACAAATCAAAGTCTACCTTTAAATTGAGTGGAACTGCATCGCGGACATGTAAACATTTTTTTCTTTCTCTCTCTCCCTTTCATTCTCTTTCTCTCCCTCTCTCTCCAATTCAAATGTCTTGTTGCAATAATTGACCGTGAATAAACCGATAAAGCGATAAAACCAAGATAGACATCGTCAATAGAGAAGCGTGTAAATGTGTTGCTGTGTGCAATGAATCTTGAGATTCCTCCGTGCGCCTCGTATCACATTACAATTTATTGATGTATTCACTGGTTCGATCGCTAGAAATTGAACTAACGGTCTATTGTATGTGCTGCGCAAAATGAACAGAATAATGTTTAACGGCCACGCACAAGCGAGCAATCTCAAGCAGGCAGCTTGTTGTTTTTATCGACCAATTTGACTTTGTCGATGCTCAAGAAACATACAAGTTTCACAAGCAGAATAGAATAAATAATAAATTAAGCAGAATTTTTAATCAGCGGCAACAATTTGTTATGGCAATTTCTGATGGCCAATGTTGTGTGCAAGAATCAATTCATGCGAAATGCTAGATTTCATGAGCTGTGAAAGTCTCAAGCATTTTCCATGCAGAATTTCTCGATTTTTTCTTCAATCGCACTTTCGTTTTTCTATTTTGTTTCTCCAAAATCGTCTTTCCCTTTCCAAAAACGATTTTCATTTCGACAAAAAAGTGAAGAAATGCAGAAGAGGGAACGATTTTCGCACCAACTGTAATTTAAGCGCTTATTTCCATCGAAATAATGCAACGAATCCATCGAATGAAAGAATATGCTAAAATAAAAAAAGAAATGAAAAACCTTAGAATGCTCCACAATTTCGCTCCCAAAACGCAATGCTAATTGATTAAACGGCTGGTATTCCACCAATAAATTGTCGGATAAGTCTCATGTGGCACATTCCGCACGGCACATTTCTGTTTTCTGTACCATTGAAACTTGCTCTCGATTGCCAATTCTGTCGTTCATTTGAAAATGATGTGAAAACCAATTATGGTCACAATCGGCTGATACATGTATACCGAAGAGCACCGCTCGACAAACTGTAATTGTTTTAAGTGTGTGAAACAAATTGCGATTGAATTTTCATTGTCTATTTAACTCATTGTGAGGCCTTCGATAAACCCAAAGAAGAAGATGCTGGAAAAAAGAGCAGTGATTCAGTGAATGAGTCAAGTTTTGAATATTGTTATGGTTGATTCAATTAGCTTGGCAGTGCACTTCAGTCATTTGCCAATTGCGCAAACCGAACTAGCATCAACGGATAGGCCTCGTGCCTGCAATTCGAAAGCAAACAATGCACAAGAAAAAATAAACTGAATCGAAAAAAGAGAAACAAGAAAAAAAAGCAGTGCACACTGAACATGCTTACACACAACAATATTGTGACGAAATGGTAACGACGGTTTTTGACGTGGCACGAGCTCAGTGTTGGTCTCTGGCACAACGTTTAAATTAACATGGAATAGGACGAAACTCTCGGTGTCGGTAGCATTCTCTCAACATGTCTTAAGGTGCAAAACTTTCTCTAAATAATTGTTGTTATGTTTGTTTGTTTCTTTTTGTGGTTGTTGTGCTTGCCTCCTGTTTGTTTCATGGGTAAAATGCAAATAAATCAGTTGATATTGCTAATTGCGTGCTCAAATGCTTATTATACAAGGCATTTGTTATGCCGCCTCACATAATGAATTGAAGTGTGTTTGAATGCAAAGCAGAGCGACGACGACGATGACGATGCATCGAATCGCAAGAATTTATGTGAGAAAAACTCGACTACGAACCACTTTTTTTCTCTTCATAAAAGTCAATGTCATCAAAATATAATCTCGTGATCGATTTCATTTTCTTTCACCTGATTTCATCTTGCTCCATGTGCAACTGCTGTTCGAGTCGATTATTTCATAATTTTCGATTTAGAAAATGGCAAGCAAAATATGTGCTGTCGATTTATCATTTGAGCACACATCGACAATTTCACCCAGCATCTAATTCGCTATCAAAGAGTGTTCCATGTGTGTGATTTCATAAGAAAATTTGCTCATTAGCGGTCGAATTGATCATCAGCAGCGCAACAGCACGCAGTTGCACAATTGTGTACTTCCCCGACGATTCACTGGACTCAAACGAAGAAACGCACTGGATCGGGAAGCGGTTTTCTCTCTGGACTTGATGAATATTTGATGGAAATTAATGTACTTAATGAAAAAGCAATTCTTGTTGCTGCCAACCACCGCATCCATCATCATCTTCATTTTTTCTATCTTCAATTTGGTTGCGATTCAAAAACCGTGGAAAATGATTGTGTTTGGCAAACAGCCACGATGGCGGCGGCGGCAACTAACAGTACCAGCAAAAAAATAAATCTCGGGACCAACGGAACTGGAACGTAGAACAGTTAAACATGCAACCGATTTTGTGCGCGCGCAACCAAACAAAATATCATATGCATATAAAATTAATTGGTGCATGATTGCGGTCGTTTTGAATGCACTTTTCAAAAGAAATAGATCCGATCAATTTTTTGTTCCGTTTGGACCGCGTGCGTTCAAATGCGGAAGAAAAACGAACAAATGTACAGTTTTTTTTCTTTATTTATTTAGGCATAAAATGTTGTTGTTTTTCTTCTGCTTTCTGCATTTGGTTCTTTGCATGTTTAGCCAAAATAAGCACAATGGAAATCGCTTATTTTGTAATTGGAGGAAAAGTAAAACATTGCTCAAAGAACCATCACACAAATTTAATTGTTGCATTTAGATTAGTTGGCGGCCAGAAGAGAGTAAAAAGATCCACGTACCCACGTGACACAACTTGATTTTAGCCTCGAAGACGAACAATTACACTGTAAGCGAATAAAAATTAAACATAAACACCAAGCCACAAAACACAGACATCATTTCAAATAGTATATTTGTTTTTATGCATGAACCACATCCAAAGAAAAAGCTTGTGGAAAAATCCCAATGCACTGACACCATTTCACATGTACGCGAGCGCGCGACAATTTTAAATTATAATTACTGCAATAATTGCTCCTTGCAGCACAATAGAAAGCCACAAAAACTCGCCGAAAAAATGAAACCATCACCAGCGTAAGATCCAGTGCACGCAAAAATTTCATCGCAATAAATGATCGTCACGCAGAATTACCGCTCGATGAACAAATGCCGCGTCGATGACAATTAAACAAGCAATAAATAAAACGCAAGAAAATGGTGAAAAACTACGAAAAAAAAGACAAAATGTTATTGAAGGTGCACGAAAGACTATGCCATTGAAGGCGACAAACCTCATTTAATCGGCTCCGAATTGAACAAGTCGAAATTGATTGTAGCGTCTGTGTTCGTTGTAGCGGCTACATCTCGTTTCGTTGTTGTTCGTCAAACGAAATCCCTTTCGTTGCACGCATATATTTCATACATTCCTTGGCTTAATTTCTCTTATCGCCAATCGTGATCACTTCAAATCCGATCCCAATGAACAAGGTTATGAGAAGACAATTTTCAATCTATTCTCAGCCGCAGCTATTTTTAACTATCTCAAACACTGCTAATTTTAGCCAATTTTTTCTCCACCGCATTCACAACAATGAATTGAAATTGATGAAGTTTATTAATTGCCGTGTCATCTTTCAGCCCGATATCAACGATCGTCGCAAGTGATTGATTTGCCACGATGCAATTTTCCAATCAAAACGCTTCAAAAGTTGCCGACGTCATTGTCGATCGTTAAGTCTCCAATTACAAGCTCGATAAAGCGAAAATGATTCAAGGTGTTTTGGGTCGACGGAACCAATAACCCTATTTATCGGCAGCATCGATGATTATAAGCACATTTTCACAACATACACACAAACAACAACGAAAAACACAAAAATGTGCGAGATGATAAACGGTCATTAGACTATAAATCGCATCGATTTTATCGAGTTGTTGAAACGACTGCTATTAACAATAGACAATAAACTCTAACGAGATATACGTCTTTCTCACATGTTTTTTTCTTTGTGGTGTTTGGAGTGAAGAAAGGAAAAAAACAACCGGGGATCGAGTTCATTTGCTGATTGAGTCAATAAAAAGGAGCATTGTTTTGCGATGTTATCAATTAAGCGTAAATCACATCGACTTGCCCCGGTAATTATTCGATCAGAAAGTCGCAAAAAATGTCTATAATTTTTTTTTGCTCGTTTCGTTTTGTTGCAATTGCGACTTTACAGCGACACTTTCTCAATCAATTTGACTTTAATCGCTTCGTAATAAAATGAATGCAACGACCGACAGACAGACAGTGAGGCTGCGTAACGGGCTGCTGCCTCGTTTATGGTGCAATACTGCGAATCGATTGGCTGTTTTAACATAGAGAAAGGCAAGAGCAGTTACAATCTTTCTTTCGTTAGTTCGCTCGCCAAATGTCGTCGTTATACGTATGACAATTCCGAGAGCATGGCAATACATAATCTTCAATTGACTGATCGTGCAATTTTTCAATTTTTTTTTTCGCTATCATTTTCAAGATCTCTCTTTCTATCCCTCTTTTTCTCATGCTCTTCTCGGCTCCTTGCTGTCGTTCACGCCGCGTGCAATTCGTGATTGTGCAGTAGCTAATCACTTGTAATCACTAGATGTGTATGTTCGAGATTGTAAAGACAACGACAATGACCACACACTCCAGTTACACTACTACTGCTCGCTGATTTCATTCCATTCGAATACAATGTATGGTGTCGTTTCATTGTCGATCGATTGAATGATGAAAAATTGAAAAAAGAAAAAAAAACGAAAAGAAAAAAAAAGCTGATTCTTGTAACCTGATCCGATGATTTCTATTTTATTTCGTCTTTGAATTGTCCATCTCAGTTTATATGTTCGCCACTCTTTCGCAAATGTCCAAATTACAGCAATTATTGTTCGAAATTGAATTGAACTTGCATGGTTCTTTGCGGCCGATTACGGCGTTTAATACGATTTCGATTTCATTTCTCACTTATGCATTACATCCATACCGTTTATTTTAAAGCCCAAAGTGCTCCGGTTATTTTCTGTCTAATTTTATGCAATTTAATCTTTTGCTTGTAATTTCCCGTAATTTTCTTGCGAAAATGTGATCTCATTGCCATTGAAATGGATAATTTCATTAAAACTGCGTATGAAAAATATGACCACATGGCTGAACTTAATAAATCTTCTGCCCGTTTCCAGTGACTGATTTTTACCTCATAAAACCAAGTGGGCTTTTGTATTGTGTCGATGATTCATTCGATAGAGTTTTCATGAACCAGCCGAAATATTTGCACAACTCCACCGGACATCACATTCAAAATACCCACCGAACGAGTCTAGTTTTGAGGCACTCAGCTTCAAAGCAACATCGACGTGAATTTGACTGCCATCAAGAGCGAATAATAGAACCAAGAGAATTTATTGTCATTACCGGCAATTATTACTACATTCGCTCTTTTTTTTCAAAACACATACATTCGTGTTCTGCTTCTAGTCAGAGAAGTTTAAAGCGGCTGCTGTGTTGCGTGTTCACTTTTCATTTCCGGACGATGGAAAAAAAAAACAACATATACCATACTCATTTGGTATGCGTAAATTGTTTTTTCCCATTCGTGATTTCGGAGAATTCAAAGCCAATTCATTGTCTACACACTTTCATTTGAATTAAAATGATTTTTCATTTTGTTGGAAGCATTTTAATTCGAAAAGTTTATTTTTTCGATTATTCCTCTCCTTTGGTCTTTGCTATCGATGAACTGAGATTCTTGTACAAACTGGCCAAAGTTTTTATGATTTTTTGGCCAATTTGGAAATATAATGAAATATTCATTTACTTAAAATCTAATAAATTTATGTCAATTTGCAATATCAAAGGCGTTTCAACCGCATTTTTACTCATACCACAACCGAAAAATTTACATACCAAAAAAAAATATGCGACACGCATCAAGTATCATCCTGCTCGCGCTGGATTTCATCAAAGGTCAGAGATATTTCGTAATTTGTTACAGAAATGAGAAAATAATGATGTCAACCAAAGCCAAAATGGGTGTCGACGATTCTATTCAATTTTATGTTAAAAAAAAACTCATTCATCAAATGAGTTTTCAGGTTTCTTACTATTTCGACGCCTCATGTACATTACATGATTCTTTGCGATGCAATAGATTAATAGCTGATGGCGATTAACGTACAACTAACCAAACTTACGCAATGTTGTTTCGATTAATGTACTTTCTTTGTAGTGACTTTTCAATCCAAATATGGTTCCAAGAAACCGAAGCCAAACGCTGAAGCAATAATTTACTCTCCATTCGGGTAGTGTCGAAAACAAATCATTTAATTGAAGGAGAAAGCAAAGATTCTTACACAATGTTGTTTCATTTTTCTTCATAAAAATCCCTCCACAATCGAAATAATTCTAATGGCCGTGCGAATTATTCAATCGAAGTTCTTTAGCATAATTATTATGTATTTCTTGCCACATTTTTCGTAAATGTCTTATGCGCCGTTTGCTTAAAGTAATTCATTGGTCGGGTGTTATGCGTACGCATCGTCAGTCCAACAATTCAAATAAATCCAATTTATTGTGTGTGTAATAAATGCAGCATAATGAGTAAATGTGTGCGCTTATAGTGAACGCACACAGTCGGCGAGCGAACGAGTACGGGCGCGAGCATCGAGCTCAATCGCGTTATTGCCATTGCATTCAAATTCCGACACGAAAGTGTGAGCCGTGTGTCGTTTTGGCGTTCATGCTACAACCATTTTCCCTTTTTAACCGGCCGTTTCTGTCATACACATTGTTGCCGCAAAGTTGAATGTATCGCTGTTTTATTTTGTTGTGCCTTCAGAACTGTGTACTGTTGGCAATCTGTCGCGTTGTTGTACGCTACGCGCATCGCGTGTCTCTTTCTCTCGCTCGCCGTGTGTACGTTTTTTCAATGGGTTTTATTTTGTTTTGGTCGCTTGTTGAGTGTGACGATCACCTGAGAGACCGATCCACCATTCAGTTCGGTTCCAATGATATGCGCGATATGACTCGTTCCGCGCGTTCATTTGTCACAATCGTTTTGGTTTATTTGCCGAGTGTCGATTTTATGGTGTGAGAAAAACAAAATCCGAACAAAGTTCATTGAAAAACGAATTGCTTTGAGAATAAATGTTCATTTTCAAGTTGAAAATAATAAATTGGTGCTTTTACTGTGCAGAACAGTGACTTTGAATATTTCGATGTGGATGCGGGTATTTATGCAATCATTACGGGCGATTAGAGTTTGTCATTAGTCAAGAATGGTTGAAATGTTGTTGCTGATGGCAGAATAACCACCGAAGGCGAATGATTCACACGTTTGACACAGCCCGTTATGTGAAGTGCCAAAGTCAAGTGCAAAAAGTGCAAGTTTTTTTTCGGGTTTTTACATCGACCATTTCTAATTGCTACCGGAAATGTTCCTTCAACATTATTTAGTTTTAACATTTTATTCTCACAACAAAGTGTCATTCTCATTGTGTTGACTGTTCCAACTAGTTCCCTTCGTTACCAGCAAACACTGTTCTGTCATGTGAAATGAAACATGTGTAAAGTCGTTAAAAAATGAATTATTTTGATTATTTGTGCGGTGTTTATGAGATTTGCTTCCGAACGCCGGCCAAATTGACTGAAAAGCAGCGCTCAAAATTCGAGGAGCCCCAATTTTACGATTACTCCGAAAAACCGATCGCCGAAAGTTTCATTGGTGCGTCCACGGTGAATATATTTGCAAAGAGTCCACATTTTGCGGCCGCATCGTCGTTGAGTGAAACCAAAACAGCAAAATTTCATAAGAGCGATTGGGACATTGTGCCAAAATCATGTGCCGGCGATTGGTTATTACGATACTCACAAAATGAAACCAATTTCAATCCGTGGCAATTTGATGCAAAATTTTCACACTTTGAATTGGTTCCGTGGCGTCAGCAAAATAAACGAATTGATTTGGCCAATGCAATTGGTTGGGAACCCATTGATCAAACGCCGGCCACACAACAGCAATTGCGCACCTTGCAAAAATTCGAATCAGCACGTTCGAAACGCTTACAAAAACAACGGTTGAAATTACAACGTGAAAAATTCCGTCGTCAAATCAAAATTCGATTCATTTTGTCGTTGGAAGTGCGTCAAAAGAAAATGAAACTGTTTCGAGCGAATCGTTCGAGTAGTGCAATGCAAACGGCAGCCACCTATCAACGGAAACTCGTCTTGCAACGTGATCAGCATTTATTTGTGTTCGATGAGAATGTATACGATTTGGCGGCGCATTGGGGCTATTTCAGTCAACGGAACAAAGGCGTGGAGGAGATGCTAGTCAATAATGCATCACAATTGAATATGTCGCGAGTGCAAAAGAGCATAACCTATCCGAGTGGATCGTCGCCACATCGAAGCACACCCGAAATTATTGCCAAGGAAATTCAACAGCAGCCAATCACTCAAGTGGTGGACATTGTGCCATGTGAAAAATGCCACAGTCGGTGTGTAAAAAACCTCTTTTTTTTCTTTCTTGCCTGGTGTATTTACATGAGAGTGACGACTGGAACGTTTTTTTTTACTCATATTCAATTGATTTCGTAGACGTCGTTCGATCGGAACGATCCGCTAGAATCGAAAAACTGACACCAATATTCGCGGTCTTTTTCGACCATTTCATTGCATTTTTTGGACGATAATTAGAAAAACTTAGTACGTTGCTTAGCTTCGTTTGTCATGATTTTTGTACTGTTTGGTGTACCAATTGGTATTTTGTGCCTTTCTATGTGTGAAATTTTCCCAAAATTATTCATGAACCCAAAGTATTGATGACGAATTCCCGGCCATTAACAATAAACATTATGATCATTTTGATGTTGCTGTGTCGTTATGTTGTTTTTCTGCCTTGCTTCTTCTTCATTTTAATAGCGCAACGAATCGCCTTGATTCAAATGTTTTCACTTACAATTTGGTATACGAGTAGCCCGTCCATTCCCATATATATACCAAATAAGATGATACCATTTAGCCCGTTTAGACATCAAAACAACACGGTGTACAAGCAAACAAAAAGTGACTAAAGTTCAAAGATGATGCGTACACGGGCTGCAAAAAGCCAAGTCGCACCATAAATTCAATGAGTTTGAAGTTGGTTTTCAAACATGTTTCTTTTGTTGTCATTGCATAATCACAGAGATACATGCCTTGATTTGCGTTTCAACAATGTTCATGCGCCTCAACCGTCGATTACGAGCATTTTTCATAAATTGTTATTGCAAATCATTTGTGTGCGCGTTCGTCCTACAAACAAACCATATCTCATTGAATCCACGTACAACCACAAAGGGAGCAACAAAAAATGTGTGTCAAATTATTAATTAACGATTTTTTATTTTCAACAGTCAAAGCAGAAAAAAACAACGAAATACGTTCTCGGATTCAATTATAACTTGAGCTGAATTAAATTCAGAACTTGATCAAAGTGTTGTAATTAATTGGATGCGAGCGGGGATCTGAAGTCAAATTAAGAAGATTCATTATGTGAAATAATCTCGTTAAGAACACAAATCGGATACGGATTTTCACATTCCGTTTTCAGTGGAGAATTCATGGAATTTGTAAATTAAAGCGCGCACATTTCAAGTGCGATTACCGCGAAACTATTTAACATTTCTCACACTCAAGGTCTCTCTCTCTCTCTCTCTCTCTCTCTCTCTCTCTCTCTCTCTTTATTTCAAACCGAATGATATTCTAAGAGAGTAACACTCGGTAATTATCTTTTGTTTGCTTAGCCCTTCGTTTTCAAAGTGTGAGTTTTCGCTTTTTGGAAGAAAGTAAAATCTTTTTTTATTCCTGCACCGCCGCCATCGTCATCGTCGACGAGACGATGAGATCAAACAGATTAGATAAAGAAAAACGACGTATTTTAGAAACAATAGATGCAGTTGTTTTGTTACATGTTCCATTCTCGTGTGCTGTGTTGCTTTTTTAAGACAGCTCATATGTATTTTGACACCAAGATTTTCACGCTTTGACTAACCAAAATTGTGTTGGGCAACTCATTGCCTTTTTTTCGTCACGCTGACAACGTGATGTTTGTGTCAAGAATCTTGATGCTTTGGAACAATTCATCAGAAAAGAGTTGGTCCACATTTTGAACACGATTTAGACATGCGCTTCAGGTCAAATTGATATATAACTATGATGAGTTAACGAAATGAAAAGTTGAAAAACAAATGTACTTCAAAATGAATGATGAGACAGAAATGGAAAAACAAAAGGAATATAGAATAAAAATAGAAGAAAAAAAAACAATTTTCGTGTGTTTGAATTTCTCGGAAGCGTCGAGCTCGTGGTTCAAAATATTAATTAATCATCAAAAAGGGGGTTGTGCCGGTGGAACCTCACGTTTCAATGACTTGTTTCGGTAATTTGACAACCAAAGCCGATATGTCTAGCTGATGTCACACTTGCGTGAGGCAAATTATGGAACCCGCTAAACTGGTCCAAAAAAAAATTAATCACTTCGAAAAAAAAATCACACACGCCACGCACCGAGGTCACGGTACTCGCAGTACTTGCATTGTTTTTCCCGTTGACAATTCATTATCAGATCCAGCGCATTTGGTTGGCATTGAAATGAAATGAAAAAAGGCATTGATTGAAATCGGAATTCATCTTTCATTGAATCGCACTCACTCGCTCGCATTTCATTTATCTTTCCGACTTTGTGCCGAATCATTGTTCCGTGCGCGTATTGTACGAGCAATTGTAATTAAAATTAACGCCAGTTTATTGTGTGTAACTGCTCTTATGTGAATTCAAACGCACTCACCATAACCGCGCTGTTCATTTTGCTGGGCTGCAGAGATAGAATAGAATCCATAAGCTACGGGCTGCTTTAATTATTTTGTTTACCTTTTTTTCTCTCTCAAAACCGTCAATTAGCCAGCAACATCGGTTCGTATCGTTCATTCAACTCCCAAACAAGCACCTTTCAGCAAACAATTCATTGCACCGCGAGTCGTTAGTCGTTTTGGTGTACATTCGTTTCGACTACAGGGCATATCTTCTGCTCGAAATTCATTCCTCCGTTCGAAAAATGCAAATATTCTGCATTTCATCGATTCATTCACACAAGCAGAAAACAACGTAACACGATTAATGAGATACATTGCCCGCCGTCAAATGAACTTATTTTCGCTCTCCCCCATTTTCATGCCGTTTTGTTTACATTTTATGCCATTTTGCGTGCAGCTTTTTGCACGTTATCGATCAAATTTTAAGTTGAATAAGTTCTTATTAGTGCATTTCTATTGAAATGTCCATGAACTACACTGAATGCTACTTCATATTCAAATATATGCTCACTCAGTTGAAGTTCAAAACATAGATGTGGTTTAAAGATAGACTTACGCTACTACACTTACCGATCCAGCCGTGCTGATGATTAGGGAGAATGAGTAGAAAACAAAAACAATACTGTAATAAAATGTAAAATAGTGATAAAATGTACAAAATGACATCAATTGCCGGTCTATAAATGTGTTTCTACCGTTTCACAGTATTTTGTACGCCAATAGTCCATGCTTCGCTATTTGCGAGTCTTTCGATTCGTGAACGTCGCGTTTTAAAACGCCAAAAGCTAGGCAATCCATTCCATTTTAACCATCGTTTCGTTTTTTAAATTTCTTTCTCCATCTCCACTTCATTTCATGCCATAAAATAAATTGGCCAGCTTTCACTATAGCACAACTAAAATGAGTTTTCTTTCAATTTTTTTTCTCACAGACCAACACTGGGTTGTAACGCAGCGAACGAACTCAACATGCATACGCATTTGGGTTCGCTTAATTCATCGCCAACACATCCGTTGATGCCGTCAATGGATCGACCGAGTGGCGGTGGTGCCTTGGCTTTACATTATGCAGCAGCTCGGGGATGTTTAGATTGCGTTAGGCTACTTGTCGAAGCTGCCCCAGAAATCAGGTTAGTGCACTGTTGATCTTTTTTTTCATTGAGTAGACGTTCTTTTAAATTGAACAGGCGAAATCAAGACTTTTTACTTTTCCTGAAAAATATTTTTTTACATCTTGAAACATCCACATCGAAGAAAAATCGAGTCGAAGTGCGCGCAACGCGATTAGTAAAATAAAAACAAAACATTTTGCGTTTCGAGACATTCACAGCTGATAGAATTATCATTCATGTATGAATAAGAGTGGTCGTATACGAACTGAGATCTTTTCTTTTTTTTAAATTTCAAATCGTCATAGAATTCCGCTAAAAATATAATAAACTGCTAGTCATAGCTCTTTAAATTCCACTCAAATATCATTTTTAAATGGCTCATTCAAAGAATTGCATATATTTGCTATCATCCAAAGTTCATTTTCCTCTTAATCAGCAAATTAAACGTTTTCCGCGTTGTTCCTAGTCCATAATAAGAAGATATAAAGAATATCATCGGGAACATCCGTTCTTGCGACAAGATATCGCATATCACTATTGTTTTTTTTGCAGTCAAGTACTTATTATGCTAAAACAGCATATAAAACAATGCTCATTCGATATCTGTAGAAAAAACGATGCAAAAATGCTATAAAATGCAAATATTCATCACAAATCCTTTCAGTTCATTTCTTAACGTTCGCTCTGTTCAGTCACTAATGCGAAAAAATAACTCTAAAGACTTTGAAAATGAAAAGTGTTGGAGTTTGGTGTGTTTTGTCTGTGGTCGGTTTAGCCACGTTAGTTTTCAATAAAGAAATCCCGTTGCCGTGTGATGAATTCAAAGATGAACAATTACTATACGAAGGACTTTATTGTACGGTTGCCGGTATTCGTTTGGACGATTTCGATAGTTTCGATTGCAATGTGTATCCGTACTATCGTCATTTGGTGAAAGTAGTGAAATTCACGGAAAGCCGAACAATCAACATTCCGTACATGATTTTCCATTACTTCGATGGAATACGCGAGTTTGATATTTCCTTCACCGATCTCGAGTCTATTCGTCGCGGCGACTTTATAAAAGCGGAAAATTTGATGTATTTATCGGCATCGCATAATAAAATGTCCGAATTGACATCTTCGTTGTTCTTGGGTGCGCCGAACATCAGTGTGGTGGACTTTTCGTATAATAATATCGAGAAAGTGAGTGCAAGTGCATTTGCGAGCGCAATTTTAATGTCGAGATTGCATTTATCGCACAATTTACTTCGGACTTTGGATAAAAATACATTCGCAACGATGATAATGTTGGATGAGCTACATTTGGATTTCAATCAATTGGAAATGATCGATGTTGACCTATTTGCCCACAACACATTGCTCGCTCGTTTGTCGTTGAATAACAATCGGTTAATTCGTTTGGAGTGCGACTCGATAAAAGAGCTAAAGTATTTGAACAAAATCGATTTGTCCGTGAATAAACTGGAAGAATTCAACACGACCTGCATATCGGGCATCGATTTAGATTTGATCATTCATGACAATCAACTGCAGAAATTAACTCTTCGGAATGTGGCCTCGTTGCATGCGTCGCACAATCAAATCAGGCACGTTTACATCGAAAATGGAATCAGCAATTTGAAGAGTTTAAAATTGGCCAGTAATAACTTAACGAATATCACGGGCATTTTTGAGCATCTCAATTCGCTGGAAACACTCGACTTGTCGTACAATTACGTGGGAAAATTGAATATCAGCACCTTTGCCAAACTGACAAATTTGGAGCATTTGAATCTCGGCCACACAAATCTATCGAATATCAACTTTGGCACATTTTTCCACCAAAAAGAGCTCAAATCGTTGGACATCTCTTATAATAACCTCAACAAGATGAATTTCGACGTCTTTCTACCGTATTTGAAAAATTTGGAACAACTTGTTCTCGATGGAAATAACTTAACCGAAATGGAAGGTTTGACCAATTCAATGTTCCCGCAGTTATCGGTTCTAAGCATCTCCAACAATAATTTCAATTGCACTTATTTGGCGAAACTATTGCGCACATTGAAATGGGATGAGCTTGGCTTGAGCATCGACCCGGAACTCGTTCACACAAATGAAACTCATATCAATGGCATTGCATGCGACCATCCGACCAACGATTCTATTGCATACAATCGCGTTCACAACGATCACTACGACCATCAATACAACGTTCACAAAGCGATTGTCGCAATTCTACAGCCAAGCCACAGCAGCAATCAAAACAACAACAACAAAATCAGCTACACCAACAACGACATTCCCGAATTGCACATTTCACACTCGGATCGCGAACGATCACTCGAAGCGCATTTATTAACCATGAAGTATTTACTCGTGTTTATCTGTTGTGTGTGCTTGGCATTTGTTATCACAAAATTCGTAACCATCTTTCGAGCACATCGCAAGCTTGACTTCCATGTGGCCAGCTGCGGCAATGACGTTTATCTACAAGACACCGACAATAAATATGGCATTTATCAATCAACCGCCACCATGAACACCATACAAACAAATGTCGCCTACTGAACAACCATACCGGATTTATATCAGCAATTTGTCATGACCATCATTACGAGCGGAATTAATTATGCGAAGAGCGAGAGAGAGAGATTTAGTTTTTTAAGCGAAAGAAAAAAAAACATGTCAAAATGATAGAGAAAATATAAACGAAAATGTTATTGGAAGGAAAATAAGCAGAAATGTTGATAGAAGAAAACATAAAAAATAAATTGTGAACGATAAAACTCAACAAATTGGCAAATAAATTTGATTAGTTTGATGCAAATGCCCAGGTCAAATGTTGAGGAGTTTTTATTTGATTCGAAATGACTTAGTTTAGAAGACAAGAGGAAGCAAATGAACGAAATAAGAAAGAAGAAAAAGAAAAGAACAAGAAGAAGTTTTGGAAAAAAATGAGCAAAAGAGTAGCCGAAAAGAGTTAAATGAGCATTTAATTTGTGCATACAAAGTCAGAATGCTTTCTTTTGTTCAACCGCTCAAAAGTATTTGACTTAAAAACATAATTTTCATTTTTTCGGATTAGAAGTTCTGATTCAGAATGTTCTGTTATCTTTTTTTTTTTTGTAAAATTGAGGTCATTCTTCTAAACACCATTCGTTGGAAAGTCAATCTACTAGCGACGCTACAGCATTACATCTTCGTTATGCATTTGCGAGAAGAGTTTAACTATGAACCAATTCAGATGAAAAAACCGGTATGCGTTTCCTTCGTATCTATCTCGTGCATTTAAATCTCGTTTACTCTATCGAATTCGGTATAGTTTCATGTGATCCAAATTCTCAAGAAGTCAATCGAAGCAAAAGAGAATTAGCTTAAGTCATGTCCTCATTCAGCTGTTTTCGTGAATATCGACTGATCTGGATTGTGAAGTTCAAACATTTGAATAATACCGAATACTGCGCCATTTGCCTGTATTCGTTGTGTGCTAGAGCTAATTGTTTGGTGCAACCATTAAAAGGCAATGGTCCGGTTTATTGAATTTAAATTCTGCAACTCATCTCGTTTAAATGACTTATGCTGTTCAAACGCTGCCGGAGCAAGCGTCGAGGTGAAAACTGAGCCGAATAACGGCATTCGACAAAAGATGCACTGAAACGGCCGATGCAATTGATTTGAAAAAAGCGAATACTTTAGGAGAAAAGATCTTAGAAATGGGTGAACTAATTTGTGTGTGTTGGAAATCGGTCAGATAGGCGCATGGCAGTGGCTTTAATTTCGATGATTGTACTGACACAATTTGTATTATGATCAAATATGGTGCTCTTCTACCAGTCCAACCTCATTTGAATTTTTCGATTTGAAAACATTCAAATCATGCCAATTTCTTTGCGGTTTGACCAGATGTTACCAGCTGCACACGTTTGGGCCGTGCTATTTTTTCGTTTCACGCCGAGTATTTTTAATATATTCAAAATTAAAGATTGTGCTTCAGATAATCGTACGTCTGCGAAGTAGTCGAGTGCGAATAATAAAATTGAAAAGCCTGTGTCTGTTTCACTTTTTCTTTTTTTTCGGTATTATTTATTATTAATAGATAATTGCCATTTTTCCCCTAATATTTTTTTGCGCTTCTCTGTGTCTTGACCAAATTTACTGCCATCTTCTTCTTAATGTTTGAACGCGAGTAAATAAAAAACGAAATCGTCATTTTTACGCTTGTTACCGTTAGATACGCGTTTATACTTTTTTCTTCTCCATGTAAACCAGATTCAAGGCAAGCCGTTTGCATTGTTCTTCACTGTTTTGATTTTGTCTTACAGAATTTAAATAAGCAACAAATTATAAAGTTTTAAAACATCTTGACCTAATTTCTTCGGATCGAAGTGAGCAGTTTCAGTGACACGACCGCAGCGCAGTGACAGTCACTCTTAATCACAGTTTAAAATCAGAAAGAAATTGATTATCACCAAACAATGGGGCATGTCGATGGTTTTTTTCTCTTTTAGCCGCCGACCAAAATCGAAAGTAAATATAACGATCAGTTTCGATTTTATTTTTGCACAAAAAAAAGATTCCATCACAAATCACCTTCACTAAGTAAGGCATTTTTATCGACTCAATTCAACGGACAAGTTTTCGTTTTCGAGCAATTATTTTTACCCGATTTTTTTTTTCTATTTACTTTTGTTTCGTTGAAATTACAAAACTTACAAAGCGTATCAAAATTATGGGCTGTTATTCGAACACAAATGTGATCGATGAACAAAACATGAAAACAAACCGCCAAAGCCAAAGCCGTCTAATTCATTTATCGAAAGAAGGTGGCCGCCGTGGCTATAGAAAATGGCCGAAATTAATAACGATAACGTAATTGGTGAAAGAAAGAAAGAATGAAAAACTACGGAAATGTGTTTAATTGATTTGATGCCACTGCATTTGTTCGATCACTGGTCACATACACACAACAAGTGCGATCGTGTACACGCGAAAACCCGAAAAAAAAATCTGAAGTAATCGAACCGATTTCTGCGGAATGAAGATTTCCCGAATAGCCAAATGGCCGAAAAGAATGTATAACGCGACTGACAGGCCGTCAACTAGCATCCGGTCAGTTATTGATACTGCTGCTTTTATTGGACTTAACGAAAATTTGTGGTTTTTTTCGTGCTATTTTTGGTTTGTGCTCTTTTTGCTCTTTTCTATCAACTTTATCCGTTAATTAAAGAACACACACGCACTTCAACTAATAATGTTATTAAATTAATTTAATAAACGATGAAAAAAACAACGAATGAGTAAACATAGTAAATATAAATGAACTTTTTGTTTGCAATTTATGATTGTGCGGTGTATGCTTTGAATCATTTTTGGAGAATCCATAAAATGCGATTAATTTTGGTTTTTCGGTTTTCAATCGCATATATGCTTGCTCAAATGAAACAAACAATCATAAAAATTGTAGTAAATCACGGATTCGCATTCCATCGCCGATTGTTTTGATTGTTCGTTTGTTTGGTCTAGGCGTTATGTTTCTTTGCGAGATGCACACCATCGTCGCGATGAAATCAAAACATATCTTCGTGAGTATCATTGAGAAATGGCTAAACAATAAGCTGAAATAACTACAAACAAAATCCAATGGCATCGAGCAACAAGCAGCAGCAGCAAGAAAAATTGAAATCATAAATTATAACGCTTCCAAACAAGCACCCGAGCGACAAATAAATGAAGGGGAAAAAAACAAACCTACAATCAAATAGCGTCAATACTTGACGGTGCTTTTTTCTTCTACTCATTCACTGTATTGCACACGGCAAACGGTATAAACAATTGCAACGCAGAAAATGAAATAATGCGATTTTTAGCCTCTGTAACTGTATCTGTTTTGGTTGAGTGCGAATCAATCAAAAGAAACATGAAGATCATAACGAAATCTCAATACAGGAATCATTGAATCGAGTGTTTGCACGCCCGCCACTCATACAAACACATATCCGACCACTCAACATATGTAAATATGACGATTCAAGCACATCACATCTCAATTGCTCTCTCTCTCTCTCGCTCAGTCACCATCAAAACCACACCATCAGCTATTTTGAAGGCGAGAGAGAAAAAATAACACCAGAATTTTCGCGTCCAATGACAATGATCACTGAGATCTTTGTCAGCATCAAGAGAGAGAGAGAGAGAGAGAGAGAGAGAGAGAGAGAGAGAGAGAGCGAGAGAGAGAGAAATGAGATCAATGAAGAAGAAAAATTGAAATGTAAGAAGATTCAGCGGAATAACAGTAAAGCAACAGCACATGTTTTCCCATATCGACAGCGAACAAGTCGTCGTCGATAATGTTTTGTACCATTTTCGGTCGACATCGATACAACGTAGAAAAACAAGCGATTCGCATTCGCGCACAGTGTAAATACATCTAGATGCTCTCCGTTGTGTTGTTCACTCATCTATTGGAAGCAACGAAACAGCGAACAAAAAAAATGAAAATAAAACAGGCATGGAAAGAGAGTATACAACACACCGAATGGCACACTAAGCAACAATGAACAAGTGTGTATCAAACATATGGCAATGGTAACGCATAGCAGCCACCGAGCTAACACCATGCCGCCAAACTACAGGCAGCGCGTATACGCTCTTGACTAGCTGACTTAACACGTTATTCACTGTTTGAATTTCGAATGGAAAACATCCGTTGTTTTGCTTCTATTGCTTTTGCCGGGGACAGATTGGCTTTCGGATGTATTGAGTTCGATGGCTAGCTGCAGTTTGTGCTTTGCTCCCGGTGAATCAAGTTGAACGTGCAACGTTTTTTTCCTTCTTTAAACGGTTTTTTTTTCTGAGTCTGTGATTAATGAACAGTTGAAGCTGTGCACTTCAGAAGAGATTTAAAGTAAATTTCGAATTTTCTTCAGAAAAATAAATTATTTCTAAGCGTGTTTTGAAAGCAAAAAAATGTGAATTATTTTCAAAATTAGATTGTGGCATTTTTGTGCAGTTTTTTCGGTAATTTTTTTTTCTTCTTCTCAAAAAAATGAGTAATCAAGTTATAAATTGAATTGTTGGTAAATTTCAATCTGATGAGTGAGACATCAACGGCAACAGAAATAAGAACAACAAATTAAATACCAATAAAAACCAACACAAAAAAGTGTGATTTTTCTCATTGTAGTGAAAAGAAAAGAAAGAAGATGAAGAATTTTTACACCTCAAAAACCGTTCAATTTAATTGCTCGAAAGCATCATTTGTGGTCAATGCGTTGAAAAAAAGTGATTTGGTGGCTCATTTACTCTTTGTATTTTATTTTCGATTAGAAATCATCGGCATTTGGATCACATAGCCCATGGAAAATCCCAATCATATTGTTTTGTTTGTTTTAAAGGGTTTTCAATTAACGGCGCCAAAGTAAATGAAATTAACTGTCGATTGGCTGGTTGTTGTTGATGCTGCTGTTGGTGAATTAAGAAATTAGAGTTTGATTTGGTGTGACTGGCAGTGCATGGTTGCATGCTGCTTGCTGCAGTGCAGTGTATTTTTCCAATGGCATTCCATTCCAAAAACGCATGAAACAGAACAATTACACACTTGGTAACAGCGCTCTCAATCGTTGTTGCACGAATTACCGTTCTGGCATCTTGGCGGTGATTGGCATGAGATACACAGAGTGTATGGTAGAGCACACGCCGCCACCCAAATGCCAATTAAGCGATCGTAAACGGTGTGATTGGGACGGGGAGAGGCTACATGTGAAATTGCATGTTTCGGTTGTTGCTGTTGCTGTTGGTTTTTGTTTTTGTTTTTTTCGTTTTTAATTTGTGACAATAATAGCAATCATTTGCTGTGCATTAAACGGTCATTAAGTTTTTTGATGCTTTCATTCGATGCGGTGATTTACTCTACGTGCGCGCGTTCTTCATATATTTTGTTTCTGACAATTTGACAAGTCATCGGTTCACTGACGGGCTAATTTGACGTGAGAGTTGCATCGCTTTCGTTGCCGACAAGATAATAACTTGCGTTTTCAAGCGATTATGTTGAAGCAAGGCAGCGGTGGCGGCGATGACGGCGTTGGTGGAAGCAAGCCATAATGCAATCCATCATACGAATGAAGGATTGACTCCATGATTAGCAGCTAATTGCCATTTCTCACAATTCGCGCACACACACCAAATTGCATTGTTTCTCTGTCGATTCTATTTCACTTTCAGCTGCTCTCGCGGTGAGGTTATCGCGCTTCATGCTGCATGCAGTAACAAAATCAAAGGCTTATGAGTCGCATTATGCATATCTACCGCCTGCGCCAACGCCGCCACGACGTACATGTATTGTTTTCACATCTTCGCTCTCAAATCATAACATTTGCCATTTTGCAAATGCACGGCACACTAACCGTGTATCTTTTACATTTTTTCACGAGATGCAGAAAAAAACAACGAATTATTAATATTGCATTCTGCCGTGCCGTGTTGAAGAAATTTCCCTTTTTTCCAGCTGCCATAATGTCTATCATTTGCACGGCACTTGCGTCGGTGAAACTTTTAACATTTACGAACTGAATTCACTTTTTCGATCGTAAAAAAACGGTTGTCAAGCGGTTTGTTTTAAAAAAAATTTCAACACTTTAAACACGAAACCAAAATTAAGCCATTTCGGAAAAAAAAACACCGAAAAACAATCAGAAACTGAACGTAATTCGATTTACATCTCTTATAGCATTTAATAGGCTTTGTTATTTCAATCAGCAATCGCCATTTAAAATCAGATCAACGACTTTGCAATGTTTCATGTTTTTCTTTTTCTTCATTTCCATGCCAGTTGAATGCTAAAGACTCACAAGACTTTCACACTCATAAAATGAGTTTGCGACCGTAATTCTGAAGCTGCAATCACATTGTGTGTGTATGCCCGTTATCTGCAATTATATACTGGCAATAGTCTTTTGCCTACGTCAGTTGTGATCATCGTGCGCTCGAGTCAGAATCAGAATTGGGTTCTGTCATGGCTCGTTTCACGTGGACTACATTGGTAATGACAAGAAAAACGAGCGAGTGAGCAAGCGAGAGAGAAGAAAGAGCGAGCGATAGAGAGAGAGAGAGAGAGTGAGAGAAAAGCAAAACCAGATGTAGAAATTGTTTGCAAACGTTGATGATCAGAAATCATCAACTTTTGCAGTGGCATCGATTTTTGAGAAGGGAAAAAATGGAACATTTGCACATTCTAAATGTTAGACAAATTGTTTTATCGAATGACGTACTAATTGAATAAGGCAAGCACCGTGACACCCTGTGGCCGCTTTTTAAAGTACATTTCCTAATCATCGCTTTTTCCCTATAAACTCATTGAACACATTTAGTTCGCCTCGAATTGCATGGGCTTGGATGTTCAAGCTTAAGCTTAATTTTTTCTTCTAATTGTTGTCTTCTGTGTGACCGCTTCACTGAAGCCCGCCAGACTGAAGCGAAAAAATTACGGTTGGCTTCGAAAAAAGACAAAGTCATCTAGTGCAAATATTATGGTTGCAGCACATAATTTTTTTGCACTGAAGCAAATCAACCTAAAACTCTGCACTCGTCATCAACCTGAGGCGATGAAAGCCAAGGAGTCGTTTTTTTTCGTTTCCATCACGGTTTTTTTTAACAAAATCTTTTTAATTGAACATTGTTCATGCATCATGTCCACGTTCTAAATTTGATGCCGTTCACTCAATACGCTTATGATATCAACCAATGGATTTTCAACAAAACGATCGTAAACTCAAGCGATTTACGATATAAACTGGCCATTATCTAGGTGAAATAGCGAGAAAAATGGGTGAACCTGTAACAGGCTACAACTGATGTGCTGGTAACATTGATTTATTCAGTGATCCATTTTCAATACGAAGCTCACTCTGGGAAACAACATTGGGCCTTCAGGCAATATAATGAACCAATTGACTGGTTACATGCAAATTAACGCGCATAAATGACGAGCTTCAGATTGTTGTTAACATGCGGACAGTATGTGGAGTATAAAGATCCGCGAAATGATTTGATGCAAAGATGTTGCTAAAAGGAAGCGTGCAAATCCGATAATCTCTTGATTTCACAAAGATGAATGAGAGATTGATTGAAACTGTTGTGTGCACTTTGTTCAGATATTGTTTCGATCGATTTAAACATTCGATTCTATTGAATCGGTTTGAACATTGATTTCATATTTATAGCCTGTGAGTTAACAAATATGGAAGCATGTGATTTCCAAGCGAGATAAAAAAAATGCTTTTGTTTTCGATTAATGCATCATCAATGGCATCGCGTTGTCGTTGCCTTATCAAAACTACACATTTTCACATTTTTTCTGATACCAATTGTCAAATTTGATGGCTTTATTCAATTCAAACACCAAGAAAAACATACCATATTACCATATTGCCGAGACAAACACATTTTTTTTCTTCCGAAAAATCAACAAAAGCAACCTATATCGTGGCCTGTTAATTTGCACGCTTTATGTCTCGAGAGAAATAAAACAAAAAAAAATGAAGAGAGCTCAAACAATATAATTTGAATGACTATGAAGATGAACGCTCACTTTTTATCCATTTTTTTCGTTTTACATTGTTGTGATAGTGGCAGAGAAAACAAAACCTCAATGCGATTGCGTACAAAAGAATACATTAGAAACGTGTATCAAAATCCGTTTGAAACTCGTTTCGTCTCTCTCTTTCCTTGTGTTTACATATCGAATATGTGATGGTGTGATGAACCGATTAGCACGGAACGATGCGACTAGGTCTTTCGCTAACATCATTTTGTTATGCTATGCAAAGTGTGTGTATCTCAGCCTATTCACATCGTGGCCAGTGTGTGGATGAATGAGCGTCGCGCATATTTTTGCGAAAATAGAAAATTTTCGTATGCTGTTTATTTGAGAAACATATGAGGAAAAAAACCGCATATTTTTGTGTGTATTTCAACATTTGAGTTGAGAAAAAAATACACAACAAACTAAATTGCATTTTGTTTTGCATGGTCCAAATCTAGAAATATCTTTTGTTTTTGAGCGGCACAGCGATTGACCAACCAAATGCCATAGATGAAACAAAAAAAAACCAACCAAAATAACGCAATACGGTGCTTGAGATGTGTAAATATCGTCATTTCTTTCAATCTCTTCTAATAAAAAAAATTATTCATTGCAGTTGGTCGCACATTCCACGTGATGTAATTAACACGCGAAACATTGAAATTAAAAGCGTATAATATGTAGAAAGAAAAACGAAATTGTCTGGTCATTTTCTGGTGTTAATGTGCAATTATTTTATTCGGCTGTCGAAGAAACCGAAAGAGGAAAAAGGCACTAGTGCTAATGAATTGAGCAAATGACGCCGGAATATCAACAGTAAATGCAAATTGTGATAGAGATTACCAAAGACATATCAAAACCAAGTGTAAATACAAGTGTAAAGCATCGCACGTAGACGAAAAGTGAAACACAAAAACTTGGCACAATTTTTTTTTCTGCGGCTAGAATGAAGTGATTCGAATTGGTTTTGTTGTTTATAACGAGAAATCCGTGAAGCATATCGAAAATATGTCATCGATAGTTCATAAGAAAAAGAAAAGTCATTCGTCGAAAAGTGGATACAATGCAAATAATACGGCCAACAGCACCATCATTCATTGCAATGGGAAAAGTAGCAGCAAAAAGCTTTATCACAAAAATGATGAATTGTCAATGCATCCACAATCGCAGCATCATCAACGGTATAAATCAGCTTCAGCTGCGTCAACTGGCACTCGCATCCTGCACAAACGTCACAATATTGTCAGGTAACGAAACAGATGAACATAAGAAAAAATCTCAACCAAAATCTGCAAGATTTTGTGCGCGCATACACACACATAAGAGAGAGAAAGAGAGAGCGTAACAAACACAACGCGATTTTCAAATTCAAATTTGTACATTTATGTAACTGTGTCGCTGTAATGAAATTCGATGTGCAGCAGGAGAGAAAAATCGAAAACTTTTCAACACACACCCAAAATCAATTGCGCATTGATCGCATTTTTCCTTCTTCTCTCGCATTTCTTTCGCTTTTGCCGACAAATTCAAATTAAAGTTCCAAATATTCAGCATTGGTTCATTCGCCAAAAATACAAAAAAAGCACAACTTTCGTATCGATCAACGACCCAATCCATTACAAATTTTCGTTGAATTGTTCGAATTGATGCATCAAATTCACATATGTACAAGATTTCATGGCTGTAACAAATGCCAGATTGTTCGAGTTGCCGTCGTCGCTCATTTTTGTTTTTCGTTTCGTTTCGTTCCGTTCGCGCTGTTGTTGTTCACGTTTTTCGTGTTACACCGAAAAATCGGCACCAAAGAAAGGAAAAGTCTCTGAATTAAGTATGCTACGAGAGTATGAGCATGCATTTCACACCGTGTGCACCGCACACCGCACTTTCATGCAATCTAATTTGCTCATTAAATTATTTATCGAAAGTGTGAGTCTTATAATATTCAAGTCGATCCCATCTGATATAAATTCGTTCGTTCGTTGTTATTGTCTTCTGGGCGCAGGCCTCGTGAAGCGACGAACACTCTCTCAGCTATAATGGAAGAACAGCGTGTATAACAATGAATTTTTCTTGAAAACAATACCACCAACGCCGTAATAATCAATCTTATGCATTTGAAGCAGAGAGAAAATCTCGAACACTTTGAGTTGAATCAAAATCCACGAATTGAATTACACGTACTCCACAAATCTTCCACTAATCCACAGTGTAGATTCCACACAAAGAAAATCAGATCG
The DNA here is from genome assembly GCF_009176505.1 of Sitodiplosis mosellana. Lineage (NCBI taxonomy): Eukaryota > Metazoa > Arthropoda > Insecta > Diptera > Cecidomyiidae > Sitodiplosis > Sitodiplosis mosellana. The sequence continues at coordinate 3,500,805 of NW_022595246.1, forward strand.
GCAGTTCACTTTGCTCTGTATGCACGCCCCGCGAAAAATATGCGCTTTAGACGCAAACGCTTCAATTTTTCTCGTTATATTCGAAATGGCATTGTGAATGAGAAATGTAGAAAATGCACACGATGCTCAAATGGGAGTGTAAGTTTTTGGAGAAATGCAACAACAGGGTATTTAAATGATAATTGATGTTCGTGATTGTGCTAATCCACTGAAGATGCATGTGAAAATGGATGAGCCGAAGAAAGTAGCGAACTGGATTTGATGTTAAATAATTGATAGCGTTAGAGACACCCTGTGACTTAATTTGAATCGTCTGCAGCACATATATAAATCAAACCGAAAAAGAGGGAGCGAGAGACACTTCCGTGCGAGTTAGCAAAATGACTTATTAAGCCTTGACATGCCAATAAAAATTGAAATACCACGCCGAACAGGCCCAATAACAAAGACATAATTTCGAGTAGTTAATTATCATTTTGAAGCGTCTGCTTAAGTATGTGCAAATCACTGCCTCAATTCTTCCAGCTAACAAATATGCAAAAAGGCGCAGCAATAGTTATTTTGTTATTTTTTCTTGTTTTTTGCTCGAGTTTCCTCCTGCGGAGAAAATTGCCATACTTTATAAGAAAACAAAAAATTATGAATATCAACTATTAATTAAATAGGTAAAACTATGCTTTAATAGCAATTATTTCTTGTTGCACTTGCTGCTGTGGTATGAAAAGAGAGAGAGAGAGAGAAAAAACTATTGTTACATTTTAATAAAAATGGATTTGTTCAGCGCCGCATTTTTTTTTCATGCCATTTTCCATTTAATTGGGGCAAAATTGCTATTTTTCAACCGAAACAATGGTGTTTGTACCGTTCTTCCTTCCACATACTACTTGCTCACTTGGTCAAGTGACCACACAAATGCATATGTTCAGCCACTGAACTTAACAACAAAAAGAAGAAAAAAAATCGTTGCATTTCCGTCTTTCGCTCTGCATATCTAATTAAATTCAAAAATGAATGCACATGGAATCCGAAGTGATTTTTATGTTCGCCTTTTGGAATGCCAATTTTAATGCCGGTTTTTTTTTGTGTTCGTATAAACTTGAACACTGCCTAGTTTTTGATTAAATACGCTATAATTGACGGTGGTTGTAGTGGTGCACTGCTGCATCGAAAGAAATGCAAAAAGAATCGTGAAAAGTCAAAAAGAAACGATTTTCTTTTTCGTTTTTTTTTTTTACAATTATGATAAAGGCATTTTGGCGTTTGGGGCAATTTTGACGTCGGAAAGAAATGATTTTCGTGCAGCTCATTCGCGTATAAATTGAATTGAACACTGAAACGGATATCACGAATTGTCTGCACTCCATTACACACTCTAATTAAATTAAGGTAATTCGATTGGAGTTTGGTCGAAAATTTTCGCTAGCGGGGTACATTGTTCCTCGCCGAAAATGAGCCGTTGTGTCGAACTGAATGACACTTGCGGAAATCAACGCAACGATGCCTTTATGCCGTTCACGTTGCCTTTGTTCCGCTGTGAGAATATGTACCCATAAATAATGGCAAGTGTGTTGTGTCATTTTGTTATATCTCATAAATTTGATTTTTAACGGCAGCAAACAAGCTGCAGTTTTACTTTCTTCCATCAATCGCTATTGTATCACCGTTTTTCTATGTGTCTGTCGGTAAGACGCCCGACATGCAGAAATTTAGCAAAAAAAAACTAACACAAAATTATGGAAAAAGTTATACAAAAAACAGAAATTATGCGAAGAAAAAAGCGCATTTTCCACCGTTCTTTGAATGCATCCGAAGTGTTGGCATCGTAATCGACGTAATCAACCACATCGTCGGCTTCAGCCGATGCAGAAGAATAACAAAATGTAGCAAATGAGAGAAAACTGTATTTGGGATTATATAAATGCGTATAGAATCCAGATTCGCTTTATCAGCAACGGTAAAAATACGACCAAAATGCTGAATAATGGGAAACAATTGCGTCAATGAGAAAAATTTCTTCTCCAAGCTCTTCCTTCTCGTTATGAAAAAGCCAGCCATTCAAAAGAAATGCCATTGTAATTCCAAGGCAGACAAATCTGACTGCATACATCATTTTCCATTGCTTAGATCATTTTTTTTTATTCTTCTCCTAATCTAACGCACAATGCAACAAAGACGAGTGGTGTGGTGTTGAATATTCATTATTTTTTGCTGAATAATCCATATATGCTCAGAAGCATGGGCAATTGGGCATTGATCGTAAGAATTTGCGAGTTAAGCTTAAAGGCCAATATCAAATTATGAAAATGTAACCTCATGTTTGGTGTCTATGTTCAACATTGTTGAATATTCCCCCCAAATTGAAAAGGAGTTGATATTCCATTGAAAACTTCCTTCTTCAAACATTTTGAAATCGAATCGAAGTGAAGCTCTTCACATAAAAAACCATAAGAGTTTAAGCTAATTTTCATATGGCCCATTCAAATTCAATTCGTATCAAAGCAAAATTGCGATTTCTTATTGTTGATTTCAATCATGCAAATCGAAAGGTCACATGAAATCCGCAATGCTGTCACAAAAATAGCCGCGCGTCGCTTTTGTGCGGTTTCAATTCAACAAAATGTGTTTGTTATTCGAACGAATACAATTTCGTCTGGTTGAATTTCTCTACATGTACAAAAAAATAACCATTTCATCATATCTGGATCAAATTGTACGCAGAGAGCAAATACTTCGACCGAACCGAAAATAAATAGTAACCATTTAACCGTAAATTCACTTTCGTTCGAATAAAATGAAAGAAAAAAAAGTGGCGTGCTCAAGTTTGGCCGAATAATGTTTATTCTGTCTGGTAAATCAAGTGATACACTATTGGAGTACAACGCACAAAACCAAACTTTCTCGCGTTTTTTCTTTGATTCGCTACTGTATGGCCATATTTATTTTTGAATGATACCCGCGGCTAAGGAAAAAAACAAAACACTTTGCTTCTGATTGCTATACATTTTACTTTTCTTCCTCCATTCCATTGGCCAGTACGTTCACACTCGTCGAATTTATAATTTTCACTTTTCAATTCGACTCTCCGCTTTGCTCTGGTCTGTTTTACCTTTGATTCCATTCCGGAACATTTGAACTTTCCAAAGAACATCAATTACAAAATGGTAAGATCTAGGGACCACAAGAAAACCGCAGAATATCAATTTCTTTGGATAATATTGCTAGAAGTGGGTTTTAAATGAAGAGGCTATCAAATGAATAATTAAAAAGTTCCTCTTCGGCAACATTGAAAAAAAAATCTAAATTTCATGGTTCCGATTGAAAAATTATGAATCTTGACCCGTTTTGGCTAATAGCATTAAACCTGCTCGTAATTAAAATTGAAATTTAATAAACACTTTTGACAATATAAACATTCGGCTTAACAACCATCACTGATGCTCTACTGAAACGACGCAGGATGATATCAACATATCAATAGTCAATAAAAATCCAATAAAATTGAATCGACATAAATTTGTTTTCACGCGTTTCAATCCATTTGCATGGCTAATATAATGATTAGACCTTGTTCGAGTTTACTTTCCTTGGCAAAAGCTGTTGCTTCTTCTCGAGTTTCGATTCATTTTCAATTTCTTTGAAATATCAAAACGAATTATTATTGAATTCATCATTGGCTGCTCCATCGATATGTTTGATAACCATCAGCTAATTGGTTTATTACCTAAGTTTTTGTTGCCAACTTCGTACGATTTATTTTAAAGCTTCTATTTTGTAAACGGAAAACGAAAACCAGTTCAGTTTCGTCTACGTTGGTCACCGGTAGAGTAAATACATTTCATGGATTAATATTTTAAGTGCTTCAAATGTGCAAGTCAGTGTGAGGTTTGTGCAATAGAGAATCACCCTAGGAATCACCTGATTTGAATATTCATCCATTGCATAATACAGTTTCTCGACGCTTGCAGTGGAATTTTAAACTTTAAATTGAACGCATACTTGCCGAAATAAATTGGGTTAAATTATCACCACGGTGTGTAATTGCTTTTGCACTGAATAATTAAATGCATAGTTTCAATGCGATTAATTATAGGTTAAAGTGTGATGCAAATACTATTACAGTGAAAAGTGATGATTTTCTGAATATTATCTCCGTTTCATCAAACCCATCAGTAGCTCATTTAAAAAACATTTCGTCAAGATTTGACATATAACTAACCTATTGCTTAACATCATTACTTCTTTTGATATTTTTACCTCATCTCATTTACATTTAATACGTTTAAAAGTGTACCATTCAAACCGTGAACCATCGACGAGTTTATGATTTTTTTTTTCCAACGAAGAAATGTGTAAAATGAATATGAAGTGTGAATGTGAATGATCATTACAGCTGAACTATGTGTTTGTATAAAAGAAATATTTTAAATTCGAAATTTTTTGTGATTCAGAGCATCTGATAAAAATTTATCAAATTTATTAACTCTATTAGCCGAACGAGCGGAGCGAGTTAGATTTTGTATGTTGATTCTTGAATTCATCGCCTGTTCAATTCGAAAGTGAAACATCTGCTTAATGTGAAACGTCGTTTTTTCAACGTTATTTTTGAGAAACATTCATTCAATTATGCATGTTAACTTCTATTCCAATCGTTTTAAACTTTTTCCGAATTTATTTGTCTCTTCTGCAGTGCAAACACCCAAATGGACAATGATGTAACGCCAGTATATCTAGCAGCACAAGAGGGACATTTAGAAGTATTAAAATTTCTCGTACTTGAGGCTGGCGGTTCGCTATATGTTCGTGCACGTGATGGAATGGCACCGATTCATGCATCTGCTCAAATGGGCTGCTTGGATTGCTTGAAATGGATGGTAAGAGTCGTCAATTTTTTTTTTGTTGAATGTTTAGACAAGCAATTTTTATTGAGCTCAATGGGCGCGAGTGAGCGTACGTGCGAGTGAGCGAGTACATGCGCAGTCGTTTGTATGCAATGGTTGTATACGTGAATAGTCTAGTTAAAATCAAATAATTATGTCGTTCGATTGCAAAGTGTTGTGTGCCCATTCTTTAGCATCTTCGACGATTAGAAAGAATGTCAAAACAAAGGAAATAAAAAGAAAAGCGGTAATGGTGTCACACACAGCACAGCACAGCACATGCTGTCATCACGAGTTTTTTTCACTTCGAACGGTTAGTACTGTTAGGCTGTTTTACGCGACGAAAGCCAACCGAACTGGTTCTTGACTTTCATCTGATACCGCATACTTCCTTTATTCGTGTTTGTCTCTCTAGAGACTCAAATATGCTTGATTTTCAATCGGTCATAAATAATCTATTCAAATGATCGACAAACGTTTTTCAAGATCATTTTCTTTCAAATTCCATTGCTAATTTGCATTCGAAATGCCTGTTTGTTCACAAAACATCAATTTAAATGTGATGAGAACATTCTCAAGAATTCCAAAACCTTCACAAGGTCGCTATGACTATTATTCCAATTCTAATTTCACCGACGGCATTTTTCACATCTTTTTTCTAGGTCGAAGATCAAGGTGTCGATCTAAATTTACGTGACGGCGATGGCGCGACTCCGTTACATTTTGCTGCGTCCAGAGGTCATTTGTCATGTGTACGTTGGTTGTTGAGTCACGGTGCTAAATTGTCGCTTGACAAATACGGCAAGAGTCCGATTAATGATGCGGCCGAGAACCAACAAGTTGAGGTAATAAATCTACATTTTTTTCATTTTCAAGAACTTGTTCAAACTTTCACATGATTCATATGCAATTTCGTTGACATTTCTCTTTCGATAGTGTTTGAACGCTCTCGTACAACATGGCACAGCTGCTGAATATATGGATTCGAATATGAATAGTGTGAATGGCACACGCACAAAAACCGCCTCAAAGGCATCGAAAGGATCGTATCACAAGAAAATGTCCACATCATCCCACAATACGCTCATGTCGAAATCGTCAACGGGAAGCTCCGACACGGAACCGTTTTACTTGCATCCGCCCAGCATTCGTCAATCGCACGAAAACATTTACGGTGCGGCAACAATGCGAAATTCATCGTCACCGCCGGAAGTGACGTACGGTGTTCCAAATGATGGCCTTTATATCAATCCAATGCGAAATGGTGCATTGACATCGCCCAGTCCAAACGGAAGTGTTTCGGGCGAATCATTCTATTTGCACGATCCGCAAGAGGTTATTTACAATCGTGTCAAAGATTTGTTTGACTCAGACAGCGGTGGCAGTCACAAAGATAGCTCAAATGACAGCACAAACGGTGGTAGTGTCAATGTTTGTGCACCAAATGTCGTGGCGAACAGTTCAAAGATTCATCCGCCGAACGCAATGACCGTTCAAGTGGAGGTGCATTCAAGTAGTAGCGGTGCTGGCAGCGGAAGCGATGAAAGTCTTTCGGTTTCGTCGGGATCGGATGAACTACAACAAAAAATGCCACCACGCAATATCACCCCGAATAATGTCAACAACAATTTGGTCGAACAACATGATTACGAAGATATTTATTTAGTACGCGAAGAGGCACGTACCACAACGAAAACCAAATACGGACCAGGACGCAGTCGATCACGTGACAGTGGATCGCACAGCCGATCGGCCAGCGCTAGTTCAAATCACAGCGCAGATATTGTCGTCCAATATGCGGCCAATGTAATTATCATTTCGTTGATTTCTTCATTTTCTTCCAATGATTTTCTGACGCTTTTCAACAGAATCGAGTTTTTCAATTATCAATTTTCGCTTTTCGTCTTCATTTTCAGCAGAACAATCGCGACTTGATGACCAAGAAAAATAAATTGAACGACACAAACAAAGGCAAGTATGATAATTCGAAAAAACCAACTGACACACAGTTGAACAACATGGTGGTGAGCAACAATAATGCCAGCCAAAAACCCAATCACAATGTTATCATCAACAATAATCAATTGAAGAATGACACATACGAAAGTGTATGTTCGCCTGAAGATACGGCCGAACGCATTAAAATGGCACAGCGGCATTCGATCGCGGTCAATAACACAATTTCCACGGCGACAAACGCTCATAATAATTCAAACAGTTCAATGCCATCGAATGCTAATTGCAGTAACAGCAACAACGGCAACAACAATAATCGCCCGTTGAAACGAGTCATTTCGGCTCCTGTTGCAACAAATGAGACGAAAGGTAATTATTTTCCTCTCTCTCTCTCTCTCCCTCCAACCCACACGCCAATTCCTCTTCTATTGGAGCGACAACACTCATTGCAACTGAGAAAAAAACAAACAAACAAAGTAGCGTCCGATTAGAACCGGTTTATAATTTCATTACCCGCAAAACTTGTACATATTTTCACGCTAAAATCTATAAATTTCTCCAGTTGTCACTCAATCCAACGAAAGACAACTGCAAACAAATCAACATTTTCTTTCTATTCTCATTAAATATCAATCAAGCGCGAGGTCAATGATATTTCTTTTCTCTCTCTGTCTCTCTCGCATTTTCCTTCCTCTCTTTCTCCATTTGGCATTGATTTATTGGAAATTGTATTTATTCAAAATGAACTAAATTACTCTACCTCTTCAAAAACATAGACTTTTTGGTAAAATTTTTCCGAACCGCTTTTTTTTAAAAAACCAAACACATTTTAAGATGAAAAAAGTCAAAATCGAAATTCTTCGCACAAATTTCTCGCTTCGATCAAAATAATTGAAGCGAAATGACAATTCTCTTTAGAAAAAATGTATATTTCATTAGAAATCAAAGGTGTTCAAGCACCAAAATTTTATAAATAAAATTCCAATTCTCTAAAAGTAGCTGTGGGTCCACCACCACCACCGTTGCCGCCACCATTGAGAGCGCCCAGCCAGCCAAATCATGCAATGCCCGTTCCAATTATGTCGGCTGATTCGCAAGCCGGTTCCGCTGAAAGCGCTGTTCCTGTCTCCTCCGTCAATGGCAATGATCATGATTCGGATGAAATTGAATCAGACTTCGGTTTAGAAGTGGTCGAAGAGCCAACGTTGCGACCATCTGAATTAGTTCGAGGAAATCATAATCGAACCATGTCAACTATTTCCGGTGAGTTATTAGATTAAGTACATGAATAGGAATTAAAAAGACCAAACCATCATTTAAAATCAGTTGGCCATTTAAACATTAAGATCAGACTCTATAAATATTAATATTTGTCATTAGCAATCTTTTTTATATAAAACGATTACAAATTACCAATCTTCCAATAACGTGATTTCCGAGAAGAAGAAGAAAAAAACTCGAAAATTCACACCGACATAGTAATTAATTCCTAATTATACGTTTGGTTGCAATCGGAACGTTGACGTTTCTTTTAATTACACATCGCTCGGCTCATTCGAGTCATTGCTTCGAATGTCACTTGATATGCACTCTAATTTACACTTGTTGCATGGGATGATTTTGTGGTCACCTGGAAAACAGCGATCGAAACAGGTTTCGTCTTCTTTTTCCACCAAACATGCTCGAATGGTCACCATTTTACTTCTAAGTCACGCTCGAAACTAAATGGAAAAACAAATTCAGCTCACATTGGGCTTCCGTGTCAATAAATATTAAGCGATATGATAAACTTATATAAAACTCAATTTCGAAATTGCACGTCGGATTTTCGGCGAAAAAAAAATATCTCAAACAGATGAGTAAACACATCCACAACAAAAAAAATTATCCACTAATTTGGTGCAGCTCACTAATTCGTCGGCCAATCAGAATGGAATAATGTAAGAGCAGTGTTATATGCTTCATGATTGAAAAAGCATCTGATAAAGCAAACGAAAAGAACAACCGATGGAAAATTCCTGGAGAAAGCTCTTTGCGTCTCGCGAAATGCAAAAATGCAAGTGCGAACAAGAAAAATCCATTGATAAAATTTATTGCTGTGTGGAGAAAGCTTTGGTTAGCTTTGGCACAGCGAAGGGATGGCGTTAACAAAAGTAAGTGAGGTAATAATGAAGATGCTTACATCAAGCTCAATCCATTCAGCCAGTCAAGTCACGTCGAACAAAGTAAAAAAAAACTTTGGTGATTCATCAACATTCCATTTCCATTGTAGCGATGCTCATCTTCGACACAAAACATTGATTTTTGTGATTGTTATCATCACTGCAGAGCCGTAATTTTTATTGCCTCAGGATCATATTTTGCATAAGTTGTGCATGGCCGACGTCTGTGCTGCCGTTTTTTTTCTTCATTCGCTGGATGATTTTTTGTAATGTCTATGCTGAAGTGATGAAAAAGCATACCAACAACTTTATTAGCTTATAAAATGCACGGCGACGAATCGAAGTCATAAAGCAGCATGCATAACCAGCGTAGAACGGTAGTAACGTTCGACTCGGATATATTTATACATATAATGAGTGTTTTCATTTAACCTCTTGAAAATATGGATCGAATGATTTGTATCGCTTTTGTGATTCAATTAATTAGTAATTCAATCAACAAAATACGTGCGCGCATTTGTTGTTTATTGTTTGTTTACAGTAGCAGCAGCAACAGCAGCAACGAAGCTTGTTGAAAGCCATTGAATATCGTCTATTTTTCTTTCAACTTCGTTTTATCGTTATCGTTTCGTTTCGTTTTGTTTGGAATGGCAAGCGTGAAAAGAGAAAGAGTGAAGAAAATGTTTGCAAAAGTATAATTTTGATGTGCTCTACTGCATTAATTACATGTATTATTCGTCTTTTGAGCTTCTTTTTTTCTCATTTTTTTTCTTTATCTCTTGTTGCTGCTGTTGAGTGTGTGGATTTTTTTGTCATAACTAGACAGTTTAGTGTGTTGCGTTTTCTGTGCTGTTTCTTCCTTCCTTTTCAATTGTGTGTCCGCTCCAGCGCAGTGATGGTCGGATGAAAGATGTGTTTTAATTATGAATATATAGAGTTTTTTTTGTTTGTTTGTTTGTTTGCTCGTTCCATCGATCTCATCAAACGGAGCACCAAACACAATAGATGTTTGCCTCTTTCACACCGTTCGAGCTGTTTACACGGATTCAAATGGTAGTTTTAATTAAATCAATTGGCCAAATGTATTAACATTTCCATAAATTTAAAGGCAATCTCATTCGATCATCATGAGCGTGAATCAGAACGATATCAGAACGCGTGCAGCAACGCATGACAACGGGCCTTATTGCATATCTATCGCTTTGTGTGCTCTTATTCGAGGAGCCATAACATAACTCTCGTGATACACCTGCGAACACACACACATAGGGAGAGAGAGAGAGATCGAGAGAGACAAATAAACATATACAAACACGCATGTGTACCTCTCACATGCAAACCGAGCCACCCACGCTATTGCATCCGATTGGATTGAAGAAGAAAGCTGAAAGTCCATTTCTAGTCCACATTCGAAACAGAGACGAAACGATCACTCAGTCGATTGATGTTTTGTTTTTCGCCAACAAACCATCGAAGCGAATTTTCTCTCTGTCTGTCTATCGTGCGACTCAGCCATTTCAGATTGCGAATAGTTTCTCTCGCTCTTTTCACGGCGTCGCTCCGTCGTGTTTGCCTTTGAGCTACCGTTTTTTTTCCACGGCCCTTTCAATTCAGTTTTTCCATTCGGCTACCGTAAATCAATCACATTAGTTGGCTTTCGTCGTTATCTCTTGCTGAGCCAAGTGCGTGTCTATCAGATCTTAAATGAGCGATTTCTCTACTGTTGCTGCGCAAAAATTCGTTAATTTTCGTTAATTTGTTGGCATTCGTTTGTGGTTTTACGATTTATTCTACTTCTTTTTTTTTTCTCCTGTGGCTTTTTTTTCACTCGCCTTTTGGTTTTAAATGATACACCGTTGTGTATTTCGTTGGTGGGTTTTTAATGTTCACATCCATTTCGACAGCAAACAAGAAAGCACGGCTTATCAATGGTACAACGTCGTCAGTACAACATCAGAACAGTAACGGCGGTGGTAGTGCTTCATCATCCGACGAATATCAAACATATCAAGCACAGTATTGTGCATCGTCGTCTGTATCAGTAGCAACTGCACAAGGACAAACAGCTCAATCACGTTCCAACGGTCCAAATTTGGTGAACAAACAACTGGTTTTACCATTTGTGCCGCCCAGTTTCCCCAATGGAACATCGGATGGATCAAACCACCTAATTAAACCATCGGAATATCTTAAAAGCATTAGTGATAAGCGCTCATCAGCTTCATCTGCACGGTGAGTTTTAAGTGTAGCAGTTTAATGTTTGGTTTAATTTTGAGAAAAGTGAACGAAATGATTGAAAACTTTGGTGAATTTTCTTTTATAAGAATGGTGTCGAGTGCCTACTAGTTTGATTAAAATAAGTCACAATTTTAATTGAAAAAAAAATTCAATATTTGTTTGAAGAGATTTTTTGAAACGAAAATTAATCTTTCAAGTTCATTCAAGTGCTGTGATTTGATTTGATTTCATGGGGTCTTTTGTTTTTTTTTCTCGTTACTTTCTATAAGTTTTCGTTTCGTTTTTAGATCCAATTTTCAATGAACTTTCAAAACAACACAAATTTCAAGTTTCTTCTGCGAGAAAGAATGAAACTAAAATCTGGAATTCTTCTTCGGTTAATAGTGAAACAGAAAATTCCGCTTTGCTCGAATCGTAAAATAAAATAGTTCGAGTTTTGATTGAATAAATGAAAAAAAGAGACTTGCTATTGAGGTCTGGTAATTTACGATCATTCTTTCATTCGCTCCAACACTTCGACTTATTTACATTTGATAATAAGTGCGAAAAGCGCCCATTGAACATTGCAAGAAAAGTGCGCGCGCAGTGAAACTAAATGAACACAGCCGCACATAGCAGAGATGTAACGAGTGGTATTTTTGTGTTGATAGAAACAGTAAATGCTTGTTGATGAGAGATGTTCATTTTTCTTCGTACAACGCGCTGTATATGAGACGAAGAAGTGAGCGAATGAGAGAGGAGGTCAGTGCAAACGAAAAATTATCAGACCGGAAATAAACGGTTGTGTTACAAATTTTATAGCCGAAGCGAAAACTATTTCTTTTTTTATTCCTCTCTTTCTTATTTCCACTCTCTTCACGATGAGTTAAGAAAGAAGCGTTGAACTTTTAATTGAAAACTCAGGCATTTTCGACACCTTTCTTCGAAGACGATGATTCGCAAAGTGAATGTGTGTGTCTGTGTGATGATAACGTATTAATAGAAAATCAAATTTCGAATGTATAAACAGGTCGACAGATACAGAAGACTATATGAAAATTGAACTAGCATCAAATCAAACGGTTCCACCGCCGCCACCATTGCCGCCTCCAATCGGCGCAATCACCACCACCAATGGCGATGCAAACGGGCCAAACTCCAAAACAAACACACTCAACAGCACGGCTAGCAATATACCAGCACCTCCACCGCCCCAAGATACAGCCACACGTAAACAACAGCAACCACTCTCCGCTATTTCCATACAGGATCTTAACAGTGTACAGGTTTGTATTTGCTTTCTTCGGATCGCAGCCGATGATCGATCGATAACCCGTTTATTTGTGATTTTCGCAGCTTCGACGCACCGAAAATAAGCCGTTAGCAAAAACGTATTCCACACCAACAAGGAGCATGAGCATGCAATGTTTATCATCAACCAATGAAGCATTTTTATCGCAAAAAACGGACTTGATCGCTGAATTGAAAATGTCCAAAGACATCAATGGCATACGCAAAATGAAAGTGGAAAAGGCAAAAATGGAAGGATCATACGACAAAGAGGCTTATTTAGATATTACCAAACAATTTACAGCCACTCATTTTGTCGAACAGGTAAAAGTACGAACAATCAAGACGAGTGGATTTGTAAACTCTTAATCTCTTCTTTTTTTCAATGCTCTTTCTTCCAATTGAATTTAATTTCAAATCGATCAGATGACTAATCTCACGATAAAACTTGTTCCACTCTAGATTCCGGACAAAGACAATGCCGGCAACATCATACCCGACTGGAAGCGTCAAATGTTAGCAAAGAAAGCGGCTGAACGTGCAAAGAAAGATTTCGAGGATCGAATGATCAAAGAGGCCGAAGATCGACGCCTGTCCGCAATTCCACAATGGAAGCGTGACTTATTGGCACGTCGCGAAGAAGCCGAAAATAAACTCAAGTAATTGCCCATTTTCTTGTATATATGAAAACAAAAAATTTATCTCTCTCTTTGCTTTTGTAAATATATGAATATGAATATGACCCTGGCGTGCATGTTGACACTAACGGAAACAACTCTCTTGTTTGTCTCTCTCTCTCTCTCTCTCTCTCTCTTTTTATATATCCGGTATGCTTTTGCGCTTGCATAAATTTAACTCAAACAAAAAAAAAACAAATTGTACAACTGTTTGCGAAACAGAGCTGCGCTTTACACACCGAAAGTAGAAGAACCATCCGTTCGTCTGTCCGAATCATGGCATATGCGTCAAGCGCAACGTGCCGTTTCAATTGACAATATTAGCTTTATAACCAGTGCAATGGAGGACCGACATCACTCCGCCACCAAGGATAATAGCAATTTCTCAACATTAAGCAATAACAACTCGAATCATTCATACAATAACCATAACAATTCAAATTATCATAACAATAACCACAACAACAACAGCAACAGCATCAACAGCAACGGCAACGGCAATCATAAAACTAACAACGATGACATTCGAAACATCCATAATAACACAAATAACCAAACTAATAATAACCATAACACCAATCCAATTAATGCATCAACCGATAATTTACATAAAGCTAGTGACGATGAACCGGACAATATTATACCGTGGCGAGCCCAACTACGGAAGACAAATAGCCGATTGAGTTTGATTGGATAAGACGGAAAAAAAAGTCGAAGCTAACGACAGACATTTTTTTTTAAGATTTTAAGGAAAACTATGGAAAAACACAGCGAGTCATAATGCTATTAAATGATTTATACTTAGCTTAAGCGAAACGAGAAAAAAAGAAGAGAAAGAGAAGAACATTTATTATGCCGATTTTCATTGACACACTGAATTAGATTATAACTTATAGAACTCACGCTTTATATCGATTTACATCTACATTCATCTAATATTTACTCTTTTTTCGCATCGATGAATGACATCGAATGAAACAATTTATTATAATAAAAAAAAGAAATATTCCATTTGCTTATTATTACAACTATTTTTTTAATCCAATTGACCATTTATACGATTTATATTCAATTTAAGAATAAAGGAAAACAATTTCAAAACGAACATTCGACTTACTAAATAATTCAGCACACATCAGCTAATGCACACACATTTTGTTTGTTTTAGACAATAGATTAAAAACCGATTTTTCCAATAAGTTTCTTATACTTTGTTTGTTTGCAAGGCCTCAGCTCTGTGATTTTATGCTTCCTGTTTTTGAAATTTTTTGCCTCTACGTTATTTGTGTCACTTGAGAATGTTCTCGATTAGAATTAACTTAAAATCGCTTCTGTGTTTTTGCATTGAATTAACCAATTTTGCCTCTCCTAAAAACACTTTCTAACCGCATTCATCACAAAAAAAGTAACTTTTTTTACATTTTGAACCATTTTTCATTGAACCTAACCGAAATATTACTGTTTTGAGGTTTACATTCCTTATAACAATTTTATGTTGATTTTGTCAATAGACATTAAATAACGGAATCAAAGATTTGTTTGCAATACTAGAGATTAGTTTACACTTTGCCGCTATAATTAGCAACTATAGATTTTAATTTTGTTATGCAATTGAAAAAACCAACAAAATGCGGACTGAAAATTGCTGATTCAAGGAAAACAGATAACGCTAAATGTGGAACAATCCATTCGATGAATAACAATAAATTCAGTTCAATGACGATTAGAAGCTAATGACAATATGTAGAAAATGAGCAATTTTCAATATGTTTTCTTTCTTTTTCATGGAAGTCTTTTGTAAATATCCAATCTTTTGTTTCGATTAATGTGACTTCCAAATTTGGAATGATTTGCCTCATTTTGATGTTTTTTTTTTTATGTAAATACGATTTTTTTTTACATTAGAAATGAAAAACTATTTTTGTTTTAAGAAAAGAAATGTTGTACTAGAATTAAGGCTTTATCAATTTTCAACCCTTCCTTATGAAATACGGATTGTATTTAATTTCAAACAAAATTATAATAAAGTTATTTTTCGCTACATATATCTCGAGTTCACAGAGCAATCTCTGTGTTATTTGATTTGAAATTGTTGAAATGAATAAGTTGATAAATTTAAGGTGTGAATCTGGAAAGGCAGCTGAAGACATTTCTGGATCAATTGGTGAGTGAAAATGAGTACGAAAGTGCGCAGCACATACTAAGAATTCACTGAACGATTGACGAACAATATGACAAGACATTACATACAAGAGTACAAGACATTTCCCTGTTTGTTCCCAGTTTTGCCCACATTCGTGTGACTGTAACCCAATGAATGAAGGTAATATTCTCTTTTATCTTTGAAAAGGCGTCAATGTGGGAATTTCAACATGGAAAACTTCAAACAGTTGACGTTTGAAATGAGAAATACCATTCAATTTAATGTAGGTCTTCAAAGTACTGAAAATATAAAATCAACCAACGATCAACATTTAATGCTTAAATTTTGACATCGTTTTAGCTAAAAAAAATGTTCAAAATTGAATTAAATCAAAATATGAAATTATTCATTGAATAGAACTAAAAATTCGAGTTATTCAAAGTGATAAAATCGTTACGTGGCCATGTATATGGAAACCGCATTGTGTTTTCCGTTCAATAAAACAGATGGCGTTATTTCATTCAAAGTTTGTACGGTGAAAGGATTGCTTTTCACCAAATTACTGACTCTCCGATTCCAATTTGACTTGTGTGTTGAGAATTGAGCGAGAGAGCGAGAGAGCGAGAGAGCGAGAGAGCAAGAAGCATACATGCTAACCGTGTGGCGAGAGTAAAGAAGGAGAGAGTTTGTGTGTGCGTGTGCGCGCAATGCGAAGACGGAGGAGTACCAGTAAGCAAGAGAGCAAAACAGTTGCAAATGAGCGTAATGTGTGTGGTTTTCTCTCTCACTCTGTCTCTCTTTCGCGACACTCTCCTAACATGTGTTTTCAAATACCATTAAAAAGCTAGTATTTTTGTTGAGTTTCTCTCATTGTGTGTTCTCAGTTCGTAGCGTAAACACAGCAACTCGTGTGAGTCTCTTCGACCGCCTAAATAACAAATAAACACTATTGTTGACAACAGACCAAGCTAAGCGTGTGTGTGCGTTGGTTCCCGCGAAACAGTAATACATTTTTCCAAAAGGTAAGTGAATTGAGGCAAACTTGTATTTTTCGTGTTGTGAAATAAATGAGTTCCCTTTGCGTCGTTGAAAATTTCGTCAATTTTTTTTTTCATCGAATTTTTCTTTCCATTTTGCAAAAGTGTTGTAAAATTGAGGGAAAAAATTATTTTCCAAAAGAATCAAAGTGAAATGTGAGAAATTATTTCGAAAAAAAAAATGCATATTTTAATAAAATAGATTTTTCCGCTCATCTGAACGCTATTGTGGCATCCGTCGCCATCTTGTTTATTGCATACTGTCGTTGGACCAAGCCATATATGTGTGACGTGCTATGAGCTCTTTGATGTATTCAATCGTGTGTTTTGTATTGAGCACGCGATATATCAAAGAGAAAAAAAAATTGAAAATGTTAATTACGTAGTATGAGTTTTGGAGGCTTCCCCACTCCACTTTTGAGCATTTCGCACAATTACATTCGTGCCGTTTTTTTTCCTTCGTTCATTCGTTTTGTTGTTTTTTCTTGCCATCTTTACATTACATTCTGTTCCAACGATTTTGATTCCCTCGATATCGCTCTAATGTTCGTTCTATATGAGCTGTATGCTTTTCTGTATCTGGGCCAGCGCACAATGCAATTATTATGAAAACGATTCTTCATATGACTTTCCAAGAATGTTTTTTTTTTGGAAAATTATCATTGAATAACCCAACTGCACGTACATAAATATTTTTCTTCTGGGCAATCATAACAATCACTCTGAATATTGTTGAATGCGTTGAGTGGAGGTAAAGTCTTTTTGTAATGCGAATTGAAATTTCTTCACATTTTACCTCATCACACACAGCTTGAATTGGCCGAAGTACAGTCACGCTAATCCGGACACAACATCACACATTTTTTGAGTGCACCATTTGTGTGCGGCGTGCGGTCGGGGCAACGAATTTACCAGATAAATATGCGCGTGTGCACGGGTTCGGGCTTCTTTATAGCCTGAGCGTACGTGTCACGAACTTTCGATGATTTGATTCGATAATTATTATTACTGTCTCAAGCCACGACATGATATTCTGTTAACAAGAATTTCAATGACGAATTATTGATATGGGACTTGTAGTAGAATGAATTACTATGCCATTTGTACGTTATCGGATTTGTGGAGTTTGAACTCTGTTTTTTGGGAACATTTCAAGAAAAGCTATGATTTATATTCTATAGAGAAAAAAATCTGAGAAATTCATCAGCCGTTTATATCTTTCATTTGCATATTTTGCCTGTGTTTGGCCAAATGAAGTACTTGTTTTTCCTTTTTTAAGTTTCAAAGTCACACAGTTTGGATTTCGTCATAATGACTCATCTAGTATTCCTTGTTCTTCTTTTGCTCTTTCTTCGTAATTTACATGGAGAAAAAAAAACATTCAACCCAAGCCTGTCGGTACATGTTTTTGCTACGCACGCACACATTTGCACTGCGTGTGCGACGGCTGTGTCGCCTGATAGAAGCACCGTTGATTGAAAAATAAAATGTTCGTGCATCGCTCCGTGTGTGACCGTTGGAGGGTTCATTTTCCACTTTCGATCTCCTCTTTACCATCCTCTTTCGCTTGGGCGTCTTGGCATCGCTATTTCAACACGTACACCCAATTGTTACACATATTTTCAAGAGCTTGGCTTGGATATTGAGCATAGCTTCGGTTTACTTCAATCGATTTATTTGGTTTTCGTTTATTTGTTTTGCGCGCATTAGACTGTCAGCTTGAGTAGTAATTTAACGTTTTTTTTTCGGTTGCAAAGAAAATATTTGCCCATATTTCATTAGTAACTTTGTTATCACTTTCAAAGATATTCTGTGTATTTATATTGACATAGCAGACCGGTTTATGCAATGACGCTCACGATGAGTGATATATGATTATTTTAATGCCCTCTTTAACTATACTACCTCATCTATTTTTGAATTATTAAACATGAATTCATCAAAAATTTATTGATTTGTTCCGTTTTTTTTTGTTGTTTTTTTTTCTTTAGACGAAACATTAATTGACAATGGCCCGTACCAAGCAGACTGCTCGTAAATCTACTGGAGGAAAGGCTCCACGTAAACAATTGGCCACCAAAGCTGCCCGTAAGAGCGCCCCATCGACCGGTGGTGTCAAGAAGCCACATCGTTATCGTCCAGGTACCGTCGCTCTTCGTGAAATCCGTCGTTACCAGAAGTCCACCGAATTGTTGATCCGCAAGTTGCCGTTCCAACGTTTGGTGCGTGAAATCGCTCAGGACTTCAAGACCGACTTGCGTTTCCAATCGGCCGCCATCGGTGCTTTGCAAGTGAGTATACCGTTTCATTTTCTGCAATTCAATTTTGATTTTTTTCCTCATCCAATTCAAAAGACTTGAAGGAATTTTTCGTTATTTTTTTTTCATTTTGAAACAAATTTCTCTAAATGCTAAGCAAAGAAGACATTTTACGTATTCATTTGACTAATTCCGTTTGTTTTTTTCTTTTTTCTCTTTTTTCCCTTCTTTCGCATCATAGGAAGCCTCCGAAGCTTACTTGGTTGGATTGTTCGAAGACACCAACTTGTGCGCCATCCACGCCAAACGTGTCACCATCATGCCGAAAGACATCCAGCTCGCTCGTCGTATCCGAGGCGAACGTGCTTAAGGACTGTCAATATTAATAACAGTGGATTTTACGTATTCGTTTTCAATTATTTTGCAAACCTTTTTTTTCTCTTCATTACTAAAAATAATTGTCTACATTTGATAAGCAAAAAAACACATTTGATTAAATAAACCATAAATAAAACTAACGACGTCCGACTTAAATTTCTTAGACGAATATCATTTGCGTTTTTATTTGATTGTTTTCGATGTTTTTCTTTCAGCATTTTGGCATTGAAATGCATATGAAAGAGGAAGAAAGAAGTGGGACGATCTCATTTTTAATATGCGTATCGGAATGAACTTTTTTCCACTCTTGTTGACATTTGCAACGGCTTTTTTTTTTAAATATGAATTTTTTCGGTTGTGTCAATCACCAGACGAAGATGAATTTCATTTTTAGACAAGAAATGGGATGAATTAAATCTGTATTTGGATATAAAATGATATGAAAGAAAGATTATTTATATAAAATGTTATGAGGTCAATGCAAATAAGGCGGCAAAAATTGTTATGGCTCAACTGTCAGTCTCAGCTGTTCGTTTGAATCATGGAAAAGTCGTTAAATGTTCAAAATTCAAGCAAAATCTCTGGATTTTAATAGATTTCACACAAAAATCGAGTCAAAGATAAAAAAGAACGAATTTATTTTCATATTTTCCATATTCGTCCAAAGTTTTCATCAGTTTTTCATGAAAAAGGCAGTTGCTTTTCAAATACACCAGATGGCGCTGAGACATTTACCCCACACACAAAACTCACCACCTCTCTCTCTCTCTCCAACTCTGACTCTCATTCGACACTCTCACTTGCTATGCATACTACGATATCCTATAATATTTATTATTGCGCTCTTAGCGGTGTCTGTCAGTTTATTTGTGCTCTCTGAATCGTTCAGACGTTTAATCCGTGTGACTTGTGTGTGAAACCAAAAGCAAAAGGTAAGTTTGTCTTGATTCTTTGAACAAAAAATCATTTTTTTTCGCTTACTTTTAATTTTTCGCTCAAGTGAAAGAAAGTTCTGGAAATTTCTGAAAATTATTTCGCATAAATCGCGGGCATAAAACTCCAAAAAAATCGCCAAAAATTCATTCACATCATTTTGTATAAAATTTTCATAATTTGTTTGGGTCAAACAATTAAAATCGATAAGAAAATTTCGAAATCGAAAAATCGTAAATTATTTTCTATTTCCTCACAATCGTGTTGTGTTGTACGCGCGACGACGAATGACGCCATTTTATTTTTAGCTATTGGAAATATCATATCAACCAATTGCATTCACTACATTGTCTGTGCTCTCCCTCTGTGTGTGCTTAGTTTCGTGTGGATATCATAAATTTTCGCATTTCAATTTTAGTATAAACTAAATTCGTGCCATTTATCCTTCGAAATATGGCAAAATCGAAATTAATTTCGCTAAAAATGGAATAAAACCATCAAAGTTCATAGGGAAATCCGATCGGGCAGTCATTAATTTAATTCGGTGACGAAAAACTCTCAACTCACACACAAAAAAAAAGTATGAAGCCCAAACAGTCATAAGAAAGTGTTCATCAATCTCTTTTTTTTCTCGGTATGTTGTATTTCGCTCATGTGGCCGCTTACTTACTCGCTCACTGCTCACTCGTTTGCAGCGGGAAAAAATAAGAGAAACAATACACTCAAACTGTAAATAATAACGTCACACGCACGTACGCACACACACACACATGCATAGACGCGCGCGCCAAATGAGAAGGAGAAACAGTACCCATTACATTAGTTCCGACGAATAATTGTGTATTGAGTGTATACATATTGTAACGAAGGCGACGTGAAAGAAAAAAAACGAGAGGAACAACACATGCGCAGTTAATGCGGTTTGCTTTTAATATCTTACTGGGGCTTCTTTCCTCCATTCCACATCGTTTACACAGATCACGTTCGTTGTGTGTTCGGATGTTTGTTTTGTTTCTTCTCTCTCTGCTCGCATTGTGAGAGGCTCGCGATGCCGTTCCAATGTGTGTACATTTGATCGGACGGTCAGTGTTGTGTCGCATTCACAGAACATACTCTACATTCATATTCTAATCGGATGGGCTAAACGAAACAAAACAAATCGCTTCGATGTGTGTACGTGATTAGTCGTCATCGTTCAAACGTACAAGCCCGAAAAGTCGACCGACAAAGATCGCATTGTCTCTCTGTGTGTATTCGTTGTCGCACCGTGTTGGAGTCATCAAGCTGTAGCCATACAATCTAGACAGATGTTTCGATGCAAAACAATTAAACAAACGGTTTATCATTCACCCGTATCGATTGCCACTGATTACGAAATTGTATCGATAAATTTTTAAACAATTTATGCGAATTTAGTTCAAAACGGTCAACATTTTACATTTGTTATGCTGACGATATATTTTAGTCTAACTAACATACAACAAGTAATTACGAACTAAAACAATTTTTTCTTTCGGTTGTAATTCATTCGAATTGTACAATTTTTCCATCGTGCGTCGCCATCTATCAATCATTTTGTCGTCCGTAGAGAGCTTGTGCATTTTCAAACACTTTAGTGTTGTTGCTGTGCCATTTTCCCGCTTACATATTTTTCTCACACATAAACTGAGAAACATACGAAAACTGTTTGATCGGCCGTCTCTTTCATGTTCGCATACCTCAATAGCACATTGCCATATACCAATATCCCTTTCTATCGGCTATGTTGCGCCACTCAAACCGAATCATTCATTTTCACATTGAAATCGGATTTCCAGTTTGCAATTGAATACAAATCGTAAAGCACACATTCGTGTACTACGGCGAGAACCGTACAGCTATTTTTGTTGTTTGATATCTGTGAAATTCCAAAAATACAAACTCATCGATAATACCGTCGATTGTGATTTGGTGAAAGGTACTTGAGCTTAAATTTAATCACTCAATTCCGTTTGTAAATTACGATTTACGTTTGTCGTGATTGTTTTTTTGTTTGTTTCGCGAATGCAAAAAGCAACAGTAAATAGAATGTAGTGGGGAGAGGGGGGATATGGATCATCGTTGTTTCGTTTGTCTTCGGATAAGCCATTTTATTGAATTCATAGATATATGAGAGTGTGTTTGCATTACCTTCGGTGGCCAACAACAACACTTTCGTGTGATGCTCTTCACAAATGCGTTCAGTGTTTGTGTTGGCTGTACTTTTTCCTTTAATTTTCTTCACTCTCTTTCTCTCTCTCCCTCGCAATATACGTGCATATACTCATTTTATTCCGCGCGCATCGACGCCATTTTATTTTTAGTTGTTTTCACTTGTGCATAAATTAATTGCATCAATTTTCGCCGATTTTTCCATTTCAATTATTTTTGCGTGTTCACTGCATTTTTATGCATAATTTTAAGAAAAAAAAAAAATGTTTTTTTGTTAAAAAATGGGAATTTCCAATGATTTGGCCGTTTTACAATTGATATATTTTAAATATTTTGAACGGTGTATGAGCAGATAGACTTTCTCTCTTTGTCGTTGTGCGATGAACTTTCTTGCAATCGATATAGGTACAGCAATGCATCATATAGACTTTTATGTTACGCCATTGTTGACGTCGTCTCCGTAGCACACACAACAGGGTCATTGAAAAACGACACTTCCTCACGTTTTGTTTACAAATATTAGAGCGGCGTGCAAGCGATTGCTGCTTTTTTATGTAAGTCACCAAGCTCGCTCGTTCTCTCTTTAGGCTGTGTGTATGCGTGGAGATTGCGTTGTTCACGCCAATCCTGCAACTCATCGGCATCACATTCCAAACGGCGACGCTTGACTATAGCTCAGCTGTTTTTAATGCGAATTTTCGAAAGAAATCTAAACAGTTTTTTTTCTGTTCGCTTGTCCGGACAAGCCGTTTATTGTTTTAATTAAAACCCGTAACAATATTTTGGTTGAGAAGAATAATAATGAATAGGTTAAAAGGCTTTCTTGTTTCAAAAGACTTGATTATTAGCAATAGATCAATGCATCGATTGTTTAAATTATTGTTCACTTTCTAAAACTGAAAATTTTCACTTTCGTTTGCATTATTTAGGTAAGAAGAAACAATGGCCCGTACCAAGCAGACTGCTCGTAAATCTACTGGAGGAAAGGCTCCACGTAAACAATTGGCCACCAAAGCTGCCCGTAAGAGCGCCCCATCGACCGGTGGTGTCAAGAAGCCACATCGTTATCGTCCAGGTACCGTCGCTCTTCGTGAAATCCGTCGTTACCAGAAGTCCACCGAATTGTTGATCCGCAAATTGCCGTTCCAACGTTTGGTGCGTGAAATCGCTCAGGACTTCAAGACCGATTTACGTTTCCAATCGGCCGCCATCGGTGCTTTGCAAGTGAGTATACCGTTTCATTCTCTTCAATTCAATTTTGATTTTTTGTCTCATCCATTCAAAAGACTTGGACGAATTTTTCGTTATTTTTTTTTTTCATTTTGAAACAAATTTCTCTAAATGCAAAGCAAAGAAGACATTTTTTGTATTATTCTCACTAATTCCGTTTGTTTTTTTCTTTTTTCCTTTCTTTCGCATCACAGGAAGCCTCCGAAGCTTACTTGGTTGGATTGTTCGAAGACACCAACTTGTGCGCCATCCACGCCAAACGTGTCACTATCATGCCGAAAGACATCCAGCTCGCTCGTCGTATCCGAGGCGAACGTGCTTAAGCGAATCGAAAACAACAAATTTCAACAATTTTTCATTAATCTTACAATTACATCATATTAAATACGATAGCTGTATTGATTCTGTGTAGTACATTTTTCAAGAATAGTTCAGCTTATTATTATATCGTTTTTTTTTTCTTCGTCCCATCACAAACAACATAAACAGTCCGTTTTCGTTTGTTCATTCAATTCATTCCAGTGAATTCGAAACGAGAGCATAACACAAAAGCAAACAACAATTTGACAGAAATAAAAAGCAAGATAAGAACATAATCACATAATAAAAATGAAACAGTAAAGAAATGAACAAAAAAACAGGACAAAAAACCATTATGATTCGATCATAGAATATGATTATTACAAAATAGATGTGAAATTTTTTTCAGTTTTTTAAATCAATCAGAAAAAGATAACCGAAATGACACAATTTTCATTTTTTCTCTCATACACATAAATATGTTAAGAATAATTATTATGTATTTCGTTTTCTGAAATAAAATCATGAAATTTTTCATTTCGATGCTTAGAGAATAAAAAAAACCTCGTTTGGTTGTTTGAACTTCTTTACTTGGGTAACACCAAATCATGAGACGGAGCTGTTTTTTGTCAACGATGGTAAGTATATTGAACGCGAGTTTATTTCCATGTCTGGAAACTATTTTTGGCCCTGAATATAATTCAGAGTCATAAACCAACGCCACCTCGTGACGAACGAATGCTTAAAAGAATGAAAAAAAGGGAGCTCATAACAATAGAAAATCATGCAAACAATACCATTATTATAATCACCATAGCAGAGCACAAGAGAAAAAGTAATCACCCGGAATAATACAGGGAATATTTTGCGCCAATGCATTCATTCACTTTGTCAACGTTGCTTGTTTATCAGTGAAATATGACTTTGAAAAATGCGTTCGGAAAATTTGACAGATTCCGAACGCATTTTGTTAAATCATTTGGTACCTAAAATAGTAAGAATTCCAAATGTATTCAGCTGCTGTTAAAACACACATTTGGTGTTTCATACATAAATGCCACATTTTCATATGGAAAATATTTGGTGAGCAAATAAAAAAAATCGGATATTTAGATATTTTCAGAATAAGTTTGCAAATTTCGAGTATTTTGTCAAAAAAAACCCTAAAAAGCATTCCCAATTGTGGAATAAAGCAAGACACTGAGTGCGATTGTGATTGAACATTATTTAAAGTTTTGAGTCGATTGAGTTCCCCTTCAGATTTTGTTTTGATCGAGTGTTGCACTGAATGGACAGGCTATTCCGCATCTGACAACAAATGAATCCTCTTCTACGTATTTCTCATCTCTTTTCAATTAGGTAGGTAAACCAGGAACGTGTGCTAACATTTTGCTTTTTACCTACATTTGAATCAAATACTAGCTAAGTTTAATGAACATCAAAAACGGTCATGAATCAATCAATATTCAATATTTTTCTGGATTAGAATGAAAATCAAACATTTAAAAAAAAATCGTATGGAAAAGAAAAATTGTCATTCAATAAACATTTTTTTATTTAAATCATAAATAAAAATTCATTTTTCCGCAATAAACGAAATAAATTCATATTGAATTGATTTGAAATCTAGTATGGCGAAAAACGATGGTTCGGCAATTTGACGCTTAATAACGTACCTCCCCGCCTCCCTCCAGTTCGCCGTGCGGCGAATACGTTTGTCTCGTTCCATTGAGAGTCACACAGAGAGCGGCTTTGTGAATGGCTTGTTGCTTTGCCACTTCGCCTGTCTTGCTGCCAATATTTTCGTTCTTTCTTTGTCTGTCTTCCGCCTCGTAGCATTTGTCTATCGTTGACGTTGGCGTTTCAAACCGATGCGCAGCCATATTGAATTCGCTTCAGCACGACATACACACAGGCCAGAGTGAGAGACTGAGTGAGATTCGTAATGTAAAGGTTTTTTTTTCTTTCAATTTTTATCATTCGTCGTATACATCGAATTGCTTGTGTGTGGCTTAAAACCATTGTGCGTTGAGAAGCAGCGTTTTGTGCCGCCAAACAAAACGATTTGCAAAACAATTATTGAGAAATTAAAAACGATTGTGTTCATTTAACAACACATCAAAATAATTTTAAGGAGAAAAAAAAATCAAATCATCGACGAAAAAAGTTAAATCTCATTCAAACAACCAAATTTTCTGTTGTTCGAAAAGTGAACTCGTGTGTGAGAAGAGAAGAAAAAAAAGTTGCGTGCATGTTGGATGAACAACAATATTTTAATTGTGACTGAATGGCATTGAATCGGAAATGAAAAAGATTGCAACAAAACTGGGAAAAGCGAATTTAATCCAAAATCAGGTAATTAATATTTTACATTTGTTTTTTTTTTGTTTTTTTAGTTTTTTTTTTCAACGAATGTTCTGTTCAAAGTGAGAAATAAGAATCTAATATGTATTGTGTGCGCCATTCAGTTTCGTAAGGCACGATTATTAATGTATTTTTGTGAGTGAGAATACAAAGCCATTTTTAAAACGAATACCACAGCAACAGCAACATATAATTACTTTGTTAGCAGTTGTTCATTCAGCTGGACTGTTTCACCGAGTTCATTGCTTTCAACAACAGAAACCAAAATTCATAATATTCCGCAAGGAAAATCGCATCGGAAATTGTGTAGAAAAATTGCAGGTCAAGGAAACCAAAAATGAACTGCATGTGAATCGTTGTGTACGCATCGAGTCGACGAATATCAGCTGTAAATTGGGTGCATGAAATTGGAAAACATTTCATTAAGTGAAAGAGAAAAGTTGTATTTCGAAGAGCGTGCGCTACACTCCGCGCGCGGCCATAAAATCATGTGTGGGATTTTTTTCTTCTTTCGTTGTTTGTTCACTTGAAATGTGTCGTATTTGAATTCAGAATATATGCTACGATTCTTGTTCAGCCAAAGCGAATGGATTGAGCAAAGAGATAGAGTGAAAAGACAACGCGTGAATACATTCAAATGATTTGTCGACTTGTTTGTTCACTCGCTCGTTCGTTCACGCGCTCTCATTATCTCTCACTCTCTGCACGATTACGATTTGGCAAAGCGTGAGGGCCCGAGAGTTATAATAAATTGTGCCAACACACATTTGCAATCGCGCGCTTTGGATTCTAATTCGAGTTCCAATAAAACACATTGACGCCAGCAGTGGAACCGCTGAGAGCGCTGCATCCGTGCACGCACTCAACAACCCAATGAAATGTTCAGAGCCGAAAGAGATCCGAGAAGAAAAAACAGAAATATGAATCCATCATCTGGTTGTTTGTTTTATAACAATTTGCGTACGCGCTTCTGTGTGTTGTTGCGTGCAAGCTCTCAACAAAATACCTGTATGTTGTGCTTAAACATTATTTTCGAAACGAAGAAAATAAATAAATGCGATGATAAAACCGAAACAGAATCGGCCGAACGAATGTCGAGCGAAAAGAAAGACCGTAAAACAACTGCAACTCAATAGCATTGCATACAACGGTTGCATATATGCGTTGCACACATTTTTCACTTTTCTCTCGCTCTCTCTCTCTCTCTCTCTCTCTCTCTCTCTCTCTCTTTTCCACTCCCGCTCATTCTTCATCATATTTTATTGCTCCGCGAAATATCAACTCGTATTCTCAAAGATCTAAGACAAAGCGCACATGTATATTTTGTTTAGCCGTTCGAACGATTGACTGGCTTCAAATTTGTATATGATGATTTATTTTTTCTTTACTTTTCGTTCATTCGTTGATATTCGCGCGTGTACGCCAAACGATGAGGTTACAATGCCAATAAATACAACGACAAAACCGTGAATTCATACGCTTTGGTTGTAATATGTCGCGGTGTGCGCGCTAGAGAGAGAGAGAGACACTGTGTGTACACTATCGACAAAACGAATCGGAATGATACGACACACAACGACAATCGACCGACCGACCGATGTCAGTGAATAAAGTCGCTTTGTAGTCGCTCTTTACCGTGCCAACGCAGTGTATCAACAGCCGAACATCGGATCGGTACAATTTTTAAAAATAACAAGAGAAAATAAATATCTATATCGTACACACATCGCGCGTATACCCCGTGTGCATTTGTCGCACAATAAACGAGACCCATTCGCAAGCGATCCGACGAGAAACAATGTTATTATTCAATATTAGTTTTTCGCACTTTTTAGCACTACATGAAATGTAGAGCTACTTATCTGCTTATTTTTTTTTCTTAATACTTTTTGAGTGATGAAACTAACTATGGTGAATTTGAACTTTATGCTCATATTTTTTATTTAATTTAAAACAGGTGCACTAACGACAAATAAGTGCATAATATCTAAAGCGCCAATCAAATTTTTATTATCAAATGTTGTTTAAAAATTACATTAATTTTTCGTATAATATTTTCTGAGTCTTGGACAGAATTGAAGTGATTTTAGATTCTATGCTCATATTATTATATAACCAAAGGCAGTATATTTTAAAAAAGAATAAAACCAAGATCTTGTAATTCATTTTGCAAATAAATATATTACTTCAAAGTTACTTCGATGAAATACATTTCATGTAGTGCGCCAAAAAATAGTTTGTTGTGAAACAACAAAATAGATTAAGTAACTAAAAACTCAAGAACGCAGAGCGGAGCAAAGCGAAGCTCTGCGGTCTTGTTTTTTCCTCTTGCGCGCTCTCCATCACACTTGTGTCAATCAATAAAAATTAATTAGTTGGTGTTCGACGAGAGTGAACGCAGATATAGAGGAAATCATATACCCAGATCGTTACGGACATTTTACCACAACACCGAAATGCTAATGAATTGAAACAGATTTGCATTGGAGTGAATATAGGTGCCGTTGAATAGTGAAATTATGTCATAAAAATATCGATTCAATTTCAATTGAAAAACTGAAAGTAAAAAAAAACAACATTTTTTTACAAGTTGCAATCAAAAAGTTTTAAAAGTTTTCCCTATTTGTTTTCGTTTCCTCCGCATAGACGAAAAAGATTTATGAACGAAATCTAATCGAATGAAGCAAACATCAAACATCTCGTCGACACTAAGCGAAAACATAAACAAACACATACAACGGATTCCAACGACGGATAGATGAACATATGCAGAAGGTGCCAAGGTGAAGCACATAACGACAGTAACAAAGTGGGAAGGCGGAAAATAACAAAACAAGCAAAGTAACTAAGTGCAGTACACCGAAATTTTTAGCAATAATCGCAGCTTCAAGTTTTTGTTTTACACACTGAAGAACAGCAGATAAGGAGGAGAGAAAAAAATGGTTCGAGGTAAGCATACGCGACACATCTCATTTCTCATGTAGATTTATAATCAAATTTATTATTATAAGTTTTATTCTGTGCAATTTACAAAATGTGTGTTTGGCAATTTTCGTCGAAGAACGAGAAGAACAGGAAAAAAAACGTGCTATTGTTTAAGTCAGTAATAGTCAGTAGAATGATTCTCACGTACAGAAAATATTGCAAAAAGCCCGTCCCTCTCAACAATAATAACGAAAAAAAACCAATTGACAATTGAAAAATATACAGTTTTAATATCCCTATTATCCATCAATCGCAAGTTTTTCAATCGCTTTTTTATGGGTGTTCAATGAGTTATTCTGTCGAGCCTTTCTCGTCATCGCGAGAGTGCACATAGAATGTATTATATGATTTTTGGAGTTAGTTTTCTCTGTTTCAACTTATTCATATTTTGCTTATTGTTAGTGTGTCGTCTCCTCTATTTTGCATATTTTAAAACGCGCAATATAATTTACCAAACGATTTGGAGGGTTTGAATATGGAGATATAGTGTTTTTATTTCTTCTACTCTCTTGTTGCTGCTCATGAGCATTGTATATCGATACAGCGTTTGGATACACGTTTTATTTAGCTGCTCAGTGTTAATCACAATGAGAGATTTGCATTTGAATATCGCGCAAAATGAATGTATCGTTGATTATTTCATGATCGAACGGAATCGATTTTATGTGATTTTATTTCTTCATTTATTTTTCTGAGGCAATAGCATCTGCCAATGTCATTGGTTCAAGTTTTTCTTTCATCTTCGTTCATTTGTTCATTGACATCGTTGCTCGGTTGGTTTGACTCGTGGCACGATAATTGCAACGGAAAATTCAATTAAAGTGCTAATGGAATCGTAGGTGGGAATAATGAAAGCAATTTTTTTTTCTACGACTTTCGTTCTACGAACAAAATATTCCGGTGATGACATGCACGACGGCGGCGGCCACTTGGTGCCAATTTGTCATTCTATTTCGTGTGTTGCGTTTTCGTGGCGGGCCAAGCGCGCCATGAGCGTATGTACGTTGTTTTTGCATTCTTTTTTTTAGCTAGACCGAAATGATACGCTCAGCGGATTAGTCAAAACATCGCATCGAAACTGAAACCAAACAACTGCATTGCAATTTACTTGCTTAATCAGCACGAAAATGTGTGCACGTCAAACAGACATACGATTTATTGGATACTTACTCCAATATGTAATAACGATATGGTTAATCGAATTCAAAAAATAATCCATATTTTATCATTCGTTGAGCGAATTTTCTTTCCAACCCGTTCATTCGCATAAGATTTACTAGGTTCGATTGCAATCGCATGTGTGCGTATACAAATCACAAACACAATTTTTGTATTGATCAGCAGAACAGCGGAAAAAAAATGTACACTCAATAATAAGCCGTAAATAGTTGTTCGGTGGACCATGTCGCGTTTGAAATGCATGACCAATGCGAATTTGATCGAGTCAGTTTGAAATTTGTTTGGAGGTCTGCGCGTTGCAGCTAATGAGTTCGCTAGTAATTATCAATTGTTTTGTTGTTATTATTACTACTAAACTGCAAAAACCACCGCACTCGCCGTGAATACGAATACATTGTAGACGAGAGTCGAAAAGTGGAGTGTGTGCGCGGTGTGTGTAGTGTATCGATTGTGTTATGTGGCGTATAGCATTCAAGTGTATATATCTACCGAGAGATATGTATGGTTGCGATGGTGCGACCGAGAGAACGAGTTTCAATATATACAAATGGCATAAATTCGGCGCGAGCGAATCTGAAAAAAGACACTCAAAACAGCCAAGGACATAACTCGACTAGAAAACCGACGAATGAAGAAAAGTGAGACTTTTTTTTGCAATGAATGCGTCGCATGCTCTGTGTCTCATCGTTGTGTCGCAACAGTAGCGGTCAATCGACGACGACGACGATGACGATGACGACGAACTGCAGTAGCAATTGCATCAAAGAGAAGAAGAAAAAAGAGTGCATTATTGACACCAGCAGATTTCGAACACCACATACACTACTTATGTGCGCTCGGAACAAAGTGAGACACTCATAATCACGCAGAATAATAGCGAAGAGAATTTGGTTGTTGTTGTTGTAGTTTTTTTTTCGTACGCGCGGTCGATTGTTGTGTTGTTGTTAAATTTTTTTTGCGTGATTCCGTCTTTCTCTTGTTATTCTGCGTTCGTTCGGTTGGTCGGTCGGTCGGTCGATTCGTTTGCTGTGTTCGCTTTGTTGCGTACTTTTTGTCATTTTATCTGTCAATTTATTTACTTTGACCCAAATTCTCAATCGTTACGCAATTTTCAAACCAACAAACTAAAACCTTTTCGATGCGCTAAGGACTCGCTCTCTCGTCAAACATAAAATCAATTCTTTCTACGTTTTTTCTTCTTTCTGTTCATCTCTATGTCACTTCACATGCTATATACCGCAAATAGCCAGAAAGACCTTGTATGTCCTTAATTTCTATTTTCGTTCATCTTATCATGAGCAATTTTAAAACACGTATTATTTATTCATTGAAGCCCTTGGATTTAAAAGTTTGTGTTTGCATAGCGCGGCAATTCCATTGACAATATCAAACAGGAAAACCACACATAAGTACACAGCGCTGTTTGCCACCACAATTGTATTCACTTGTGCATTATATGTAGACCACAACAATAATATTTTAATTTGGCACCACGTCATATATCTTTCTGTTTTTTTTTTGGTAATATTTTGACTATAGCCAAAAAAGAGAGTGACCGCTCTCTTATGTACGCATGTTCTGTTCAAATGTCATGTGTCATTCCCTTCAAAAATTGTTTGAACTTTGATATTATTTTGGCATTTTTTCTTCATGAAATTAGCCAATCTTGCGATTCGAATGCGTGCAAATTTCAATCGTCGGCATTTCAGTTTCATTTGGCCAAGCTAGGAATATCTAGCCTAGAAATGACAACACAAATACCAAAATGCATTCAACACAAAGTGTACATAATAATGGACGCACCAATTCAATTTATGTGGTACGTTAGCAAAAAATGCATATTCTAAATTCACTATAATAAGGCGGCGTAAAGAGAGCGCATAAAATGATAGAAACTGAAAATCAGTACCGTGACATAAGCGTATATCATGATATATGATACGTATGAGGTAGCTCTGTTGTTCATTCTGGTGATTGCAACAAAGTGCACGATGACTCATCTGATGGTCACGTCATTCATGCTATCTCGTGATTTATGAATCTCATCCATTGATTCGGGAGGCGACAAAGCGTGCATTTTAAACCCATCACAATGTTGCCGTTCATTATTTTTTTCGCAAGCAGAGCATCGATGGAGAGAAGAAAAAAATCGAAATTCGTTAAGTGAACAGGCAATTTTTTGTTTTTCTCGCAGCGGTTGTTGCTTTTAAGGCGTTGAATTGAATTGAATAATGTAATAAATGAAACAATGACAAAAAAACGCATTACAAAATTAAAATCCATAAATGTGAATCGTTCAATCTTTCAGCGAGATGGGCATTGAGCGTCACATGATCTCTTTCCGTAATTTTCATCGAGTTGTTCATTCATCATTTTCGCAATCATCGTTTTTGAAAAACCATCATACATTTCATGTTTGAATTCAATTTCGGAATTAATATTTGCTCAGCGAATGTGACAGTGCTGGTAAATAACTGTCCCGGAGAAAAGACAAATGCAATGAATTTAATGTGTATAATTTATGCATGAAATTGTGACATACAACAACAAAAGACACAACAAAACGATTGAGGAAATTCAGCGACGCATAACAACAGTCGAGCAAACAAATTGTGTGTACAAACAATTTGTAGTTTAATATCAATATCAAACAGTATACGATGCGTGCTAATCGAGCATACGAATGTTTTCATTTTCTTTGTTTTTCAATTATTTATTTGTACAGTTTGCGTCATTATTATTAATTCTACCGCCGCCTTTTCGACGGGTACAAACAACTCTCCTATTCACTTTGAATTTGACAACTGACATTGAGCGCAAACACCACCTAGATAATCTAAGGCTAATGACAATACAATCAAGTAAACTCTCCGTTCTATCAAACGTCATACTGAAGTATAACATACAGACATCACGAACCCGCGATCGGTTCTTTAGATGGCGCTTCGGTCAACCGAGTTCCAACCAAATACATGTATCAGTATAAGAAGCATTCCACTGTTGAGTACAAATGTTGTTGCTTTTTTGTGTGCGTGCAATGAGCGTAATTTAAGAGTGAGGGAGAGAAAAGAAGAAGAGAAAAAAACGTTTTTCTATTTTGTCAATTTGTTTGCATGGCTAAAACTACGAAAACTCCCTCCCAAAATTCTAGTTATCGTTCAATGCCGTTTATCGTGTTTTCCTCTCTTTCGCGTTCAGAAAAATTTATGGAGACTTGCATTGAAATTGATGATATTATGTGTATTTTGAACCGTGCTTGATTAATGGCACTGCTTATAACTTGAATGTCGACGTCGAAATAAACAGCAAAAGAGAGAAAAATCTAGTTAAAAAAAAGTGTTTTTCAAGTTTTTTTTTCTTCTGTCTTCTCTTTTTCATTTCAACTTGGTTTTGTGCGAGCGCAACAAAATCACGTCCCAGCAATTAAATCCATTACGAATGGCGATGTGCAAGCATTTGTGGCCGTTTGTAAGTGCAACAGTAATAAGCTTTTGCCATTTATTTTCATTCGTCTTCTGTGAATGCATCCAAGAGAGAGATTCGATATTGATTTCGCTTTGCAATTATCTATAATGCGGCTAGTGTCTTGAATAAACGGCGTACAGTGCAGTTGCGATAATAATCGATCGGTTCGGAAATGTTCGCGCTCACGATCTACGATAAGATCATGTAAACAACAAAATTCATATGATCACACAGCATGTGTTTGTGTGTGCGTACGCGAGCGAGACTCTCCTATCCGCGTTCATAATTCATATCAATTTACATGCTTTGCGATTTGTATACGCTGTCGACATTTTATCTATTAGGCTTTGGATTTTTCGCCCATTTGCCTTTTTTCGCTCATTGTTCAGCATTTTGTGCTCGCGCGAACGGGTGTGTACGATCAAATCGATTGTTGATGTTTTTCTGCGCTCGCTTCGATGCATGCATACACAACACGGTTTTGAAAAATAAAAAACAAAAACAAAAAAGATAGATAGAGAGGGATAGAGAGAGAGCCATAATTACATGCTTCTATGATGTGCCATTGCGCACACATCAATAGATGACTGTACTACACAGCACAGCTTCATAGGCGAGTTTGATACCTTTAGCACCAGCATGATATATCATATGCGCACCGAGTAGCTAGTGCAAACGTCGTAATGTGTCGAAAGCAAAACAAAA
Organism: Sitodiplosis mosellana; assembly: GCF_009176505.1. NCBI lineage: Eukaryota > Metazoa > Arthropoda > Insecta > Diptera > Cecidomyiidae > Sitodiplosis > Sitodiplosis mosellana. Next base: position 3,535,151 of record NW_022595246.1, read on the forward strand.
CAGCAGCCAATCGACATTCGCACATTGTATAAAACAAAAAAAAATAAAAAAAATAACAAATATAAAAAGTAAAACACAACAACAACCATATTTTTTTATTGCACGAATGGGCGAGAGAGCAAGAGAGAGAGCGAGAGAGAGAGCGAGAGAGAGAGTAGTAAAAATCATCTAGCGCAGAAAAATCACTGCGTGCCTTCGCTTTTCCTCTACGTGTTGTTTATGCGCGCGAATAAGCGAGCGCATTCACAACCTAAACAAAGCATCGGGCGAACCAAGCACTTTTCTTCTTTTTTTTCCTCTTCGTTTCTCTAATACTTGTAGCTTTTTGTCGATTTTATTTATTTGCCTATAAATTGTACTGTTGATTGTTTTGTGTGTGCGCGCTAGGTCGGACGCGCGCACCAGAGCGATATATGCAATTTATGTGATTCCGTATGTGTGTGTGTAAGAGAGTTAGTTAGTTTGCGTCTTTCTTTCGCGCTATGTGCGCGCGGCGTGTGTTGTTTTTTTCGGGTCGAATTTGAAGTGAAGTGAATGAGCGGATATTTAACCATGGTGACTAAAGAGTTCATTCACTCATTGCATTTCTATGGCCTACTTTTTTCAGTTTTGCTCACATTAGGTTAGGTACTACACGTAGAGTACAATAATATATTACGTACAATCCGACAACGTTATTGTTGATTACATTTCACGTAGCACGTTTGGATTGTTTTCTTCTCTTTCTGCTTTGGCAGCATTTTAATTTATCTCTGTTGTGTTGAATGACGTATGCCACCACCAAATCGGAATTGAAAGTTATTTTGATTTATGTGTGATGTTAATGTTTGCTTATTCTCCTGTATTGCAGGGCGACGACCACGAATTGGTGCTGCTGCTGCTGCTGCTGCGGCGGCGAAAGGTCAACTTAAGGTAACCACTGCTATTGGGAAGAAAGAGTGCAAACAATTGCGAAAGATGGCAACGAATGGTACGAGTGACTTGGCCATTGTGGAACGAACACGAAATCTACGGAAATCACTGCACAAAATACAAAAACAATTCGATAATCAAGCAATTACAAAATTCTTTCAACGCACACTCAAAGCACACTCGTACCCACGATTTGGTAGCGATGATGAGAATGCATGCGATGCATTCACCGCAGATCAATTGAACAATTTGAGTGATAGCGGCGGCGACGGTGGCGACGACGTTGGTAACAATAATGAATTGACAAAAAGTGATGACGACGAACAGGAATTTGCAACTCTAAATGCCAACGCAAACGATGCGAATATCTTGAACGGGGATGATATGAAAAATGACGAAGCTTTGAATTTGTGCTTGATCAACGGTGATCGCAACAGCACCGACGAAAATAGCAATGGCAACATTACCAGTATCAGTATTCAACCGACAAATATCTTTTTACAAAAGCCCGTGCTCCATTTGAACATTGACAAATCACAAATTCAAGCATCATCGATTGTCATCAACAAGCATTTAGATGCATGCCCAAATTTTGCAACATCATTTACCGTATTCAATAACTCCTCTGTGCTAAACACTGCCAATAATAATAATATTCAAAGTAAATCGTCGGAGGATGAATCCAGTGCGGAACAGAATGATATGCATGCACCAAACGACGCGATGGCAAACAATGATCAAAAGACAAAATGTGAAAAACCAAGACTTCGAAAGCGACGACCACGCAAATGTGCAAGTCGATGGGCCAACGAAAATGGGCCAATTGATGTAATTCACGATTCAGATAGCAATTCTTGTGATAGTGGCGTGGTTAGCGACCGATCATTCGAACTCAGCTCCACGGATGGCAATAAACCGACGACACCGCATCGCATTGTGTGCCCGTCTATATCGACGCCAACACATGAAGACAGCCCAAAAGTTTTACCACAACCAAATTTGGCCCGGACCAATGCAATCAAACGGCCAACAGTCAAACGAGCCAGAGGAAAACTAGAACAGAAAGGGTAAGTGTCCTGAAAAAAATCTATCTCCTTGACAAATTTTTACTTGAATTTAATCATTTTCAATTGAACAACAAAAACTGATCTTGATTTTATCCCGTTCGAAAATCTTGTTATATTTATAACATTTTTTGTTGTGTTTTCCAGCCAAACGGTCAATAACGCCAAATCCTACTTCACAAAACTCACCGCTGTGGCCGATGCTCAAGCAAAAACTACCAACGCTACCGCACCCGATGATAATACAAAGGCTGACAAATCGAAAAATGACGTTGATTGCGAAATGTCTGCATTAAATATTGAGTCGAATGTTGACCAAATTGTATCGCAAATTGTGAAATGTGCAACACCAAAACCGATATCACGATCGTCAACCCCATTGCAAAAACCAATGCAATCGAAACAAATGACTGATTTCTTTCCGGTGCGACGTAGCATTCGCAAAACGAAAAAGGTCGTTGAATTAGAGCACTTGAGATATATTGAAAAGGCCATCGAACAGCAATGTGAAGACGGTCTAGTTGTGAAGTACTTCAAGGAAAAGGGTCGTGGAATTTGCGCTGGACGCCCGTTTGCACGTGGCGAATTCGTCATTGAGTATATTGGCGATCTGATTGACCAAATTGAAGCCGATCGGCGTGAGGAGATTTATGCTAAAGACGTGGCCTTTGGGTGCTATATGTATTATTTTAAACACAAAGAACAACAGTGGTGGTGAGTGTCGAATTCGATTGGAATTGAATTTTTTCCTTCGAATTTTTGTTTTCCTTTTGCTCTTTTTATTGATTTTTTCGGGAATAGAAACAAAGTTTAATTTTTTCAAAATAAAAATCTAATCAATACCCTTTGTGTCATCTTTCAGTATTGATGCAACAGCCGAAACGGGCAAATTGGGTCGTCTTGTAAACCACTCGCGCAATGGTAATCTTGTGACAAAGATTGTAACGTATAAAAATCGGCCGCATTTGGTATTGATTGCCAAGGAAAATATCAAAGAGGGTGAGGAGCTGACATATGACTACGGTGACCGTACACGTGAATCGCTCGTTAATCACCCTTGGCTCGCTCTGTAAAGCGAGGAACAAAAAACCAACGCATTAGAATATATGTAAATGCCGCTCGAACGTGGTGATGTCAACGACACATACACACACACACACATACGTACAACAAACATTCTCAATGCAACAAAAAGAAGAAGTTGAAGCGGAAAAAGAAATATCTTATTGAAGAAAAAAAACAACTCGAAAGTGTTCCTATAAACTATTTATGAGTCACGAGATCATTCGACGAAAGGCTTACAAATTTTATTCATGAATCATGTTAACTTTAGACATTTTGTAGTAATTTAGTCAATTGTATATTTAGGCATTTCATTTTTTTTTAAATCCAGATTAGAGAGCAAAAGAACTATTGGAAATTTTGGAAAAGATTTTTTTTTTTACTTTCCGTTATTGTTTCAAATGCCAAAACAACAAAAATCTTATTATTTTTTTGGAGAAATTTCAATGGGTTGATTGAGATCAAAAGGGTGAAAAACGATTTGGCAAAACAAAATCAAAATTCTATTTTACAATTAGTATTCTTTCCCTTTTCTTTCATTCACCATTTTTTTTAGTTAAATGGAATAACTTTCAATTGTACCAACTTAGACAAATTAGCTATACTTCAGAGCGGTCAACGAGCGCTCGTTCGTTCGTTCGTATGCGAACATGTTCGTTCGTTCGTTCGTTCGTTCGTTCGTTCGTAGAATCTGCGAACATGTTCGTTTGTTCGTTCGTTCGTTCGTAGGTAAAATTTCATTTTTTTTTCAAACATAAAATTTTCTTATTTCTTAAAAAAATATAGGAATGATCCTATGTACTCAATAATACTGTAAGCACTATAATACTGTAATTTTCAAGTTGTGAACATTATTTTCGCACAAAAAATTGAACGAATATTTTTTTGAGTTTCCACTTGCACAATTGGATGCATAATAATGCAATAAGCAATAATAATGCTGGTTTCAAATGTTGTGAAACGAAGAAAGTGATGCATACGGAGAGAGAGAGATAGAAAAAAGTGACAAAGACAGTGTTCATCTCTTTTTGCCAAGTATGGTGTGCACATTTCAGATTCGTCTTGTTGCTGTGATATCATGAAGCACGTTGTCGCTCGAACTGTGTGTGTTGTACGATCACAGAACAAAACATTGTCTAAACGTATAACTGTTTTGCACGTGGCGATTTAACACAGTGCGTAAAACACACACTGTTTGAACGTCCATGTGATTTAAATCATCACTGCAACAAGTCTCTCTGAATTGCACACCATAAATGACAAAAAGAGATGAACTTTGCTATCTTTGTCATTTTTATCTCTCTCACTCTCTCTCTGTACTTACTTTCATCATTTTACAACTTCCACGTTCATGTCCAGCTAATTATCATATCATTCTATTCTCGCCAGCGGACACACAAACCACAATGAGTGAAAGTAAGATTTTCAGCGATGTTTTTTGTTGAGTGAAGATGTTTTTAATTAGTTTTATGCATTCAATTGTGCAAGTGGAAACTCAAAAAAATATTCGTTCAATTTTTTGTGCGAAAATAATGTTCACAACTTGAAAATTACAGTATTATAGTGCTTACAGTATTATTGAGTACATAGGATCATTCCTATATTTTTTTAAGAAATAAGAAAATTTTATGTTTGAAAAAAAAAATGAAATTTTACCTACGAACGAACGAACGAACGAACGAACATGTTCGTAGATTCTACGAACGAACGAACGAACATGTTCGCGTACGAACGAACGAACGAGCGCTCGTTGACCGCTCTGCTATACTTCTAACTTATTATTATTTTTTTTTGTCGTTATTGTTCGATTCACGAATTACGACACGATTCGATGTTTGTCGGTGTCGACGATTCGCAAAATCACACACACACCCACATACACGTTTACTCAATCGTAGTAAAATGCTTAATTTATTTAATGATATTTAATCACCGGTCGTTACACAGAGTGATTTATATAGAAGAAAAAAAAATCGGAATAAGCGCGAATGTTGTCATTTACAACAACCCTCCCAAATCATTCAAAAGTATTTATATATTCGAAGAGATGAGAAAAAACCGGGATGGCGCGTATTCGGTGCGCAATTTATCATCATTATATGTATATTTTAAAATGAATAAATGAAGAATGTGAATGAGACAGTATAATAATAGTAAACGAATGCGCGCGAGAGATCATTGCACTTATTTCTATGTTAATTTATCTCAACTTGCATATTTAATTTTTCTGTTCTTGGCTTACAAATGCAAAACTTATACAAACTACACGCGTACTTCAATTCATATGACAACAAAATTTAGACGAACTATTAGAGTATCACAATTTTTTTTTTGCAAATTGGCTTCTTATTTTCCATGGAATAGAATTTTATTTTCATTGGATATCGAAATTGAAAAGATGAACTAGAAGTTTTTATATATAAAAAAAAATAAATGTTTAATCATAAGACGCATACAATATTTTGATGAGCGAATCCCGTTATACCCCAAAAATAGAGAAAATACAAATTTGGAATGAATTATTTAATAAAAAACAACGGTGCGTTTTATTTTCTCTTGATTTGAACAAATGTTGAACCAATTACCTTTTCAACACTTGTTTCTGTTCAAACAGTTTGAACCTTTTTTTGGATTATTTTTGTATTAATAATAATATATCGTTGACGTTCGTCTGTTCAAACAACTTGTTGAAAACATCGCACAATCTCCGCAGAAATCATATGAGAGAGAGAGAGAGAGAGAGAGAGAGAGAGAGAGAGAGAGAAACATCGCACTGTCAAAACCTAACCTCACTCTTTTGAGAGTACACGTTTGACATGAGTTTTGTTTACATTCAACTTGCGGTAGATGGTAAAGAGAGCTTCAATGGCAAAGGACGTAAAATTACGAGTTTTGGAACTGTTCAGTGGGATTGGTGGTATGCACTACGCTTTGGAAGGTACTTCATTGAATCAAAATTGGTAGACCATATATATGCATATAGTCATAAATGATAATTATCTTCAATTTCCATTCAAAATTTCTGTCTTCAATCAAAATCTAATCACCTTCTCTCGAAATTTCAGCCAGCGGTATTCCAGGTGAAGTTCATGCTGCGGTTGACATAAATACAACTGCAAATCGCGTCTATCAGCATAATCACCCTGAGACAAAAGTCTTAAACAACAATATCCAAAAGTTTACGCCAAAAGAAATTCTGAAAATGAATGTGAATACAATTTTGATGTCGCCACCGTGTCAACCCTTTACTCGTGTCGGAAATAAGAAAGATGTGGACGATGCACGTTCGAATGCTTTAGTGCATATTTGCGGTATTCTTCCCGAATTGACCACCATCGACTTTATTCTCATGGAAAATGTGAAAGGATTTGAAACGTCGCAGGCACGTGATCTGTACATAGAAGCTTTGAAGCAATCTGGCTTTGAATATCAAGAGTTTTTATTGAGTCCAACCGAAATTGGTGTTCCTAATACACGTTACCGATACTACTGTTTAGCGCGGCGAAAACTATTTTCATTTAAAACTGAATCGATTATGGAACGATTACCGAATAGAGTTGATGAATTTGAATGCCCAACCATATCATCGGTTTTGCCTAGTGTTGATGAAGATAACAAAGAGTATTTACTATCAGACAATCTTCTTTCGAAACGGGCCCGGCTCTTGGATATCACATACTCAAATTCAACGAATACAAAGTGTTTCACCAAAGCCTACACTCATTATGCAGAAGGCACTGGTTCGATTCACTGTCCGGTGAGCAGAAAACAATTAGATGACGTGTTTGCCGATATTCAAAGTGACTCTCTATCGCCAGAAGAAAAATTAGCAAATTTGAAAACCCTGAAATTGAGGTATTTTACACCAGCTGAGGTTGCAAAACTCATGAGTTTTCCAGATAAATTCACATTTCCACAAGAAACGACAAACAAACAACGATATCGAGTATTAGGTAATAGCATCAATGTGGCGGTTGTTGGGAAATTAATTGAAGTTTTATGCAAAGATTGATGTGAAGTTTTGTTGAAATAAAAATAAAAAACTTTTTAAAATGCTGATTGTTTCTATCGATTTTCTTTTTCTCATGAGTTTCTACCTCCGTTGTGAAATTCGATTTCACGGCATATAATATTCGCAGCATTCTATATGACTGGAATCGAACTGTTTATTTTCCCATCAGCTTATAAGCATTCGGCAATTTTTCTAATAAATCTAAATGAAGAGTATCGAAGTCTTTTTTTGAAATTTTAAATATTTTTTTCACTTTGCATCATTTTTCAGGCATCCCAATATGTTTTGAAATCAAAACTACTAGGTAACTCCATTTCAATGGAGACGGCAAATTAATTTTGAACTTCAAACGGACAAATCGAATTTGAATTTTGTGAAAAGCTGCAGGAGAAATTGATTGCACAAAGGAGCTTTGGAAAATACGGAGAATATTTTATGAAAAGGAGAAATGTTCAACGAATTTTATGAAGATGGATGGAATTTCATTGTTTTGATAGCAGATGCCAAAACAAAACAAAACATTTTTTTGCTTTTCTTTTATTTCCATTCGAATAAACGTATATAATGCTCACGCCATGAGTCTCACCAATTACATTGATCAATTTTCGAAACAACTGAATTACTCTTAATTCCTGGAAAACCCAGCATAATTTGATTCATCTCAATGCAGATGACTTAAAGCATTACAAAGTAGAAAACTTGTCGTCTTTTAAATAGTAACAAAATGCTTGAATGAAAACAAGCAATAAAATCCTTTTCTGAATGAAGTTTCAAATGAGAAAGGATAATGGCTTAAAAATAAACCGAAAAATTTATGGAACTCAAGCGAGAGTGGATATCATTGAGAAATTGTGTGATTTGAATTTGATGAGGTTGTTAAAATCCTTTCACCGTGAATGAAGGCGACAATTCCATTGTTAAACTCGTTTTTCAAAGGTTCTTAGGTTTTCTTCGGAGGTCTTAATGTGTTTTTAACAGCAATAAAGGGACGTTTCCAACTCCACGCAAACAATGGCTAAAAATCAAACTATTGATCGGTTTGATTCGTGGCCATGAATTAAATAATGGTCTTATTTCATTCGTTCACGCGATGCGGGAATTGTCTTGTGCTTACAATTAAATGTTATTCGATAAAAATTATCGAAAGGTGTTTTCATTGACTTTCACCCTCAATTTGACTAAACAAGAGATTTCTTGCCTGATTTTCACCGTCTCGGAATACAATAACGGAGGAAGAAATCGGCTTTCTTTTCATTCTTCGACCGACAAAATTAAGATAACATTTCGATTTTCTTTTCTTTGTCGTTTTATCTTTATTACTTAGTTACTTCTCTTTTTTTCTCTTCCTACTTTGGTCTGACACAATTTTATTCCAGCCCAGACTGCTGTGATCGTCATAATTTATCGCACACACACACACACACACACACACACGCGCGCATCCTAGATGAAGACAAAAATAGAAGCGAATAGAAATTATCACAACGGATTATCGTGTACAGCGTCAAAGAAAACTGTTGTCATATTGTTTGATGCATGCGACAATGGTCTGAGTGTAGGCTAAATATCAATAATGGATTGAAAACGGTAAACAAAAGCGCAGCAAAGAGAGAAAAAAAACTGTCGGATGGTCGATCAGCATGACGTAAGAATTGTCTACGATGTACAGAGATAAACTACTGAACGAGAAAGAGAAACAAAGAGAAAAAGTCATGCCGAGCGACTTGTCGTCGGTTCACCATTTAAGTTGTATAAAAATGGTTTTGCACCGCATGGCAAAAGGAATCTCTCGCTTGGGTTTCTGTTTTTGAATCGATCCGCGCGCATCACGCAACTGCTAGCCCACGCTTGAATGTCAGATGGTTGGATTCGATTGATAAAAACAACAACACAGATGACACAAGAATGTAATTAGATTCACCTCTTTCAAAGAATCCGCAACTCTTTGATTCGATGTCAAAGTCGCCATTTATTACCGAAATTACAATCTGAAAATTGGTTTAAGTAGGATTTAATTTGTTTTGTGTTCACTTGATGCCGATGGAAAAAACCGAGCAACGGTATCGGTCGCATATTGCACAGTGCGCACTCAATGTTGTGTGTAAAACACGCCGCCAACAACACGGGAAATCCATAAAAATGTCGTGTGATTTACGGTTGAGAAACCTAATATTGTTCATATTTAACCCTAAATTATGGCCAATTTCAAGGTTCACAAAGTACACACACATACCACTTTTCGATAGCATTTCGTCGTCATCGTCGTCCTTACCGTATGAAGCAGGTAAGGAACAACATGATAAACAAATAAACATATTCCCCGCTCTAATGAGATCATAGGCGGATGTGAAAAGCGTGAAGAACACTACATTAGCACATAGTCGGTATGGAATTTTCTGCACCCAAACCACCAAGCATAGACTACTTCAATTTTATTATATGAAATTAGATATGACGGTAACGCACTTACAAAAAAAAAGGGTTTGATATACCAATAAGGTAATCGTATCTGTTTGGGTAACCCTTTTTCATTCACCGATTTACCATTTTCGTGTGTGTGTGTGTGTACGTGTTTTCTGAAGACAGACCAAAGCGCGGTGGCACAACGAAAGAAATAACCATAAAAAGAAACTCCCATAGGTTTGCCAAATCGTTAACCAAATATCCCATCGTTGTTGTTTTTTTTCTGGATAAAATGCATCCTTAGAAATGGTTTTTTTTTTCAACTGTATCTCAACTTTCATTGAATCTGTTTTCATCAGATAGTTTAGTATTTCATTAAATGACAACAAGTAAATAGAGGTAAGAACCCATCGAAATTAATCGTACACTTTGGGGGTAAGGTGAAGTTCGTGAGACTCTCGGTAGCTAGACAACGGTATCAATTTAATTGTCGTGAAAATGCCTCAATTTATTTGATTAAATGTAGAGGCGAAATCTTGACGTCGTCCTTTTTTTGCTGCCATCACTGTGGATCAGTACTGTGAATGGCCTTTTTTGCTTTTGCAGTTTATCGCATTTTGAAGTACCCGAACAAAAACGGAATTTCAAGAGTGAAAAGGTATTTCATTCAAAATTTCGGCCCAAGTGGTCATTTGATATTCGACCGAACGCTCTGAATTGAAACGCACACACACATTCTCAATCGGATCCATAAAGCACCGATTTTTTTTGTCCATTGAATACACACATTTCATTTTATTGATTCGATAAATCCGAGCTGATTATCAAACTGGTCACACAATTGCCCCAACCGGCATTAACATCGCATTGGCAATGCGCTTTAGATTCGCTTTAGATTATGAGCGCCGACTTGTCAAATAGGATTATTTTTCGATGTCATACGATTTGGTATTAATTTACGGTGTTTCATTGCGTTCTCTGTAATTTTCGTTTCCGCACCGTTCTTGTACGCTTTTCTTTTCTATTTAAAACGATTTAATTCATTCATTCATTTCTAATTGATCCAATTTTTTGTCATTAAATCTGTTCGACACAAAAAAAGCAACAAAAACAACAACAACGGTCGGCCAATCGTTAGTTTTATTGTAGGTGTTCACTAACATGCTGGATCAAATTCAATCATTGTGATCGGATCCATATGCCGTATGCGTCCATCTAATATTCCTCTTTGCACCGTATTACGCATTTTAGCAAAACGAATGTGCTTGAGCTGTGCAGCAGCAACAACAAAAAACGTCTCGTCTCTTTTCATTGCGTTTTTTATTTCAATTGATTTTGATTCAATGGACAGTTGAGAATTGTTGTGAATTGGCTTCAAATAACACACGTGAGTCTCTTGCGAAATCAATTTCTTTGTCGGGCTTGTAATGTGAGCGACAGTTTATGTAGTAAATAACCCAAACTAAAATCTAGAGAGAAAAAAATGGGTAAAAAATGGCAAATGTAAAAGGAAAACCTGCAGAAAAAAAAACACAACATACGGATCGCTGGTCAGAGATTAGTTTTGTTTTTGACACGCTGTTAACAGCTACCGACATGAACATGATATGGAAGTTGATTCGATCGGAAGAGCGCAAATGAAGCGAAAGGAGGAATGCTTTGTTTGTGCAACAAAAAAAAAAACATGAACGCCCGTTTAACTAAAAGCCGATTGAGTATCGATTAACCTTTATCATTCAGAACGGATCTAAATTCCAAACCTCATTGATATCTGATACACACGGATTTTCTTGAAGAAAAACACAAATTACACATAAGAACAATGAATCGTTTCTTTCTTCCTATTTATTGAATTGTGCCAAACGGAGGGAGAAGAAGAAAAAATTAAGCAATCGCAACCATTTTGGCCATATGCTAAGATCGAGTATCCGTTTTTAATCTATTGTTTGTGCTAAAATGTTTGGAAAATTGGAATTCTCAAGAAAAATGAGATCGATGCGTCAAGAGGAGAAGGCGGAAAACGATTAAAGTAAACCGTCTTAGTTATTTTTTTTTCTTTTCTTCTCAACAGTTGTCAACCAAATTAGAGGCCGAAGAGTGAAAAAAGAACGCACAGGATATGTGTGGAGAGCACACAAAAACCATATCAAATAATCCATCCGCATAAGCAAATTATTCTGAGCGAGAAAAGAAGCAAAAAAAAACCGCGCTCATAAATCTCACTTAGTTGTTAAAAGTATGCGAACTTGATGATTGTTCCGTGTTAAATTTAAATATGAATTCAATGTTTGTTTGACTTGAAAACCGGCCAAATGAATAGCAGCGTTGGGCTGTTTGCACTGAAGAGTCCATGTGGCCACAAGACTATACAAATTTGTCAAACCAAAAATACCGGCACTTCCGTTGCTGCTGCATCGTCGTCGCCTTTGTCTGCTGTATCGTTTTGCTTGGTATTTAACAACCATCGTCTTTTGCATGACAAGACCAATCTCTTTCATCAAAATATGGCCCAAAGTCACGTCTAATAGCCCCTTTTATCGTCTCACCCGAGATTGAATGAAGCGGAGAGAAAGAGAGAGAGCGAGAGAGAGAGAGAGAAGCGGCCGTAAGTAGTTTCAATTGAAAAGTAAACCAGTTGAATCAAATGTGACGATTGTACATCGTTTTCTTTGGTCAAAACATTTGCGTTTTCAAAGTACCCAATGAACAAAATATGAATAAAAACAAAAAGAGCGAGATTTTTTCTGCGTTACACCGTTTCGACTCGACTCGAGAAAAAAAAACACTTTCCGATTCGAGCACGACTGTGAATTAAGAACCGGTTTCCCTTTTCCATTTTCTCCGTATGCAAATGCCATTGTTCACACAATCTCCATTTTATGTGCTCTTGAGGCGAACAATTTTTTCTTCCTCTTCGTTGTTCTTCTTCCTTTTGGTTCCAATGCAACGGATTAAATATTCCATTTGTTTCGCTCTCTTTCTACGGCTTCTTGAAAATTGAAATGTCTTCCGTTGTGTGAACGACGACTTTTCACAATGGAAACAATAACACACTTACCGATCCAGAACGTTTTCGCTTTCAATTTGAGATTTAAAACACAATTGTGTTTGAGAAAACGAGAGAAACACACAAAAAAAAAATTATAAATAACGGTTTGTTTAAACACCAAGGGAATGCGCTACACATTTATCAATGGAATGCATTTCGAAACACACAAAAGATCAAAGAGCAGAAAGCGTGAGGCATACAAAATAGGAGATGAAAACAAAAAACAGCAACAAACTGAAACCCTCTGTCGTTTTCTTTCGCATTTTCAACGCTCTCGCGCGCTGATTCGCGGTCGACAGCATCGAAATGCGCCCGAAATAATTGACGTGGTGACAGCCCGCGAATTAATAACTTGATTTATTCGCTAAACAAGAGCGGAAAATGCATTACGGAGACCAAAATCCAGTTTACGACGCTTGTTCAGTTGAATAGCGTGTGAAGTGGCTGTCTGTTGACTCTCTTCTTCTTGCAATTCCTCGATTTTTATTGGGGTACAATAAAAATTCGATTGAGTTTTTTTACTTCACGGAAGCGAAAGGATAGGCTGGCACTAAATGTTTCGAATCTTTGGAAACGAATCAAACGCAAATGTTCCACTGTGTGTGCAGTATTGTTGAACAGCCAAAAAGAATTTCAACACAAGAATTCTTGAGTTGATCATTTTTTATGGCATGTTTACTTCGTCGAAGGAAAAAGCGCAATGTTCTAGTTCAATTTGAAAGGAAAAAAGTGAATAAAAGTAGCACATTGCTGGCGTCAGTAGGATTTTTGGCGTCTGTGTAAAACACTTGAAACACATTCAGTTTCGACCAATCGTAAACCAAACGCATTTTGATTCGTTCATCATAAAACACGCTCCCGAATCATTATAATTAGGGGTATTCAATGGTGATTTTTCTTTTATTGATGCCACATGGCGATTTATAAGAAGACGAACAGGCGTTTATTGGCGTGCGCTATTTTGTACCCAGTGTGATTTTGCTGAACGCAAATGCGGCTCATATTCGTGCACACACAATAGCCGCACACAAATTAATTGTCCGTGCGTTCATTTTGTGCAAGGCCCAATCCATCTTGTTCACACATCGTATGAGGAGCAGCCGACAGAGATGTAGAGATAAAAAGCGAGAAAGAGTCATAGAGTCAGGCCCATTAAAATGAAATACATCAATTTATTGAGCACGAATCGAATTGTTTCGACCGAAAACAATAAGACAAAAAGGCAAAGGCACGGAATGGGCAAGGGCACACGATACCGAACCCAACGATTATAACCAATCAATGGTTCATCGCACATTCTCAACCAATTCAAACAATCGGCGGAACGGAAACAAAATAGCAATAAAACACCTACTGTTTTTCACACTTACTCACAACAAATCGGCATTTGGGTTTTGTTGTTGGGGAAATTGTTGCATTTTTGCGCATTTTCAACTTGTGACTTTTTGTATACGGTCACTTTGTTGAAATAATTGAATGCTCGCCTTTCAATAGGTCTTCAATTTAGATAATAGCGAGACATACGCTTAATCGCTTTCGATTTTCAAACATTTTCACAACATCTGCGTGTCCATTGTGTGTTGACTCGTCACAATTTCCAATACAACACAAAAGACACGACTACTAAACGCAACAACACAAAAGGCACATTCTCAATAGCTCATAGTCTGACGAACACTCGTTCGCAATCGGATTGCATTTCGAACAGCACAACAACTAACGTTGATTCAGAAGAAGTGTAAATATTGGACATGTATCAATCGTAACAATGTGGATGCATTAGTGCCAATATCGTTTACTGAACGACGCAAAAAATGACTGAAACCGGTTTCTTTTCTGAAGAAAAAATGTATCTTATGTTTGTATGTGTGTATTTAACTGCCAATGTTGGGAGATTTGCATGAACAGAGGCGGTCGGTTGTCGGTGAATATTTCTAAGCCAATCATAACATTATCACCAATTGTTGAAAGTTCTACAAAAATGCTTTTAAAGCGTTAAATTTCAAAAATTCATAGTTTTGCAAATCAATAAAACTGAACTGACGCCTTGATTATTATCAATCAAATGTGACCTTTCCGTCTATTAGCTTCAACTAGAAATATTATTTCTCCGAATGTTGATTCAAGTTGATTGCATTATTTCGCACTGCGCTTTCTAGAATCCGATCGGTCGACTATAAAAGGCTTTCGCTGTTCTGCTTGGCTTCAGAGTAATTTTATCAGATGCAAGTGACGCTACAACAGCAAGATGAATCCCAAGGTTTTGTTCGTTTTTTTTGTTATATTAGTTATCTGTCGAGTAAGTGAATTTCAATCGTGAAAAACAAGACACATTTTATAACATTGTTGCTGTTTATTTAGGTTTATCACGCTGCATCACTTCCCACAGCTGATTCCCATGAAGATTGCTGGGATTAAACAGACTGATGATGCTTGACTAACCTAGTAACGCCGCAACAAATGCCGAACATCGATATGCAGCCTGAAGACAGTACAGCACGATCTAAATATGTTGACGAATGATCCAGATCTGACTACAAACAATCTATGTATATTCAAATATTGGATGTTCTATTTGGCAATGAAATAAATGTGAATATTTAAATTGAAAATGGTGTGCGATTTCTTCTTTATAGCTATGAAACAGCACCGAACTCAAACCAAAAACACATTCTGATCTAGTTCAATTTCGGTGAAAGTGAAATGGTAAAAAAGTATGGATGCCTTAGTTTTAATGATATAACACAAAAATTCAATTCAAGTTGACGATCATTGAGTTGAGAAACCATTTCAAAATCCTATATTTTCCGTAAATATATATTGGATGAACACTATATGATACACAGTCGAAGCTATTTCGTGATATTTGATGTAGTAAAGAGCGACAGAAGCGATGATTATGCATTTCGATTGAATCGTCAACCTAATTCGATACAGCGGTTATATAAAGATTAACTGAAAAAAACCAAAGATCCATTCAAAATGAGACAAACAATTTGAAACGTGACAAAGTTATTGAAGCTGTGGCCGACATGTTCTTTTTGTTGTGATCACGTACACTTTGGTCAAAAACACAAGCAACAGTGTGAATTAGAGATTTTGTGGGAGCATTCCGCCTTCCGTGCGTATTTTCTGATGAATCATTCAATGCAGAAAAACACAATTTGCCCATAGAAATTGCGATTCCATTCCTATTTATTCTTTCCATCGATTCAATTCTCAAGTCATTTGAATAATTCCGCCTTTGAAATGCACCGATTCAAAGTTTTCCCTACTATTGTTCAAAAAAAAAAGATGAAAACAAAACAGTCCGTTTTTTTGGTCATGTAAATGCCCCTCGAAAAAATGCTATTTCACCAACTATAAGTAAATAAAAACCGACACAGAAATTGCATTTTTCCACCCAAACAAAAGAAAAAGATACCATTTTTGCGTTCACAGTTTGAAGTGTGTGATATTTAATCGTGGGTATTGAATAACTATTTGGCCGAAAATGTGTGTGCATCCGTGGCGGTTGTTGAGCGCTTGCTGTGTGTCTGTCGACACGAAATAAAAAATAGACGAAATGATTTCGTATTGTATGACATGTGTGAATTTCTCCCTATTTTCAACGAAACTACGTAAAACAGCAAAGTTGTCGTGCCCAAACTAATCGATCTCCATGTGCATAAACTGTGCAATTGTCTAGTTTGCAACATTGTCGTCTCATTCAATTCGAAATCCACACAGAGTCGAATTGAAAATAATAAAATATTTGCAATGGTACAACGTTAGCGCTTGTTTTATTCAGTGAGTGCTTCGTTTTTGCTGGTGTCGTCGCGTTCTCGTCCGCAATATGTGAGAGACTGAGGAAACTGTCAGTGGTCCAGCATAGATTGAAGATAATAATGATTACGGTGATTTTTTTTTCGAGGGATGAAAATGAAACAGAGAAAAAAACATAGTTAATATCGAAACGGGCAAACAACAACAACCGAATATACTGTGAGGCAAACGGTTAGGTCGTTGTTCGGCCACATTGATGGCCGGTTATTTATGTTGTAAATCATATTATGTGTGCTCGCTGGTTGTCGTGTGTGTGTGTGCACTTCTGCCTTTTATATGCACCGATCGCATTCGATATCATTGCTGTTGCTACTGCTGCTACCGCCGTTTTTTTTTCCAGCGATTTCCACCAGTTTTCGTCGATTGTCATTCGACTGTTTTATTGAGCTTCCCACTACACAATCACTCATTTGGTTTCAGTGCTGCGGCAATCGATTTTGATTCGACAGCAAGAGTATAAAAACGATAAACGATATTATTCACTCAATCTCTTTGTGAGTGACGGCGGCGGCAGCATCAGCAGCAGCAGCACTCTAGGGCATAACGGAATATTACATTTTATTATAAATAGCATCGGGAAAGGGAAATCACGTTGTGAGGACACAAACTCGAATTATTTGCATTGTATAACAGTGTGCACAGGAAGTAACAACATGACCTTTTTTATATTCGTCATTTTCATGCATGTATGCCTCATGCATCAATACGCACACACACACACACACCAACCAAAAAAAAAAGATGATGTGCAATCCAGATCGATATGATTGTCGTTGATTCTTCTCTGCTTTTTTTCCTCTGTTTTCCAAACAATAAGCTTGTGCACAACTGAATTGCGCGATCGCCACTTTTTTCGCTCGTTGTTTTTTTTTTGTTTGATTTCAAATGTTTGCAAACTGCTGAACGTATAGATTATCCCATCTCGTAAATTCTATTACAAAACTGATTGATTTAATCATTTGTGCTGCTGAAATGGCCTCGCAACCAGAAATACTGGCAATCGTTATTAATATCACCTCAAGCTACAACATTGTTCTGCTTGCAATTTTATGATGCAACAGACGAAAAAGATGACGATGAAACAAATTCACAGAAAATGCATCGAAATTGGATTGGCAACTTTTTTTTGAAACCTTTTTTTTTGCAATCAGGAAATATTACATAAAATGCTGAATGCAGCAGCTTCAGTTAACAAACAATGGTGCTCGGAAATCGGTGGCACTTTTTTTCAGGCGCACACATTTTGCCATTGGGAAAAATTCTTTCTTTGAATAGAACATTTGATTTGCTTTGTTGCGCTCAAATTTCGAACTATTTGCACAATTTATTTATTTTTTTATCTGTTCGAAATATTCTTCATTGATGAATATGTTTTAGTTTTTCATTAAATGATATGATACATTAGTATTAGAAAATATGGAAAGAAAAACAAAAAAAAATGAAATTTGGATCAATTTGTATCCTTTTCGAGGCGCTCATTCAGCTCCTGGCACCAATGGAACTGTTGCAAATTGCATTTAAGTCGCAGCTTATGTTGGATTATCCATTTGCAGTTGTAATAATTTCAACGCAAAACCTTGTGCTCATGTTGGTTTTGCTACATTCAATGAGCCTTTTGTGCACAATTGAAATGACATGTCATTTCAGGCCAATGATTGTCTTACGCTACACTTTTGTAACAATGGCAACAAAACTGATAAAATTAAACTTTCCGGTGCACAGCTCTATAAAAGCTGAAATGGCCCATATTTGCACGACATTGTATCAAAGATCGAAAAATACCACATCGAAAAGTGTTGAGAATATCGAAAAATGGCTGGCAAATGGATTCATTCTGCACACTGCGGACACTAAGTACCGTGTCAAATCGATTCATGGCCAAATTTTGGGTGTTGTGGTATGTTCACAATCGTTTTCATTTGAAATCATTCTACTTAAAGGTTCTTACATCACGATGATGGTTTATAGACTGAAAAAACAAGACCAACATGTCAAAATGACACATTTTACCAATCCCAAGGAAACGCATCAAATTCAAAATGCAATCCCATTCGATGCAGAAAAACCAACAATGACAAAAAAAGAGAACAATTGTAATTAAATACTTCCATTGGCCATCTCACTCCCTCAAACTCAACGAGATCGATGCTTGCTGTTATGCAAGTCTGTTTCGTTGTTCCAAGCAAGCGTCAAACTGACCATAGCAAATTAACAGAATACCAAAAAAAACGGCATTAGATATTGTTCTCGTTTTTTTTCTGACTTTTCGAAAAACAAAGACAGATTTTTGTCGCTCTTCGGTTATCCATTCAAAACGAATTTGCAAAGAGAAAAAGAATTCAGAAACAAACAAAAAATGGTCAAACAGTACAACATAATAATGGGGAATTGAGAAATAAAAGCAAATAAATTGCCGCTTTATCAAAAGATAATGGCCGATATGATGGTCTTTTTTGTTGTTGTTGTTTTTTTTTCAAGTCGTTTCTCTTTTTTGTGAGCGTCTCTTGTATTCGTCATATGGCAAAAGGATCATGGAAATAAAGAAGGAAGAGAAACCAGATTCAACTGAACTGATAAAATGAAACATCTTATTTTTCTTCAGACATTGTCTATATTTGTTACACATTTGACGTCTTATTCGATGGTGATACCGTACAAGTGTTGCAAAGTTGAACAAAGCGTCGTCTCCCTTTTTGTGTGTATATGGAATAGATTTGAATGAAAGGAACATGGTGAACACAACCGATTGCTTGCTGTTTCGATAGGTTACTGTTGTCTTTGCATCGATGCGACAAATGAGTGCCGAAGTTGTTCATTTTGCGAAGACAAACAGTGTCTGCGAGATGCGGCTGTGTTACATGTTGTCGAGAACGGAGCATCAATTGTCTCAATTTAGACAAATAACGCTTTTCCCCTGCTGCCTGCAGTTCCAGCAATTATTTCTCCGTGTAGATAAATGCGCATTAGCAAAGCGTTTGTTACCTTTGATTTTTCATTCGGTTCGACCATTGTTTCTACATTCGGAGGCTTTGTCCATTTTGATGCACAACGTACACACAAGCATGGAACCAGTACCGAATTTAATACACAATACACGTTCACATACATGGATATTGTTTAATGGGTGTAAAACCGAAAATTGCGACCACTGTGCGATGCAGGTGTGATAAGCGAAAACAAATGATTTGACGACGGTGCCGATGATGATCACATTGTTTTGTCCATTTTGTGTGCATGCAATGCACACACTTGGATCACATAGAAGATTCGGCATCGACAAAATGGGCTTGACTTTCTATCGCCAAATGACCGAAGCTGAATAGGATCAAACGCAAATAGCGCGCGAGCACATAATCGACTGGATTTTGGTTAACATTTGTTTCCATCCACAAAGCGCATCTATCTTTTCCAACGACAGTCGCATCGTTTGGTGCCATTTTTCCATTCGATTTACGGTAGACACGATTCTCAATTCATTTTTATCTCTTGCAATGAAAATCGCTGCCTTTATCTCTGTTTCAACACAACCGACACACTGAGTTTTTAACCTTTTTTTTCTTCGAATTTTTACTGCCTTCGATTAATTGTCACCGAACTTTGGGCATGAAACATAAAACAAACATGGCTCACAGGCCGAAATAATAGAGATTTTTTTCTGAGCTTAGTAGTTTAATTACTTTGCCACATGGATGTGCAATCCGAAATTTAGAGAATAGAAAATATGGGATAAAGGCTTCGCTCACGCCACTCATTCCATTTTTTTTTTCAGGAAAAAAAATCGCAATTGTTTGACATTTTTTTTCTTCTCCTAAATTTTCACTCTCTTTTACGATATCGGTCGTATAAAAAAGTGAATGAATTTGAGAAAAAAATCATAAAATATATTGTGGATTCGAAAAAAGTGCATCGAAGATAGAGTTCCATAGAAAAAAAACTCCAATAAACAAATTCCATCTTGAGAAAACACTTTTTTCTCGGTCACATTTTTTTTAATTGCACCACAAACACCAATTGTTAAAATTGAAGCGAAAAAAAGGGTTTGTTACTATCTACCATGGCCAAGAGATAAGCCACAACTTTTTTCCCTTTCCAGTAAAAAAAAGTCGGTCGTTATAATATTGTGGTGTTGTTGGTCACACAAAGAAGAACCTTAAAAAACGTTGCATGCGAAGCGAAAGTGGAAAGTGTCGCAACGCAAAGGAGTGAACAGATAATAAACCAGTAAAACCCTTTCGTTGTGCAACTCCAAAAAATGAACAAAAGACCGAAAAAATATCACCTCGTTTTTTTTTCTAGAGCAGTTTATGACACGATTTCTTTTTCGCTACAATAAAAAAAAAGTGCAGTGCAGTGCCATTCCAACTCTTTCACTTCCCGATCGTAAAATGCGAACAAAAAAACGACACTTTTTCCTCAATTGCTTTGTCACTTTTTTAGGTGAAAGGATTGAGGAACAAAAAGCAAGTTCATTTTTTGAAACAATGCAACTGTGCTGCTCGATGCTGGATGCAATTCTCGTTTTTTAAACCTTTTTCCATTGAGTTGCTATTTTTATGATGGTTTGTTATCTTTGCTTCCTTCTTTTTGAAACATGTGCCTTTGTACGAATCAAATCTTTTTTTTTCGGGATTCCTCCTTTTACCCATTCGCTACCGATTCCTTTCGTTGGCGCAGGCAAAAAAAAGTATTGTTAGATTTTGTGAGTCATAAATAAGGCGTGCACCAAAAAAACAGTGAGAAAAAAATTACAACATATGGAAAAGACGCAAAAGAAGGCACATTTGACATGACACCAAATCACATTCGTTATATTTTGCTTGTAAATTGCATTTGCGACGATTTGTTAATTTCAACACTTTTGCTTATTTTTAGAGGAACAAAAATTGGCGTGAATTTGAAGACGATTCCTCGAAAACAACATTCCGCTAAAATGTAAACTGTAGTTTTGAAGAAACAATCTATACCGCATTGCAAATCAATAAAACTGAACTGACCCCTTGATTATTATCAATCAAATGTGACCTTTCCATCTATTAGCTTCAACTAGAAATATTATTTCTTCGAATGTTGATTCAAGTTGATTGTATTATTTCGCACTGCTCTTTCTAGAATTCGATCGGTCGCCTATAAAAGGAATTCGCTGTTCTGCTTGGTTTCAGAGTAATTTTATCAGTTGCAAGTGACGCTACAACAGCAAAATGAATCCCAAGGTTTTGTTCGTTTTCTTGTAATTAGTTATCTGTCAAGTAAGTGAATTTCAATACTGAAAAACAAGACACATTTTATAAAATTGTTGTTGTTTATTTAGATTTATCACGCTGCATCACATCCCGCAGGTGATTTTTATGATGAATACCTGGATGTATCTAAGTGATGGCGGTTGTTGAACGTAGTAACGCCGCAACAAATGCCGAACATCGATATGCAGCCCGAAGACAGTACAGCACGATGTTTTGTTTGTTGACGAATGATCCAGATCTGACTACAAACAATCTATATTCAAATGTTGGATGTTCCGTTTGGCAATGAAATAAATTTGAATTGAAAATGGTGTGCGATTTCTTCTTTATAGCTATGAAATATAGCCGAAACCAATTGAAGTTAGACAACAAAAATGCATTAATTAGGATTGCCTGAATTTGTTAGTACATATTCGAATGATTTCGAATTCATATTAGCTAAAGATTGTTTTTTTTTTTTCTAATTTCCTGAATGTTTACCACGAAAATCCATTTACTTGATGTTGTCCATGCGCCGACGCAATCTTACCAAAGTATGTGGTTTTTGAAAAAGAATCAAGTGGTGTTCGTCATCACGAAACACTTGCGTGGTCAATAACTCAACGTTATGGTTTTCTAGACGACAGAAACATATTTTTTTCGCTAGAAAATGAGTGTTCAAACATATGATTCCGTCATCAATCGAGCTAACAGATGAAAAAGATAGGTTAACATTCTTCGAAAACGTTTCCATTTGACGAGTCTGAGCAGAAAAAAGAAATCTCTTGCAATATTTTCGGTTTGAGTTCACCAGTGCGGATCCTGCTTGGTTTTGTAAAAGGGAACCATTCTTTGCCATTCATTCAGACGAGTCTCAATTCCGACGAAAATGACCGAAATGTCGCCACAGGACACACTTTTAGACAATAAATTTTCTTGAGCATTTATTTCTCTTCGTCTGCTTTTTCATCGGCCATTTGAAACAAGATGAACATTGTTACATGAATGTAGCGCTGCAACCACTGGACACAGTCACTTAGTCATGTTTCGCAAAACATGTGAGACCACTTGCCGTTCCGAAAATCTTCTTTCAGTTTTTTTTTTCGCTTCCTTTTGTGAAGCGGCACATTTTGGCATTCTTTGTTTTTTGAGTTCAAAGAGTCAGTCCATTCAAAACGAACATCACATGTTTTTGTTTTGGATTTGCTTTGTTTGTTGATTGAGATTTTACTCATAATTACCTTTAATAAGCTAAAACAGTTCTCACAAATGACAAAACATATATCCTTTGCGTTTGCAATTGAGCTCAAGCGATTTATTTTCATTTGATGTTGGTGGTTTTTCGTCAAAATATCATTGAATTTATTTTGAATTAGCCAATGCCGCCGCAACCCAAACCATTTCGCACACCTTTTTCTTCATCGTGCTACCTTCGATTTTTGAAAGCCAACGATTATACACAACCTGATTCAATTCAATCTGATTAATCATCAAAACCGTATTCATCGCATTTTTCATTAGTCTGACCATTTTTTATTCTTTTTTCGATTTTCCATCAAACATTATTTATTGTTTTGTTTTCCGTTCGATTCGAATAAACTTTTAGTTGGACACAAGGACTTTTAACATGGAATGAGCGAAGGAAAAATTCATTCGATTGGCACGATATCACGATGGTTTCAATAATAAACTTGATTGGAATATTAATCACATTCGCAGTAAATCCATCAATTCATAACATTTTCGGATTTCGTGACGTGCTCAAAAAATTGGAAGCGCAGGATGCAAAAGACAAACAATCTACACCGCTTAATTAACGAAGCTGAAGCGAACTTCTTCATTGATAACAATTTAAAGTTCAAATTATATTGATCGAAATGATAATTTGAGTATTCAATAGGGTAGTCAATGAAAATTTTCACTGTCAGTTTCACTACTAACTTCGATAACGCTTCAATATCAATCGAATATGACGTTTTTATCAATCGATTATCTAAATCTTGAAATATTATTTCTAAAAATACTATTCTAAAGTTGATTGCCTTATTTTGCACTGCAAATTCTATGATTTTTATGTGGAGAAAACCTTCTCTTCTCCTCTGAGACTTGGAAGTCAACGTTAAACACATGAAATTCAGAGCTGAAAAGAGACATCATGCGGTCACAACAAAAGGAAGTGCATGTTTTTTCGACTCATTATTGCACCACTGCTGAGACGCCGTTCAGTTTAAACATGTTGCTTAAACACCATAATGTGATGCTGACTTCCATTCACAATTCTGTTTCTCAACTTGACAACAAAATGTATTTGTCTCTGGACGAATTATGAACTTATCCCTTAAAAACGAAATCAAAATCAACAATGTGTAAAGACGCCAATGTTCTGGCCATCGAACATGAATTCCGCTCAGAGGAATACAATCGTTTTCATGCAAATAAAATATAATAACAACGAAATTATTCGAAAGCGTCAAAAAATAAACAATAACATCAACCAACGTGGATAATGTAGCCGAACAAGGGAAATTCAATGGTTTGACATAATGGATCGTCTTTTAAAATCGTCTATTCCATTAAGAATTAATGAAATTGTTCAATTTGGTGGATTAATGTGTATGGTAATAAAGATATAGCAATTGTCCAATAGTAGTAAAGAATTCAATGGCTCTGTTGAATTGAAACTCTTACAAGAGTTTTGATTTTTCTATCGCTTTGTTGTTCCCCCACAATTTCACTGCTTTCTAATGAATGATGGCTTCATTTAATTTAAAACACATTCATCGCCATGCGAAATGCTGTTTAATCCTTTAATTGAAGGATGAATTACAGTAAAGAATCAGCGCTGATTTTTGTTCAGTTTGCTGCTAAATTCAAAATGACTTTATGCTTGATAACTAAATCTCCTCATCTCTTGCTTTTTTTAAAAGGAGAAAAAAACATTGCAACTTTTGAGTTATAAGATCGTTTAGTCTTTTGCGTTTCATTCTATGTCAAACTGATTTTTTCTACGTGCAAACTATCCAATTGAATCTCTGTCAATCTATAAACTTGACACAGATTCCAAATCAGTCATGATGCCAATTCATGAAGAGCCATAACGTCATTTGGAAATAGTTTTCAATTTCGGATAATAGCCAAATTGAATCAAAAGTTGGTCAAGAGAAAGGAATTCCAATTTTCTGATCTAATCATAGCGATTAGCCAAACAATGGTTCGGTTAAATGGTATCGATGGTCATAAACTATGATCAATCATCATTATCATGACACTAAAACGTCTTTGATTAAATGGAAACTCTTTAAAATGGCCAGTGGCCAAGCTAAATGCATTTGTAATGCGACGCAATACACCATAACATTTTACGATGTTGATTTTTATGGCAGTTTGGTCTCTTTTTTCTCGAGCAACAATCGTGTCCTTAAGTTGCTCAAAAAATACAACGCTTTTGATGTGGATTTTATAGCTTGGAAATTTGTGTTTATCCAAAGCAATGAACATAAAAGTACCGACAACAATGAAAACGAAAGTCAAAAGGCAAGGGAGCGAACATTCAATGATGTCATCGAGTGAAATTGATTCGTTGTTGCCATTCAGCTGGTTGGTTCTGTTGTAAAAAAAACGAGCGCATGTCATCGCAACAAGAATAATAGATTTACAATTTGATTCAAATTGGATTAAAATTGACCGAAAAAAACGACAGTGGGTCGCCCCCTGGCCACTATTTAAATCAAAGTACGAAGTGACCCTTTTCGTTTGCTAAATCATTGAATCGGCCATAAAAGTGAATCGAAAAGGCCATTTAACGACAGCTCACTTTCTTTGAAGTGAACACAGACCCCCTCACCAAAATCGATAAAACGGAATCGACTGCACACGCACACATCCAATCCGCAATTTGTTTAAGATTTTTTTTGTTTACGTTTACGCACACATAAAAAGAACAGCCAATACAGAAATTGCACTAGTGAAATTTCATTCAGGAACTATACGATTTACATACAGCTATTTGTATTTAATGCCTTTTTTTGGTGTGCATCCAATTTTTCTTATTTCCCTTTTGGCTGGCTATCTCTCTCGCATTCGGATGCCAAATGAACCGAAATTAAATTTAAATCGTTTGCAAAAATGAATCTCAACGGCCAATATAAATGGCATTGGTCGTTGCTATTTAAATTGTGTCGGGTATAAGCTTAAAACGCTTCATTCCATGCTGACCGCAGACTCTCGACTCTCTCGTCCATCCACTTCATTGCAAATACATTTTATTTTAATTTAAAAAAAAACTCACATTGTAATTGGTTCTAGTACTTTTATGGCTTTTTACATTTTGAATTGGCCAATGCGGTGTACCCAAACAATTTCACATATCTTTTTTCCCCATCGTGCGATTTTTGAAAGCCAACAATTATACGACCAAATTGAATTCAATTGAATGCCGTTTTTTCCATCGCATTTTTCATTAGTCTGGACATTTTTTTATTCTTTTCTCGATTTTTTTTTCAAGCATTTGTATTTATTTTTCTGTTTTCCGTTCGATTCGAATAGACTTTTAGTGGCATTGAAATGAAAAAAGAATGAGCGAAAGAAATTGAAGTCGTGAGGCATGCATTTTTTAAAACTAAAATTTATTGTCTATTAAAATCTATAAAAATTTCTTGCGTTGAATTTCAAATGATTGGCACGACATCACGGCCGGTTTCGTTATAAAATGGCTTGAAATGTTGAAACAGCAATTCAGTTTCATATCAGATTCCGACCGATCGTGGAGTGAAAGGAAAAAATGAAATTGATATTTTTGTTCGTCGTTTGTTTATTGATGTTCGGGCTATCAAGTGTGGAATCTGGAAAAGCGCACATCACACCAGCACCTGAACCAAGGCACAAAATCAGACGGGAACAGGTTAAGAAACCGCCACTAAAATCTGACACACGATTCGTACACCATTTGTCGGCATTCAATAAATAAAACACGGATTTCTGTGGAAAATATTCTTTTAAAGTATGAACACATATCCAATAGCTTGAGAATTCGATATTGCTCCACAAATCTTCCCAACTCAGATGAACACAATTTTTCACCTCTATTGTTAAAGTAATTTCAGATAAATTCTTACAATTTGAATTTTAGATGTAATTGACTAATAAAAAACATTGGCATAATCGTGTTTGTTTCATTCAAATCGCGAATATTTGAATCGATGTTCGACGTTAATCAAAAGTTGAACACGATGAAAAAAGAAATTATAACGAAATAGATTGCGTTGAAAAGGTAGAAAAACAGATAGGCACAAAATGTCATGAAAGCGATTTTGGAATGCACGGATTTTTTTGCCTGTTCAGTGTCAGTGGGTAAACTGACGAAAGCTTCAAACATACAGAATGACGCCGACGTTTTTGTCGCATAACCCACACTGGGAACCAAGGAAACAAATTATTGAAAATCTGCGTTAATTATTTTAATTTCATCACATTCACACAATTCGATTGTTTCGGATTATGAAGTCATTATTTATTGACTATTTAAAGAATAAATAAATTTTTTGCACAAAAATATGGTTTATCCTAATTGATCAATTTCCATTGACGGAGGAACTATTGGACACTAAATTTAAAGAGAAAATGCTTGAAAAATAAGCTCGTGTTTTTTAGTATCCTTTCTTTTTTAGAAATCATTCACGCGTTGAGGGTTCTGTTGAAATTATACTGAATTCCACCTGAATTGTCTACTAATTTAAAGCATAAAACCAAAATGGATACTTTTGCTTTGTGTTGACTGCAATTTGAAAAAAAAATTCAAGCAACGTGAAGATAAAATGACGATGATAAAAAGAAGCGAAAAAATGCGACGAATGAACAGAACATGGTTTTAGAATAAATCAGGAAGTATGTGCAGCCGTTTCTGCTTGTAAATTTGGATCATGCAAATATTCGATGGATTGCAGAATATTTTCAGTGAGAATGTATATAATTTTTTATAAATACGTGATTTAACATGATATCATAATGATCATATTGTTTGATCAATGGTTAAGAAATAAGATGAAACGAGTATAAAAGCCAACTGATTCCAGTGAATAGATATCAGTTCCTCGAATCGTGTCTTCGAAGTGAGTTAGAAAAAGAAAAATCAGAAGAAATCAAAAAGAAACTCTTCGCAGTTTTCGTCATTTTCTTTGCCATCTTCACCGTTTTGGGAAGTGCACAATCTCATTCAGAACCCGTCGCAACCACAACCCATTCACCACAATTTGATTGTAATATCTGCAAGCAAGGAAAAAATTCCACTATTCATTTCAATGCAAATTCCTCCGCAGAAATACTACATCGCGGGGGAAGTAGGTGCCAAAGATGCGGAATAAATAGAAAGTGGAGATTATTAAAGATTATGATTTGTAAATTTCAATATTT
>NW_022595246.1:3588104-3670259 GCF_009176505.1 Sitodiplosis mosellana
AGCTCTAAGCAGCTCAAAACTCAAAAATGGGCAGTTTTACTTAAATTTTCTTGAAAATGGGCAGCTCTAAAAATTTCTTAAAATAATGCATGATATAATCTGCACTAATTTACTGGTATGCACGTCAATCTCAAATATCTATCCTATATTTAATAATATTCATTAGACTGTAATGTCAAAAAATGTTCCAATATTCACCGTTATCTACCAAAATCGTTCAAATTTACGGTTGAAGGTTTGATTCACTACTATTTGCTACTATTTTTATTTTTCATACGTATACACGTAAATTTGACATATATTTCGGATTTACATGCATACCATCACATTGAATTTCTAAGTTATTACTTGATGCGTGCGGATATAAAAGATGAAAAAAATGATTTTACCCCCTATCAAATTAGTAATCGTAACATCGTTTTGTAGCTCGAATAAGCCAATAGGTTTAGTTTTCATGAATTTGATTTCATTCGTTTGGCAATAAAAATTAAAATACACTTTAATTTAAAATGCCGCAGTGTGTGGTGCAGTTCTGTCACCATTCAGTTCACCATCTGTTGGACTATCTCCTAGTGTACTGTCTTCTGATGAACTATCTCCTGGCGGACTCGTTCCTGGTATATCGTCTCCTGTTGTACCCTCTTCTGATGAAATATCTGCTGGTGGTGGACTTCCCCCTGGTGAACCATCAGATTCTTGACAGCCTGCACCAGCTTTTCCGACTATAATTTTGATCTCAGTTCCGGGCTCAACGTAAATTGTGACTCCACCTTTTGGGTGAGCTTGCGCCAAAGCAGCCAGAATAACAATGATACCAGCGAAAATAGCAAAGAATTTCATCTTGACTTGTTGGTTTTCAAATATTGATAGTGAATGTTCCTTCATCCATTCGAACCTACTTTTATATTTAAAAAAAAAAAATCGTAAAATTCATTGACGCATTTGCATATTATACAAACTGTGTAAACACATTTTGATTCATTTGCAGAAGAATATGGCATAACTGGTTGTTTATAAGATACAAAACAGTCTGATTATCGATTTGAATAACTTAATACTATTTTTGCTTACGTTTGGCCATGTGTTGAGAATAAGAGCTACGTAAATACGTATTTTATTGCACGTTTCTAGCAAATGTTAATCTACCGCAATGGTCACGATTTCAGGTTGTGAACAAAATGTAGCATTTACGTCATAGATGAAGTCTCTTCAAACAAATTAAATCTGCTACACCTTTTCCACTATCGCAAACAAAATTAAACAACAGAAACATTCTTTTAAAAACTAATCAAAATTTTTACTTTTGAAAACATTCTTTTTATTCTGCGTGTAAAAAATTTCATTTCGATAGTCGTATGTATGGTGATGAAATGCTTCCGTATTCAAATTGACGTTGGTTGGCTAGCCTGAATTTTCGATTGTTGTGCCATTGCCATTGCATCCATGACCACGTCCGTCGCGTCCACCGTATCCACATCTTCCTCCACCACGTTGAGCGTTCGTCAGCATTGCGAAGAAAATGAATAGAGTTATGAAAATTGCAAAGAATTTCATAGTGAAATGTTCTGGTTTCAATATTTTGCTGTATGGATCAAATCAGACTGATTGTCCATTCAAATTGCACGCATTTCTATACTATTTGAAATGCGCAATAAGATAGAAGATTTCAATGGGAATAAATTCCAGAAGATATATGCATTGTGATAAATATACTTTGTAGATATTTTGAACTATATATGTATATGTCAGCTCCCAGATATAAATTTTCGCGATTTTTTCATGATGTCTCTAACTCGGAACTATTTTGTTGAAATTGTTTCTTTTTAGGTTTAAGTTGATAGCCTGCCTAATATTGCCATTCTTGTTTTTTGTTAATTACGGTAATCAAAGTCAATAAATAATGTTTCCAAGATCATTAAAAAGAATCAGAACGGTCGCAAAAGTTGCAAACGATTTCATTTCAATGTTATCTTCTGTTGTCAGTTGGAACCAAAGACAAACTAAATTATTGTGAAACTAAACGCGCTTTTATAGCATGGAAAAATGAAGCGTGTCACAATTTGTACGTCATAATCGAGTCCTGAAGCATGAATCTATTCTCAATCACATGTTCAAATAGATTCATTTCTTTTTGTTCGTTTATTCCCAGAAAGATTGTCGCTCTTTCCGTTCGTTACGAACATTTAAATATTTGCGCATGCGCTGATCAAAGTGTATTAACGTATTCACAACAAATATTTACCGATTTAAAATGCGCAATTGGTAAATAATTTATATTAAAACATTTGAGGAGATTGCAGATACAAAATCTTTTTCTGTTTAGACTGGATTAATAAAAAAGGTGTCGCGTGGTTGTTTGAAGTAGAATCGAACTCAATTCAAACAGTAACCATTCGCTTCTCGAGAAATAAAATGTGGTAAAATGTCTGTTTCTTCCGCCCAAGCTGTGCAGCGTCGACTGAAACTGTAGCCCTAATTGCTCGGGTTGCGATCGAGGTTTTATACCTGGCACGCCAACATATTCTTATTTTTGGGGCTAAGTCTATGACTTAAATGACGTGAATTTCAATTGATAATTTATTTGAGATTCAACAAAAATATAAAACATTTTTAAGCACAAGAAAAGATATCTTTATTTCCAAATTTAGTGTACTTGACATTTCTTCTTCATAAAATATTTAACTCAAGAGTCTTAAGCTAAGACCAAAGAAATCTGGTTAATTCGTCCATCTGCCCTACTGAAGACGATGCGCTTGCGTGGAACGAGCTGTTCTCATGCAAAACACTACTTGAAGAAGTTGTTGTCTCTTCGGCACCAGCCAAAACAGTGAAAATACCAAAAACAACAGCGAATATGGCAGAGAACTTCATTTTGCTCGATTTTGTCTTCCCTCAACGAGAATAGTGTACGAATAACTGAATATTTTTTGTGAATTGTGAACACCTTTTATATGTAAAAATTTTGTGTTTGATTTAAAAAAGCGCTATTGGCATCGAGGAAACACGTGTGTATCGTGTTGTATTTTTATCCCAAAACGTGGATGTTCAATAGAGTGGTCCAAACTGATTTATCATGGTAAGGTATATGCTCCCAATAGCTTAAAATTAAATTGGGCTCAAAACTGGCTGATTCCCATTTTCAGATCAAAAAAAAGTTAAAATCTAGTGGTCGATAGAGCCGCACTTAAGATGGCTGTTTTTGACCTATTTTTCAACATATATATTGATAGAAAACGCATAGGTTATTCAAATCGAATCTGGTGACACATCATTTTTAGGGTTTTTTGAGACGCTAAACACGAATCCGTTGTCAACAATTAGCTAATGTTCACGTAGTGAATGTGTATGTTAACAGTAGTCGACAACATCTTTTTTGAAAGCGAATTGAAAAATTCATGTGTGTTTTCGAAGCTTGTTTAATTGGTTTTAATGATTTTCTAATTCCGTTTTGTACATTTTCATCTCCAATATTCAATAATACAGTATATTTTTATTCAAATAAAAATGATTTTACTTTTAAAGGAATTATGTAGGGTAATTCGATAATGATAGATGGTAACAATTGATAGATGAACTTGTTATAAACAACTTGTCATATACATTTTTCCACTATTTATTATCCGGGCTTATTCAAGATACAGCTGTTGTGGTAGTTGGATCAGTTGTCGTTGGCATAAAATATGGTGCAGTCGTTGTGGTTGTGATTGTGAGACATGGATCTGTCGTCGGCTGACAAGAGTCTGGATTCGGTTTGCAAGAATCTTTGTTTCTATCGGTATTTGAACATCCTCCTACAATGTCTCCAATGTCGTCAATATAAATCGTTTGAATTTGCTTAATTTCGTATGTCTTAGGTATTGGAACAGCGGCAATAAAAGCTGCCAACACCATGAGAATAGAAACGATGGATGCTAAGTTGTGCATCATTGTTCAAACTCTATTTTTTTCCACGTCGTGAGTGCAATTATGTAGCAAGGGCTTTGATCATTTATCGGTGTGGATCAGCTTTTATATCGTCTCAACTTAAGACGGTTTGTAAACATTTGCAGATGTTTGCGCACCAATTTTAGTACGTTTTATTTAAATACAGATATTTGTGCTCAGTATTCGTTGTATAATATCATTGTATACACAATTGCTTAAGCTTAACACATGTGCTCAATGCGCATCAATCATTTGTTGCTGCGCAAATACGCTAGCACGCTGGACAGAAGTGATGAACGAATTCATTTACACACTTTTGAATCAATTTCTTCAAGAAAAACAACTCAGTCTCTACTATATTCATTTCTTTTCTTTTTTTCTGATTTGTTGTGGTCGTTTCCCCTATTAATGAAGTCAAATTGCGGTTAAAATACTTCTTCAGAAGAATGCACACGTAGCAGTATCACAGTAGGTAATGGTTGCCGTTACAGTATACGCTGGTGTGATTGTTGTTTGATTGCACGGATTGATCGTTGTGTGGCATGGGAATGGAGTTGTTCTACAAGAATTGGCACCGTCGATGGAAATTTCTTGACTTTGAGTGATTGATTTCTATTGGCCGTAACCTGAACGACGGACTAGCGTCGATCAAAGTAGCCAAGATAATGTTATAGCAACCAGCGACGACGATTAATTATAATATTCAAAATCATGCTGATTATTTTTCTTCATCCGGATTTGATGTCTTGAGTACAACTTTCGTAAGATACGTTTGATCGTTTGGCGATTCAAAATGGTTTTTATATCTTAGAATCTGTGTGATTCTGATAACAACGATATCGATGTGAAAACAATTCAAAGAACACTTACAGACGTTTGCCCAGGCACCAGATTCCGAATATGTTTTGCAATCTGGTGTTTGTCGGCAGATTTGTCCATTTGAAACAGACAAAAGTCAATAAAGTTCCCAGACTGGAATGAAAATAAAGAAAATATTAATAATTTGTTATATTTAAGCCAGACTGGTGCACATCGATTGATTGATGGCTGAGAAATAGCTACAAAGGACATATACTGCCTAATAAAAAAATACTTCGAGAGCCATCACATATCATGTTGTGTGTGCTGTTGTATAGAGCGAACGAGAGCAACACGTAGTCACTGCTTTTTTAATATATCAAATTAATAATATTTTCGAATGTTCGCGCATTTCACTGGCTTCTGTCCAGACGTCCAGTGCATTTGTTATACAATCAATATTTGGAATGGACAAAAGCGTCATCAAAACACCTGATTGCACAATGTACAAATTCTGCAGTCTGGGCAAACGTCTGCAAGTGTTTTCACACCAAAATCACGCAGATTTTAAGATATAAAAGCCCGTTGGTATCGCTTAACAATCAAACCAATTTCACCGCAGTGGTGACCAAAAAATCAATCCGAAAGAAGAAGAAAACCAAAGTCACGATGAATATTTTCATGACCGTTGTCGCTACTTCCATTGTTTTGGCCACTTTGACTAACGCTCATCCGGGATTCCATGTCGAACAACATCAAATAGTCAATGTGGATAATACTGCAGATTGCTTCGGTCCAGATCCTTGTAAACCGACTACACCAGATCCGTGCAAAACTACACCAAATCCATGTCCAACTAACCAGGAACCGTGTACCGAAACAATAACCACAGAAGTACCTCCAACAACATCCACACAACCACCTACAACAACATCCACACCACCACCTACAACAACAATGACGTCAACAATAGCACCGTGGTACGAAACAACATCATACTCATGGTGGTAAAAAACGACAATAGCACCCCTAGCTGGATAAATAATATTGGACAATCTGTGAAACAATTGACGGTCTGACTTCGTAATCTGGATAACTAATCTGATATATACACCACAGGCCATAAGTTTGGATACCCCTATGAAACGTTTGTTTCTACGTTTTTTGAACATTTTCACTTGAAATTTAGTATTGCATATGAAAATATATCGAAATTCTGACCGAATGGATGATTTGGAAGATAAAATTTGACCGGCCTATGGCCATCTTTTGGCCTTTGAGCTGTGGGAGCCAAAATCGAAGTCTTAAACGGGCCATCGGATTAAAAAGTTAAATACGCCATTGGAAAGGTCTTGAAAAGTAGATGTGATTTTTGGTATAAACATCAAAATCGGCCGGCATTTGGCCAAGATATGGCCGTTTGTAATTTTTGGCCGAAATCTTCAATCAGCCATATCTTGGCCAAAAGCTGGCCGATTTTGATGTTTAATACAAAAAATGATACGTACTCTCTGAGACCTTTCCAACGACGTATAGCATGTTGAAATTGGACAAGCGGTTTGAAATTTAAAAATTTTGGGCCAAATTCATTCATAGGGGTATCCAAACTTATGGCCTGTGGTGTACATAGTACATGTCTTACGCACTAAATAAGTATGAATATTTTTTCAGTGGCACTCACCGAATATTACAATGTATGTTCCATAACAACACTTTTTGCACACTATATGTGTTAAATGTGTTTTCGATCAAAGCAAGTTTTTAGTTCCTCTCAAAAACACTATGAATAAAAATATACTAAAAATATAAATTTAGATGTAATAAAAAAACAAATTTAGTAAAATGAATGAAAATTTGTATAAACTTTTTTTCTTCTATTTTTCAAAAAAGGCTCCTCTGTTCTAAATTAAATGAGCACAAAATTAGAAGCATCTCCAATCCCAAAGTTTTCTGTCTTCTTTATAAGTACATGTGTATTCATAGTATCCATTGCGCGCGCTCAGCTATAGGCTATTAATAATAGCTTATTATATTGTATGTGCATCTCTGTATAAGTCCATAGTATGACCTACAATTCGTATTTTCATAAAATTGACTTCAATATTAGACGTATGTGCCTTTTTTCGTTATTCGAAAAACTATTTAAAAAAATATATACGGGCCATTCCACACCAAATCAAATAAAAGTTGTAATGTGAGGTCGTCGAATTTGCTGAAAATTGATATGGAGTTTTGTTTCGCCGAATGAATAAAAAATACAAAAATCATGGGGTCGTTTTTTAAATCAATTTTTCGAGTACTTATAGTGTAACATTTTCAAAAACCTTCAAGAATAGCCATACCGCTGGCACCGTTGGAATTTATGGGGCTACGAAAACCCTACAGACACCCGCCACTGTGGCCTCAAAGTATAAAATTGTTTGAAAAAATGGAAAAAGGTGGGTTTTTTGGTATGTTTTGTTTTTTGCATTGCAGGTTTTTTGTAGCCTCATTTTGAAAAATAGAAGAAAAAAAATTACATTTTCCAATTCATTTTCCGAAAATTATTTTTTACTACGAGTAAATTTATAATGTTCACATTAATTCAAAATGTTCACATTAATTAGGTTTATCTTGATTTTCTAAAAAGTTTTTCTCTCGTGTCCTCCCAGAAAAAAGCTTTCCTATAAAGTATATCAGATTACGAAGTAAGGCCATCAATCCACAGATTGTCCAATATTATTTATCCAGCGTAGCTCGGTGTCGTGGTTTCATACCACGATGATTCGGTTACCGGTTCGGTTGACGAATCGGTTGACGAATCGGTTGAGGGTTCGGTTGGAGTGGATGTTGCTGGAGTGGTTTCGGCGCACGGATTTGGTGTAGTTTTGCACGGATCTGGACCGAAGCAATCTGCAGTATTATCCACATTGACTACTTGATGTTGTTCGACATGGAATCCCGGAAGAGCGTTGGTTGAAGTGGCAAAAACAATAGATGTAGCGACAATGGTTATGAAAATATTCATCGTGACTTTGGTTTCTTTTTCTTTTGGATTATGTTCTTGGTCACCGCTTTGGTGAAATTGGTTTGATTGTTAAGAGATACCAACAGGCGTTTATATCTTAAAATCCGCGTGATTTTGGTGTGAAAACACTTGCAGACGTTTGCCCAGATTGCAAAATTTGTACATTGTGCAATCAGGTGTTTTGGTGACGCAGTTCTCCATTCCAAATATTGATCATATAACAAATGCACTGAACGTCTGGACGGAAGCAAGTGAAATGCGCAAACATTCGAGAATACAAATTAATTGGTGTATTCAAATGGGATTGGTTGGCGCATACATCGCCGTAAGAAAAGTTTAATTGAATTCTTTTGATTGCCTGTAATGGAGCAGTACAAACAAAATGACAGGCAAATTATCTGCCATATGTTTCATATTATGAGTGTAAATAACGCAAAAATATATAAATTTGTCCAACAAAATAAAATTCAAAAATAAAATGAAAGCGCCGCCAAGAAGTGGTTTCAAGCAAACAATTGTGTACATTTATTTATAAAAACAGTGTTTTATTATTCTGTGTGTTTTTCTTTCTACTGCTTCTATTGACACTTGAAAGTAGTGTTTTCACAAACATATTGGCGAGGGGCAGATATGCATATTTATATATCAAATCTTCGAAGAACCATAAAGTAAGAAAATCCACCGTTTGCCACCTGAAAATTTAATAGTAAATATAAGTTACTGATTATGAATTAGTGAAAACAAAGCCGAATTCGTTCAATACTTTTGATCAACTAACATTTTTGAATGATCCTGTACACGGGAAACTTTTCCAAAAACGGTAAGAATAATTGGTTGCTGAGAAACGGATAGGAAAATCGGCAGCATATTTTGCTCTTCATTTGGATATGAATAACAGTTGCATTGATAAATTGCATCATCCAGCTCCTCGAATCGTTTCGTCATATTTTCTCCGAATTCGCAAACAATGTAAACCATAGCAAATGACCAGAAGGCCAAAATGATTGGTTTTATCATTTCAGCGAAATTTTCACGTGACTAAAAAGAAAGAACAATTTTTTGTTACAAATAAAACGATTGCACTAAATGACAGCAATTGAAGCACTCAACCAATTCCATTTGGAATACTAAAAGACAGCTGCATATGGTAACAACGCTCCACAAGAAATATTGAAAGGCCAAATGCTGTGCAATGCGCGTATATTCATGAGCTAGTCTGAGAAGTACAAACAATTAGTACATCTAATTACTTTCGTTGATGAAATGTTCATATTATCTTTTTACTTCGGAATGAAATTCAATGAGTTTATTAAATCTTTTTTTAAATTTCACTGGATTGCTAGGGGAATTTAACTCTTACGAGTTCAGCATGTTTTTTGCCAGTTTGCTTGATTCGCGGAAGTTCGACGCGTTCGTGGTACGTACTGACGCGCACGGTCACAAGTTTACACAAGTTTGTTTATGGTTTTGCGCGTTTTTCAAGTTGTTATTTGACAACTAAAACGCGTTTCAAGCTAAAAATCGGTTGTTTACGTGTATAAAGATTTTTCACATCCTTTCCAAAAGTTCAAAGATTTATATAATTATAAAATGGACAAAGGAAATATTTTTAAAGAGCTGGAGAAAGTGTTGAAGAAAAAGTTAATCCAGATATAATAAATGGAACGACTGATGTGTGCGCGTCGTCCAGCTACAAGTTTGCACACGAACTCGCGCGCGTTCGCGCATGTTGTTTTAATACGGAACTTGTCAACTGAGTGGAATCATGCAAGTTCTCTGGTGAATGTAACAATTTCGTGCGCGTTTATATCACTTTTTTACAAGTTTTCACGTAGTTAAATCCCCCTAGCTGGATTGTTGGTCTCCACTTTATGTTCTTCATCCAAAGACTGCAAATCTTGTTGTAAGTGATCAAGAAACGTATTCAAAGTCCAACTCCACGAAGCTAACAAACTAATATAATTAGCACTCATGTAACAAATAACAAAAACGGTATGTATTGAAAAATGAAAACCATAAAATAAGCACACGGCGTTTTCCAGTCAAATGGAATCCTTTGCAATAAATAGACGGAAGAATTCATTTTGTTTTGTTGACAGAAGAAAATCTAGATTTTTTTTTTATAAATCAGAAATATTCTGTTACTTGTGTAATTCTCACCAGATTTGATAGGGAAAGCTGAATGCGTTCGATCCCAAATCAGTAGTAAAGTAGAAAATGTAGCTCATTATAAAATTGGGCATCATTTGACCGGGAATGGTCACTTTTACCATTGCCAAATGAATTTTATTCGAACAACGTTCGATTTTCTCTTGTAATTTTTCGTATCTTTGCTTCGATTCGGGATTTTCAAGGCCTATTTGTTGCAACGGATATGTTGGAATTATATTACTATGTTGATTAGTTTTTCAAGTGCAATCTGTTTGGCAAATATACTCTATCACTTTCAATTTAAGCGTATCTATGCCCATTGCCTATCGCACATTTACTTGCATTTCAACTAAGACTTTATCAATAAATGAGCGATGTGATTTTGCTCTGAATATAGTGTAGTGTCCTTGCCTAACATACATACATATTACTTATTGCATCTGCTAAATTGAATAGTTTAAAGTCATATTCATAATAGTAAAAACTACAAATAGTAGCTTCCAAATTTGACTACAGTAAATATCTATGTGAGATTTTTGTCATTTTAATTTGACACTTCCATGTTATGTCCATTGTCCAGTGTTACAATTTTTCACATCCTCTGCTCAACAGCAACACTTTTTGCAGATGTGATCGTCGGGTAGTTCATTTCAGAAATTTGCGTAGCACCATCAACTGCGAATACCCAGCGTTGATAACCTAAACAGCGAACGAGTATATTAATTTAAAAAAAAACTCATTTAAATTGATGGCCGACAGTCCAAGAAAACTTACTTTTTTAAAAGATTCGCGTGTACACGAAAGTTCTCCAAATGCTTTAAGATGAACCTGATCTTGTGCAGCCATGATGAATATTGGCAGCATACGTTGTATTTCAGAGGGGAATGTGTACCAATCGCTCTGATAAATCGTTTCATTCAATCCATCATATCGATCAGTTAGATAACCACCAAATTCACAGAGAAAGAATACAAAACCGAATGACCAAAATGACAAAAATGATGGTTTCAGCAGTTTGACAAAGTTTTCTGTGTTACCGGACGACTGGAAAATGAAAAAAAAAATTAAAATTGAACTGTAGTAATAAATTAAGAAATCATCAATAAAAACCTAACTATTTCTATTTGAAGCAATAGAAGGTTGCTGCCAACGGACAGAAGGCTCCAAACGAAACATAGCAACATAACAAAACTGCAAGTATTAGAGAATTCATGGGCCAGTCTGAAAAATTAAACAATTATTGAATTTATGTTCAGTAAACATAAAAAATATGTTCACTCAACAGTTTCACTTCGGCATGAAATTCGACGAATTGACTGAATGTTCTCATGATTTCGCCAGAATCTTCCTTGGATTTTTTACAACATTCTTCAACTCCATCGTTCTTCATCTTTTCCACAGGACTTCCATTAGATTTTTTGTCGGGTTTTTCTTCAGCTTTCACTTCGCATTTGGTCAAAGCGCTAAATTCGTCTTTCAGCTCATTAGCAAAAGTTATCAATGTCCAAGAGCCTCCAGCCATTAATAACAAATAGCAAGCACAATTATGACAAACGTGCATCGCCAATACCACATCGAAAGAAAAAGCAAAGAAATATCCAAATGGAGTTCTCCAATCGAACGGCAGACTTGATGATCAAAAAATGATAACATAACGATGTTTTGTTTATGAACAAAATTAATCTTGACTAAGAGATAATTTCCAATGTTGTTCTCTCATTTTATTATGCTTCAACGTACCATAAATGAAATGGAAGGCTAAATGCATCGCTTCCCAGATCGGATGTAAAATAGAGATAATAGCTCTGGATGAAATTTGGTATCAAAACGACAGGAGCCGTTAATTTTACAAGAGCTGAATAAATAATTGCGGACCATTTTTCAATATTTCCGTTCTGATTCTCGTAAATTAGTCTCGACTCCGGATTCTCCATTCCTGTTTTAATGATTGTGACAAACCAATTTAAGTTTAATAAAAAAAGGTATCAAACCAATTGACCTACGTTTTTGAATGAGGGTTGTGAAGTCGTCAATCATTTTGAAAATTGAATTAATTTTTCGAATTGTAATGATGAAAAATACAAGTACGGTCAGTGTTGTTATTGACCCATAAAAAGATAGTGCAAATTCTTCGACTTTCGTGGCTTGGAATAGAAGAAATGATATTACAGAAATCGCTCCAAATAAAATTACAAATAAAGTTCGTATTCGTTTTAAATACGTTTTGATTGAGTGAGACTTTTGGAACGGTTGAACTGGTTCAATGCCCACAATTTCAAAACCAACTCGAGCAAAGTGAAATAATTTCATGACGTTAAAATAATCTACGGAATTCCGTGCTCAATTAATGAACTTTGATTCTATTTCTATTTTTCAGGAACAATTTTTATGTGTATTGATTTATTTAAGAGTTGTACACGGTTCTATTTGCACAGAATATTTGAAAATATCATCACTTTTATTACAAATAGTTTCTCTTGAATAAATCGTGAATAATATGGAATTAATCTCAATTGCTTTTTGCGAAAAAAGTCTGCCTAACTGGGAAAAGTCTTGTTCACCAATTAGTAATGCACTTGAATGAAGACACTAATAAACGCGCAATTGAACTTTATCATTGAAATCACAACTCTGTAACGTGTTGTTTGATTTGCAGATGACAAAAGACTGGCCAAACGTTTCGTTTATGACTTCGTGGTGTGTTTTTCCAAAGAAAATCAATTTAAATAATCATTATATCCACATACGTACTGTCTTTAGCATATCTTGATTTGTTTCGTCACCTCGTCCATAAATAGATCAATTACGCCTTTTCTTCACTTCGATGAGGATTTTATTTTCCATCGATGGACAATTTCAGAAATTGTTCCCAGAAATTGGAAATTGAATTTCTAGATGACATCTGCTTGAATTGAAATACGAATAGAAATCGTCATGGATATTTCCCAACCAATTTGAATTATCTAAAATGTCTTAATTGCATTAATTTTTACTATTTAGAAAAAACCAAATCTCATGGTCGCTTGAAATGTTTATTTTTATTCAAAACAGTTGTTTCGACACGCGCGTCCGCGTTGTGTCGTGTTCAGTTGATTGATTGGAGTTGATTATTTATTCAGAGGCCAATATGGTTTCTTTTCAGATCTTTAAATTGGTACTACGCATCATGGGTGAAGTGAGAATGGATTTCAATGATTAATAGAAAAGATTCTCCATAAAATATTTCAGATTAAATTCACACAACCATCAGAACGCTATCTGTGCCATAGAAAATATTTCCGACACGTTTTGTTGTTTGTGTTAATTTACTCTGCCATATTTGTTGGAGCAACTGCACGCTGATATAGTATACACACGATAAATTGTCCTGACCGGATATAAAAAGTCCTTGGTAACATGAAACAGAAGAGCAGCATTCGTCTTAAATGCGTATTAATTGGATGAGACTCTTGGAACCCTTGGAGTGGTTCAATGCCCACAAACTCGAGACGTGTTCGAGTAAAATAATAATTTTATTTTGTAGATTTTAAATTGGTATTCAGTAAGATGCAATTCACGATTGGAAATTTCTATTATATCGTTTCATTTAAATAATTCGAGTCTTTTTCCTATTTTTTCCAACAAATTCAAATATTTTTTTAAATTTATATTTCACTTTTGCGCGAACGTTTACAGAATATTTTGGGCAATTGTGTAAAAAACACTAATTTTGCCCACTTATTTTAACAAATAAATAGTTTTTGTTTGAATATTGTGATTTTTACGAATAAACCGTAAATACTGTGGAACTGATGTGTTCACTATTGCACTTTCATGAAGTCAATGTGCATATTGGTGAACCGGTGTTTAGTTTTTTTTCGACTTTCGCTCGTTTCCTATCTTAAATACTAATTTGATTGTCGATAAACGAGGCACAATATTTTATATGTGTGGAGAAGCCTCCGAGTCCATGCTTATCTACTAATTTCCCGATGTCCAATAGTACAGCGTATTTCCTCAATCGATTGATTTAATTTTCCACGTCAACGATACTTCGTCACTGCATTGAAGGTACAACCCATAGACAGTAAAGACATTGAAAATATGCACAACGTTTAATCTAGTTTGAGTCAATAGATCATTGATAATTACACACATTTTCATTTCCTTGAAATGACTTCGAATTACTTGAAGTTTAAAGCCGAATTTTCCTATTTGGCGAATGAGATTTTAAAAATCATTTTGACAAATAAATTACTCAATTAGTTAGTTGGAATATTCAATTTATTTGAAAAAGAACATGAATGTTTTTGATTAATTCTCAAACGCCTGTAATCTATTACAATTTCGCGTTTTGGTGTTCATTTATGAAGATTTTAGACGTTAGCGGGGACTGTTGAATCTTCGCCAAAGGATGTTGAGTCTTCGCCAAAAGATGTTGAGTCTTCACCAAAAGATGTTGAGTCTTCACCAGCTGGTGTTGTCATTGGACCTGGTACAGAATGACATTTTTGATACGTTTTTAATATGTTATTGCCCGACATATTTATTATTATGTTATTAAGTATAGTTGATAATATGTGATTGTTCGTAAATCTTTACCTGGTGGGCTTGGTGGGTCTTGTGGCAAAGCGCTAATAAAAGCAGCGAAAACAACGAGAAGAGCAACAAAGATTGCGAATTTCATCTTGAACTAAATTGATTGAACTTAATTGATTGCACAACAAATTTCGAATGATTACCCAATGGATTCGACGGTCTTTTATATTCCTCGGTCACCAGAAGTAAAATAGTGTACGTGCTTCAATCGCTTATCGTTCGAATATCTTCCAAAATTTAGTTTGCAAACACCGGACATCTTCAAAAAAAAAATTGAAAATAGACTTTGAATAAATATTTCAGTTCAACAATAATTTTGCTTTACAGCTTTGGACATGTATCCATTTTCGCTTAATTTGGAACGCTTGTATGAATAGATAACAAATTCATGACACGTGTCGATCAATTTATAACATTTCCTTTTGATTATTCCATATGGGTTCACATTTTAATTTAGTTCAATGCAATTTGTTCAAAAGCAAGCACGTTTTACTAAAATGGACACTAAATTTAGAACATTCAACAATACAAAACACACATGAACAAACAAACACGCATTGCAATTGAATAAATTCAAACAGAAATTTATTCTACTAATGTTTGCAATGTCTGTTCTGAACGATAAGCAAATCGAAAAAATATTAAATTGCATGATATTTTGACGTGTAAGCAGTTCAATCTTGGTTCCGAGAATTGATTGGATTTTGTTGCATTTTCTGCGAATTTTGAGACGTAAATAGAGTCAGTGAAAAATATCGTTTTAACTAAAGGTACATAAACGTTATTGCAACAAAACAAATGTAACAAAACATGAATAATTGCAATAAGCAACACTCTTAGAATGGCCACACGTGTTGCGTATTCCAATTAATCAAATGTCAGGCGAATGTCTAAATCTGTGTTGAATTCGGATAAATAAATCATTCGAATTAATTTTCATCATTTTTAGCACCTTTGTACGCTACCTTTCAGTGCGATATCTCTTTCGAAATGTCTTCAAATCCATTCAGTTGCTACGCTCTCAATTCAAAGGTCGATTACAATGATGCGGATATAAATTGCACTCTATTCAAATTGTCTTGAATTCTGAGCTGAAAGAAACTGGTATTTTCATTGAGCTGTTCGTGTGTGTGTGTGTGTGTGTGCGATAGACGATTAGCTGAATGGGATCCATTCACCGCGATGGCAATTGTCTTGTTGGTTTTATTTCGAGAATGTGCGTTGTGTCTCCTGGGTTCATCCGTTCATTGTTGATGGTTTCATTTTTACCTGATCGTGACCAGCAATAAGTGTGTTGGTTTTTTTTAAACTCCGTATGTTTTGTCCCATTCTTACCGTAAGCATTTCGAGTGCTATTTTGACGTTGGTTTTTGTGTGTCACCATGAATTCGTTTGCAACTGTAGCAATCGAAATTGTTGCAACAAAGCTGACGAAGATACTATTTGAAAATATATTACTTCCGTTTTGGAAGTCAGCACAAAAGATGGAATCAAATGGGTCAGTGAGATTCAACAACATTTTTTCTCCATTGAAATGTAGCAAAGACCACATAAATTTTGGTCTTTAAAAATAATGCCAAAGGAAATAAGTGGTCGCATCAGTATAAATCAAAAACACTAAGTACTCCAATCAACAGAATGTCTTTCAACAAATTGACCCACGCATTCGAAACCAAATCGGATATCAATTACACGGCAAGAAATATCACGACATACACACACAAAACAGACAACGAACAATCGA
This sequence comes from Sitodiplosis mosellana, assembly GCF_009176505.1. Lineage (NCBI taxonomy): Eukaryota > Metazoa > Arthropoda > Insecta > Diptera > Cecidomyiidae > Sitodiplosis > Sitodiplosis mosellana. The sequence goes on from NW_022595246.1 coordinate 3,604,307, forward strand.
AATTTATTGCTTGGCCAAGGAACCAACTGTTCGTTGTTGTTATTATTATTATTTACAAGAGTTAATACTTCTGTTCTTCTACTGACCGAAATCGGAAATGTATGTTTGCCCATAAATAAAAGCGGACCATCTTTTCTAAAGAATGGCATTTTCAGTTTGAAAAGAAGACGATCACCTCTCAATTGACCGTATTTTCGAGATAGAAATGTTTATTTTTGGCTTTTCAGAGTCAAAAAATAGGACTTTACTATGGATTTTAATCACCACCCATGGAATGTTGGTCTATTTTTTTTTCCTGCATGTGTAAGCGTTGCACTCAACGCCGGGTCCTTCAACAAATATAGCCATTTTCCAGTACATTCTCGAGGCTAAATTATTTGATTGATATGCATTATTTCGTTACATACATATCTACGTATTTGAACATGACTCGCTGAATGCTTTAGTTTTATTACGTTTTCATGAAATGTTAAAAACGAAATTGTTATTTTCTCGGACATTGAATACATTTTTAGGCATGGACAAGAGCAGACAAGTGTTGTTGTTTTTTTTTTCGTATGAAGATATTTTTAATAAAGATATTTATTTTTGATATCTGTTCATTTTTAATGATTGGCAGCCGTGCAGAAACAGACAAGAAAAAAAAAACACAGACACAACGTGAATAGCTGTGCTCCGGTGAATGTAAAAAGAATTGAATAATTCAGTTAATCGATGTTTGGAAAATAAATATTTTTGATGGTTCATTGTTTGTTGACGTCGCTTTTTTTCGCTCACTCTTTGCTGTTTGTTAAAACGATGTTTCGACCAGAAAAAGTAGCCCCCGAATGAAAAAAAAGATGGAATATAAAATATTTGGCGAATGAATCGAAGTAAAAATAGAAAAATGGAAGTGGACGGCGAACGACTCAACCTTTTGTAAATTGATTTTGATTTTGACAGGGTTTTTTTCGTGTGTGTGTCGGCATTAATTCCCGAATGTGGCGCGATTCCGATCGAGAGGCAGGCGAATAAGAATGGGATGATGGTGTTGGTAAAAAAATCACAGTTCAACCAAACGAGCTAAAAAATGAACGATTGAAAAGCGGATACAATAATACGACGCGTTCACAAAAAAAGGAGAGAGAAAAAAACAAGGAAAATCGGTAAAATTTGTACAGGAAAAATGCAAACGATGTTTTTGTTGGTAATGCTGCTGGTTGGTTTTTGTTGTTGCTGCTACTGCTGTTGCTGCTGTTGCGGCTGCTGCTGCTGTTTTTTTGTCTCTGTGCGTTTCAGATGTCGAATGTTGTTCTTTAATGTGTAGCTGGGGCAATGGAATTTATAGTTGTTTGGTATGCGAATATATGTGTTTGTATGCGATGGAATGGTTGACGACTTCGCTGGAGCCATGTGTGTATGCGGTTTCGTATATATTCCAAATGTATTTTGTTTCAGCGGCAGCAGCGAGAGAGATGCGATCCATCCTCGGTGGTTCATTCGCTTGCTCACTCGCGCGCGCCTCCTCGTTCACCGGACCAATACACGGCAATAAATTATTAATACACATTCGCGTTTATGATTCGCGCGAGTGTGTGAGCGTGTGTGTTTGCGTTGGCTTTTTTCTTTTCGGTGGGCTACGTTTTTTTTCTCGGTTAGTACCTACAATTTTTCATGATTTTTACATTCTCGCTTTGCATTTTTTTTTTCTGATACGGACTCTTTTTATTGGTTCGTCTATTTTTATTTTTCAATGTTGGTTGTAACCAGTTTTTTTTATTCTTCTGTCTTCGATTTTTCGTTGAGCCACGGGCTTATACGCACCAATTTCGATTTTTCACGTTGAAAAACCTCCAATAATAATTCACATGAAATATGAATGAAATCGAGAGAGAGAAAGAGAGAAAACATAAACGCAAATGCGGATGAAACGCGGGCAGCAATACGTAAACATTCGCTAAATTTAAAATATTAATGCCGGGAAAAAGCATATTCCTGCTGTAACAACGACAACATGGCCAGCTATTCGGCAAAACGCGAGAAATCCTTTTGTAACGATAAAGAGAGCGAACAGGAAAAAAATTGGCAAATTATAGCTATATACTCATTTCAACCTAGCGGAATATTTTCGTAAATATGAACAACGTGCTAGACAACAACCGCTTGGCAAGCGCAAAAAAAGCTACCAGTACAATGTGGTGGCATTGCTAATGGAAAATGAGCGCAAATACAAATCGTGCATGCAAAACGAAGAGAAAAAAAAACGCATCAGCATCGACGATGCATCGGCCAAATGAACGGGGGAAAAATGTATCTCAAGCATTAATGACGATTGGTTATTATTTTTTGTTGGCCATTCCGATTGAATTGCACATTCGTTTACCACTGATACGGCTTTACAAGTGAAATCGCTTCCGGCACACCAATCCATCCGAATAAATATTTATTTTTATTCATTTCGAAAAAATTTGTTTTCAACCAAACTGAAAATTTAATCACGATCGCTACTCTCGTTGTCGTTTTTTCTTCTGTATTTGTTGCTGCAACGTTCGCTTGATGCGGTCGTTAGAAGAGCACACACACCTAGAGGCTCTATTTATTGGATGCGTCATTGTTTTACAACTATTTTCTGCCGAAATGACCATATAGCTCATTCCGTTTTTATTTCCGAAAAATAAAGTCATCATGAAATTAAATGGAAGACCATAGCAAACCGAAATGACTTTTGGTTTTATGGCAAACTGTACGATGTACGTTGGCTATTGGCAATAATAATATGCAAAAATGCGTTCACATTACCTTCTATTACATGTCGCTTGACCTTTTCATGCATTTTGGTGTGGGCATTTACATAAAATGCATCTGGTTGACTCAGGTACGAAATGGAACGCAAAGTGAAATGACTTTGCTCTCATTTTTTTTTCTTCTTTCATTTTAACAGCATCTAAGTGCAGTCACACACACACGTATATAGAGCACATACACAAAAAATGTGACATAGAAATGCATGTATTTTTCCTTGTCCGTTATGATTTGGCTAGCACCGATTTTATTGCTTTCTTCTTTTGGTATCTTTGCTTTCATCTTCGTTTTTGGTCGAGAAACAATAACAACAACTCAGCAAAATTAGAACGAACAGGACAATTGACGCAATTAAATGGCCCAATTTCTCTTTGCGTTATGTTGTATGTGGTACCTTCGTAATTTTACGTCGTCGTTTCCTTCGTTATGTGTACGCTTTCTTTCTTACGTGAAATTATGCACTGTCCTTTTGGACTAATGATGCTCACACAAATTACACAATGTTATCGCAAAACCAAAACTAGAACTAGAGCGGCAATGACCAGAATAAACTATGCCTCAATTTCTCTTTACGGCCCAATAAACACTAGCAAATTGGGTCTTTCGCATGTTTTCACATTCGAACCGTAGTACCAAACAGCATTTGCTCGATGCATTTTCTGGAAGATATTCAACTGCTCTGATTTTTTACACACATTTTTGGCCCCGAATTTTATTGTTGTAGAGCATTTTTTCTGGTGCTCTCCGTTTTTTTTATTGACTCAAATGGTCGAAAACCGAAGCATTTCAAAGGAAAACCAAGAATTGCTTCAATTTTTGAACAAAAAAAAATTGTTTGAATTGTTTCAGATTGGTTCATTAGGACGAAATTGCTTTTGCTCTAGAATTCTAATTTTTTTATGTGCCGTTTTTTATGGATTTCATAGAAATGCTCTCATTTTTTAGCCACAAGAAAAAATGAAACACATTTTTTTTTCGGAAGTGCACTCATTTTCACATTGTTTTATTGCAAGAATATTGTATGAAACAAGAACTTGGAACTGCATGGTATTGAGAAACTTGAACTAATTTTCATTGTCTCATTCTTCGTCATCATAAACAACAGTCGGAAAAGTATTCACTTCATCGGTGATTGAAGTCAATACACTTTGATCGATGCCGTTTCCTTCGAGTGATATAAATTTTAAATTTGGTAATAACATTTTCAGTGCTTCACCACTCCAATTGAAATTATAATACAAATTGTTATCTAAACTCAATTCTTTTAATTTACTAAAAATTCCGAGGGATTGTAAATCCAAAGGGTTGCTCAAGTTGTTTTTATCCAAGTCCAGATATTGCAATTTCGATGTAGTTGGCGTGTGTTCATTTCGCGATTGTTTGGTTTTGTCAAATGAAAATGTGGTATTAATCAGCCTCAAGACGACTAACGATGGAAACTTGGCAAACTCATTCAAATCCAAATTGTCAATGTGATTATGATCCAAGTTGATATTCTTGATGCTCATCAAATTCTTCAGCGACTCATTGATGTCGGTTATTCGGTTTTCTCTAAGCGAAATATCTATCAAATTGATCAGCCCATGGAAAATGTCATCATACAATATTTCCAGTCGATTTTGTTGCAAATGAAGAAATTCTAATTCACTCAAGTCTTCGAACGCTCCACTTTCTATGACTCGAATCTTGTTTTCGTTGAGATTCAACACATGTAACACATTCAACCCGGATAGTGTGTGTCGTTTTATTGTTTCCAATTGATTTTTATGCAACTTCAAAGAGAACAAGTGGTTCAGTCCTTTGAATGCATAGTCATCAATCGTGGAAATTCGATTGGATTCAAACGACAAAAACGTCAGATTGTTGTTCAATGGGAAGATTCCAACGGGAATCAGAAGTAACTGGTTGGATATCATAAGCTGCGTCAAATTTGCAGCCAATTCAAGGTCAGTAGCAGTAATCGATGTCAATTTTGAATTAACACGAAGTGATTCCAAATGAGGAAACCAGTGAAATGCTTCAACAGGAACATGATCAATGCCTGGATCATCTGGTGGAGTTGAAATATCCAAGGTTTTGATTTTATCCGGGGAACCGTACGATTGTATGAATGTTAAATGTTCATTGATTTCAAGCAGCCGATCGATCCTTGTGATATAGCACGTGTTCATGCGATGGAATGGATGCGAACCAATTTGATTGTGACATGTTACATTTAAGCACTGTGAGATCGACACATTGGAAAGCAACAAATACCCGACGAATAAACGAAATCTGTGGGAGGAAATTAGAGGGTATGAGAATTTGTGTGGAAAGAGGAAAAAATCGCTTTAGATAGAAGAATAGACTACAGCCCACAATCAAACACTTAAAGTACTCAAAGTTCAAAAATTGCATAGCAAAAATACGCGAAATCTATTCGAAGGATTGATCAAGAATGAAATGTAATCAAATTGTTTCTGAGAGTAAAAAACCTTAAGCGAATGAAGTAAAATGTGGGAAAAAATCGGTTAATTAACTCACAAATGAAAATTCGTTGCCATTTCCGAATCAAATTCGTTGTATTTTTGTTGCTATTTTCTCACTTCACTGCTATTAACAGAATCAACTGCCCCCGGTCGAGATGTGTGGTTTTGTTTATGGGTGGCCGTCTACAGCTTGTCAGTGTGACCTTTGAATTGATTATTGGTTTGAAATTATCTACCGATGTTAAAAATAGGATTTGTGTTCCATTCGGCCAAAAATGCCGCAAATGCATAAACATCGGTATGATTAACTGCAAAATATTGTGTGTGAGTGATGTCATGCGCAAAAAGCGGTAAGGAAAAGAACCATTTTTTATCTCGTGAGCCTCAGAAACAGTAAATAAGCAGTTTATTGTTTTTTTTTTTTGCAACATTCCAAAGTGATAACAAAATGCACATAGTCATTGACTTGAGCAGTTGAATCATGCGTCGGTGATAATAAAACGTTTGCAAAAAAAGCGTATCTGCTTCCATCCTTTTTATCTCATTTTACCACCCTTCGAAGGCTATCGGCTTTATTTATGAATTTATGCATTCTCTCTGGTTTTGCGTTGTAACGGATGCATTGCAAAAAATGTCAAAAAACGAATTTGCAATGGAAATGTTTCGTTGCCTGCGTTTCTTTGTTTTTCTCTATTTTTCTCCACATTGTTTTTTTCTATTGCTGAAGAATTTTATGGGTTGAATAGCTATGGACGTATCGCACTCTTTATCGCTCTATGAACGAAACTGAAAGAAAATGAAGAATATTTTTTTTGCACATAAACCGTAAACGAGTACCTTTCTCTAGGTTGTGTAAAAAAAATGCAAAGATAAGAAAGTTGGGTTTTGCACCGAAGAAAGTGCATGCAAACCAAATGTGTCATAAAAAAGTATACAACGGAGAGTTTGCCAAAAAAGTGAACCTTCTTTCGATAACAGTATTACGTGTGCATTGCACAACAAACAATTGTTCGTTTTGCGTCAACCGCTAGAAAAGGTTGTGTGCAAAATTTTACAACTTCACCGATAAAATTACAGTTTTAGAAAAGTGCCGAAAAAAAATCTGCAACAAAACGAAGAATGCTTGCAAACCGATCGGTTTTACAATCCGGCGAAAACACAACATTGTTTGCTGAAAGCAACAACAAAAGCATGCGTTTTGCACACAAGTTCATACGAGAAAAAAAACCAACAGCAACAGCATAAATGGACTCAGTTGTTATTATTGGCATTCTTATTGTTGGTTTTCAAATCCAGGAAAAACGGTCGATATAAAACCGTAAAAATAAACACAATTTATTGCATACAAATGAAGTTATTTCATGGAAATAGAAACAATGAAAATCATTTGAAATGTGCGAAGTGTACGGAACAAAGGAGATTACGCTTTGGATTTGATGGAAATGAGGAGAAAAAAGCGAAAACAAAGTGTATACATTTTCTGCTGTTTGACATTTAAGAGCTTTGGTTAAAATATGCACGAGCGTGTGGTTGGTCAGATAACGTCTTTTTTTTTAAACAAACAAAAAATGAAACACCGAGGCTACCCCAATAAATTAATAGCCGTTCATGATTTATCAGTGCGTGAACAGACGCTTCACTGAACTCTTCCGCAACGTATGATTACTTTGACGCATTTGACTGTGAACCGTTTGCGATTAACAGAGTAAAATTCGACGAACTGAATTTGAAAAAAAAAACATGTGTGGCTTGGCTCTTGAATAACAATATCTTGAATTCAGGATGCGATACAAAACGGTCAATAGTGGAGAAATCGATGAAAAACAATAACACGTGAAATGAACAACCGTTGACGAAAACGAAATAATTCCAATGTGAATTGGTTCCAGAAGACGGAAACGGTCGTTTTGTGGGCAACAATTTTTTCTACCGGAATTTGATGATTCTTTCGATTTACACGTTTGCGACCAATAGAAGGTCACTTTTGACACCAAAAGGAACAAGACACTTTTAAGAAGATTTTTTTGCCTATCAATAATTTTTTTACATCTCTGTTTTTATAAAAAATTTATGTGATCATACGAAAATCCTATTTCCCCAATAATTCCAAAGAAACGTTTCCACAATCACAAAAAACATCATCAAAAAATGATATTTCGTTACTTTCAACTCCATTTCCTTTTCATTTCTTTCAAACGAAAAAAAATGCACCTGAAAATGAATTGCAAAAATATCGTGTGAAAATATTTGACAATCAATCAAATGCGCTGGCAAAACAGAAAACGTCATCGAATGGAAGGATAACATTTGCTGTAACAAGGAAACAAACTGAAAACTAACCACAATATACAATTGTCTTGTTAAAAATTGTTCAAATCGTTCATTTTCTGCTTCGAATGTTGTTTAATAAACATTCGATTTTCTCATCGAATCGGCCATTGCTTCAATTGCTTTACACTTCGATTCGGTTTGTCCTGCATTGACAAAAAAAAAACCAACAACAGTGAATCGTTTGGGTTGGTGTCAAAAGGATAAATAATTGCTAAAAATAAAATTGCGTCAAAAATCACATTCTTTTTTGCCGCATGTGTCCGAACGGAGTTTCACAGTGGTTTTTGGAAATGTGTGCACGAGTATGTGTGTCCATCCGAGTGTCGGTGTTGGTCGTGTGTTCATGGCGCGATTTTAAAAACCACAGCCACAGCGTACGATAATTTGTTAGTATTTTGTTGTTGTTGCCATTGTCATCGTCGATTTTTTTTTCCTCCGAATTTCGTTATTGTGTGAGTTTTTTTTTTCGTGTGCACTTTGAGTTGCAATTCTCATTCTTTCATTCGTATGAATGATGGCCTGCATTTTTGTAACAATGTGCGTTTGTCTGTGTCCGCACCATGTGTATTTATGTGTGGGTAGACAAAAAGATTTGCGAATGCGACACCCAAAGCAACAAACAACGGCCATAAAAATGCTTGAACCCAGAAAATCCAAAGCGAAACAAGCACCAGGTCCAAAAGTGCGAAAAGGGAAACACCGAACAAAATATGCAATTGTAAAATGTGTAGCTATTTCGGAACTGGTGACGATACGTGGTTGAAAACACAGACACACTAACAACTGAGAGTGCAGTTTGTGGATATTTTGGTTCGCTTGAATGTGTGTGTGTGTTTGCGCGAGGGTTTTGTGCGTTGCTCACACAATTTTTATATCATTTGTTTTCGTTTACTCCACCAACCGCCGCTAATTTGTTGTTCGACATTTGTTTCGCACATTTTTACTATCGGCTTTCCAGTTTTTTCGTCCACACATTCACGATAAAAATGCCAGCCACACATGCAACAACACGATTTGCATTTGATTGCAGCCACTGTTGCCCGTTGCCATTCTTTCTCTAGTTTTTTTTTCTCGCTGTTGCTTTAATTATTGATTGTTGCCGAATTTTCGGGGTTTTGTTTTAAAACGGAAGCAAATCGGTTTTTGGATTGGATTTATTGGAGAATCTACGCTGAAAAAATGCGGTGCAAACTGCGTACGCACTTCGGTGTGTTTGGCGCGTTAGCAGAAAACAAATCATGATGCCAAAGCGTCCAACTATTGGAATATTTTTGAACATATTTGTTTGTTGCCTTTTGTAGTACTCTTCAACAGTTTCACCTTTGTATGGCGAACGAGATCGACTATTTTTGTTTTTGACTTTTTTTCATGATGTTTTCTCGTTGTTATTATTGATCTAAATTGATTCTGTTTTTCCAAAAGCACGTGAAATATCAATTTTTTACGATTTTCCTCTCTTTTTCCTTCTCTTTCACACATACACACATTCTCTCTGTGTCTCTCTGTTGCTGTCGTTCCCTTGCTGCTTTTACTCTTACCGCCTTTCTATTTATATCCTCATTCTCGCTCTCGCTCTTGCTCCGTTTATTCTATTCAATCATGAATAGGATAGTTTCCAAATGCAAATTCCAAATCGATTAATCCAATAGATCCGAATGAAAAATAAAGCGTCGAATGCTTCGAATGAATGCGTTTCCATTTTTTTTTATTCACACAAAATGCAAAATAAAGCCAAAAGGAAATTGTATGTTAAAAGTGTAATACCGTTTGTTTGCGTTTGTGATTGCAACCGTACTTTTGATGGATCCGATGATTAATTAGAAACTAGTTTGCATGGGTTTTTATTCCGTTGTTTGTCTTTTTTTACGCATTGTGATTTATATTTTATTTGGTTCTTTATACGGGTTCTGGAATATAGTGAAACCTGTTTGGTAGCATTTGGGCTTGGTTAATTTGCCGCTGCCGCCGCCGCACCAGAGATTTAATCCAATCTCATTTTACAAAATATTTTTTATGCGTAAGCGTGTCTGTGCCTACCTATGCATGTTCTGGTTTGACGATGTATAAAATTGGTGTAATCTCTATCGTAAGCTAGGCAATCAATCATTCGATGGAATTAACAAATAGAAAATTATGCGATTTAAAGGGTTGAAAATGGTGTTTTGCGTGTGTGTACGTTTTTTCTATTTCTCGGTGAATTATTCGGATTTTTCCAGTGAATAAAATAAATTCTAAACTTAAAAAAGGGACCAGGGAGAGCAACAAGAAAGTTGGATTTTGTGCTTTGCAATCATGGACCATCAGACATTCAATTAAAACACTGTTACGCCTATTCAAAAACACCCATCCGCTCGATTGGTTCTGCGTATGTCGATTCGATGCTGTTTTCCTGACCGAAAAAAAAAACGGGCGACCAAAAGTGTGTGATGGTCATAAAAAATAATTTATGAACAATCAAAAAGCTAGAGAAAATTCCCTTTTCCGCATAAAAACTCTTTTTCATATCAGATTGTTTTTTTTGTTTCGCCTTCGCATCTCTTCAAAACATTATTTATTACCAACATTTCACCCCAAATTTTTGTCAACACTGAGTCGAATCGTCGACAATTCGACAGTAGCAAGTAGCTAATAAGGTCGCTTCAATCTCACTCGGTGCCTTTTTGATGCTCCCTGCCAAGAAACAAAAGCCAACCGATGAAACTGATTTGTTCCTTCGGCATAATTTTATCTCGCCTATTCAACGGTTACAACATGTGCATTAAATTAAAATGGAATGGAAACATTCGAATGGTTTCGAACGCAAAAATTGTTCACATTGCCCACATCCACAACACATTTATTATGGCCAAATGAAATCAGATTCTTTGCTTTTAATCCGAATCATGCAGACAAGCGAGAGAGAGAGAGAGAGAGAGAGCCAGGGCTAGTTGGACATTCGTATAAATTATACATTTATGAATGGCATGTATTTTGTATGTCTTTAGATATGTGTGTGTGTGTATGGATAACGGTGGCTTTCCATTTTGGCCACACATCCCTTTCTCGTGCCACATATCTCGTTCTTGTAATGGAACGAGAGTTGGAAAAAAGGGGATTGAAAATTCCGAGCGACAGTTCGCCTCTTTGTGCACCAATTTTCTGGCCAAATCAATGTGTGACGAAAATGAAATCAACAGAGCCACAACCTCGAAACGGAGCACCGACGAACGGGTGTATGAGTGTGAGTGAGACCAAGCATTTCAATTCATTTTTTGAATTGAGCCGCGAGGCATTGTTCTAATATGTATACAAAAAAAACACATCATAAAACCGTAAATAAAGAACCAACAGCAATATTTTTTGGCATAAGTCTGTTTCGGTGACAATTTTATTTCTATATTAAAATGCACATAACGAACCAGTGACGATGTCGATGTCGATGTCGACAATGAACGTCGGCGACGATGACGGCGACAACAACCAAATTGATATTACTGGAACAGTTGAGCACAATAGGCAAGTAGTTGACACCACATGGTCATATAGGGCTCACATCATCTACCCTTTTCTCTCCCTCTCTCTCTCTCTCTCGTGTTGTATTTTTTCATCGACGATGTGTATAATTTTTTATGTTTTTGCGTGCTGTTTTCCCAATGCTTGATGCCATCCCCGATTGTTGTGTGTAATAAAGAAATTTTCTATTAAAATCAAATCCATGCCATTGAAATCGTTTCAGAGCGTTTCATTCGACGAAAATGATGCTAATAAATTTTCTCTTCTGCATTGCATCCGTTCTGCAGTTGTTGATGTTGTTGTCGTTGTCGGTGTTGTTGTTGATAAATTAATATTAAATTCAATTTTGTGTTATTTAATTTAATATTTTAAACAAGTTTCAGTTCGGCAGCACGTACCCAACTGACTGAATGGAACATATGCGCATATATAAATATTTATGAATTTTGAAGGCATTGACGTCATTAAATTGTACGCTTTTACCCACACAACAAACGTTCTTTTTTGTTGTTGTTGTTTGATGAGTGTAATATCGGAACATGACACTATGCTTCTGTGATGAGAGAAAAAAAAGTGAATGTATCAAACGCCAAGTTTCATTCGCATTTAATTACATCGACAGAATGGTCTTTCTTCTCTTTAGTAGCGCGTTATTTGCGGAACAATTGAGTTACCGCTTACTCTCTACCGCTTTGTCATTGTTTCAACGTTTAACACCTTTTTTCTGTGATGCTCTGCAGAAAGTTTGCAGAAACGCACAAAGCCATTGCATATATCTATCTATTTGCATGCACAACTTCTGGCATTTAAGCTTTTTTCGTTCGTTTTGAATATACGTGACACTTTTAGTAAGTAGTGCAAGACATTTGACGATTGATGTTGAATTGCGAATGAGTACATACTGTTTGTTCATCTACTGACTACTTCCATGAATCAATGTGAAGCCCCAATGTGTCAATGTGATTTTATCGCAGACCAAATGTCTCACTTTAACAGAAAAAATTACCTTTGTTATGTAGAAGAAAAAAAACATTTTATGACTCATTTTTGGTCATTCTGAAATTCTCACTTTTTAAAGTGCCGCGTTTTTAATTTCATTTAATTCATTTTTGTCGGACTTTTGCCATTTCAACTTCAGAAAAAATCCACCTTTCATTTCGGCGAGAGAAGAAAAAAACCAGAGCTAAAAGAAAGTCAATTATCATAGCTAATCCAAAATTTCAATGTGCATTACCATTACACATGCGTGTCGTGTGTGATGGCCGAGAAATGATCTCAGCAAAGAAATTACCGAACAAAAGAGACTTATTTTTTTTTTTGCATTATTTAGCATCAGAAGATCTGGAAATTCCGTAGTTAAGTAGAGCTCGTTTTCACTGAGATGGAGAGTGAAAGACATTTGATGAGCGAAAACTCTCTTTTTGCCTGCTGTGTATATGTGACAATGGCAATTCAAACAAAACACAACACAATGCAACCAATACACTGTTTTCTTAGTTCATGTCTTGTTTAACTTGGTCTATTGTGCTGGATGTGTGTTGATATTTGACTTTACACAAAACTTCGGTTTTGTACAGTGAACAAATTGTACGCATGCGAATGGAAAGGCGAAAGCATTTCAAGAAAATTGCCAGTTTTCTTAATATTTTACGCATTATTGAATGTGATCATAGTTAACGAAAGTCAATTTCGTCTCTTCGAATAATAAGCAATCGATTTTGTTGACAACAAATAATATCTTTGGGCAGATTAGGCAATAGAACGGCATTTTTTTCATTCCAATCGATTGAATGGGATTGCTTCTGAAATTTGCAAGAATAATTCCGAAAATGGGCAATGTTTGAATTGAGCAGTGTCGTCGAGGAGGGAGAGAGAGAGAGCGAGGTGCTTTGTTTGTTCGCCGATACGTAGCGACAGTAATGCGTAATCGGATTTTCGGTAAATATGACATTTATATTAATTTGATGTTCCCTGTCACAGATGATCGGATACAATTGTTCGGATGATGGGGAAAATTGACTTACGTGTGTAATTGTTTGAATTGAGAAAACGGTCTTTGTCGAATTTTAATTAAACTCGCAATGGAATATGGCACTCATTCATTGTTATGACGAGTATTTTCATTTGGCAAACGCTCCGACTCGAAATTCATTCATGCCCTTCAATTCACACATTTTCCATTTTGACCGGTCGATCCGAGGCTAACCAAACTAAACCACGACGGCTGCCACTCTAAATCGATCTCTGGAATTACGACCATTCGTCCGATTTCTTCAATGACCGCCGTGAAATGGGATTCTTTGTGAAAGAACGAGCCAATTTTCGAATTATGAATGGACATTCATTCAAAGAATATTGATTTTGTATATATTCCATTCTATGTAGGGAACTTATGTGTACACAAAAATATTGTGGAAAATACTTTTTTGGTCAGAATTTTTTTTTTCCTTCAATGGGAACTTCTTTTTTTCACCTTTCCAAGTAATGACGTGTCTTTTCTCACCACTTTCAAACCAAAATCCCAAATCAAACCCAGTAAAATGTTGATTCACAAGAAAATCGGCGAATCGTTGAATAAAAACCCGATAAAAGTTATTCACAAAGTAATGATTTAATAGCCGATCAAATGAATCGATTAAAAAGAAATCGAAAGCGAACAACAATAATTCCGGGGCCATTAAGCGATGTAATGAAATCGATTCGATTTCCATTGATTAGAATTATTGCGTCTGGTCAGTGTCGTTTTTTCTCTCTCATTTTTTTTTCACACGCTTGAGCGTAAAATACGCAACAGAATTACACGACATTATAAAATTCCGTAAACAAGCTATTTATAGTATTAAATAGTGTCAGGTTGGTGTTTGTGCCGGGGGTATTTTTCATTCATGAAACATCCAATGAATCATTTATCAAAAGAGACACAGAGTTTCTGGTTTTTTTGAGGCAACTTACAAACAATGATAATTCTACGATGAAATGAACGGCGATGCATTTAGAATAAAAAGAAACAAACTTTAATTTTAGAAGAAAAAAAAACATTGGTCGTTGTGAGTGTGAAAAAAGGCGATTTTCCTCTTGTTTATTGAACAATGATACCGAGTCCCGAGCAAAACAAACAAACAAACAATTTTGTTAAGTTTGTTGTTCGATTAGTTTGGAGATTTTGATTTCCGTGCAACTTGCAGCCAATACATCATGCACCCATCTCAATTCAATTCGTGAATAAAGACATTACGGTGGATGGATTTTCATTTTAATTCTTCGTTCGTTCGCTGCAAAACACACAATGACCGTCAGCATACAATAGCCCAACGGCACGACTCCGCCCAAACGATTTTGGTTTTCTTGGTCGCATTTAGTCCATTTTGTGATTGTCGTCGATCACCGATCGAACAACGGTCATAAATAACATTTTATTGAATAAACATTTCTTCCCTTTTGAAAGAAAAAAAAAGTGTTGTCACCGCTTTGCTCCTTTTTTTCCTGATTCAAAGTAAAAAAATGAAGAAAAATAGAAATGTAACCAGGACCGTTTGACACAATAAATCTGTGTATTTTTCCCTTAAATAAGGACACAACATTTTGGCTGTTACCAAAGAGAAACGACATAATCAAAACAGATAAATCATTTGATCATGTTCTTTTGTGCTTCTGATGTGGATCGTTTGCTATTATGATGATAGTGTTGTCCAACGTTGGAATTCAGTTCGATGATTTTTTCTGTGCATATACCGAATATGTGAATCATACCTCTATCATCAAATGAAATATCGCATTGTATTCGACGCTTTGATCCTTTTTCTACTTTTTTTTCTCTTTCTCAAAACTCAATTTTGTGTGTGTGTTGGGATTCCGTGGGGTTTTGCTTGAGAAATCCTTTTCGATTGCTCACTTTTTGAGGTGTAAATATTTTTAAACTCATTTTCACGCCTCAACACCAAATAACGATAGCATTTCAGGTCATTTTGCAGTGAATCTCTTTCTTCATTGGATGTCTTTGTACGAAAAATTGGGCGAGAATAAAAAATCAACAAAATCATGAGGTTTTTTTCCATCGCATTTCGATGAGTTTAGATTATTGAGCGATAAAATCTAATGAATATTCAGTGATTTTTGTCATAAATATTTGATTTAAACCTGCAAACAAATATCGTACTTGAACATTGTTGGAATATTTGATTTGCTTCGTTCCTATGTATATTCCTACCGAAACGAATTCTATTCTGAGTACGCTTTGGTGAACTCCGCATATTTGAATACGAAACAAACTTTTGTGAGCAAATACATTAAATGGGTGATTTGCATTGTTCAACAAATACTTGTCTCAAGTAGCGTGACTTAAACGCTCGTCACTTAATCAACATTATCGCTGTTGCTTCGCCTTGCGACCGTCGCCGCCGTCGCACAGCCAAAGGCAGACTCTCGCTTTCGACAGATCAAAACCATTGAATGTTCTTTATCAAGCACGAATAAACAGCGCAGCACACAAAAGAAGAATTACTGTACTTTGAACAAAAACAAAACAACCATCAGCATCGTATAATCAGCCTATAAATTCGAAAATGCCAGCATTGTGTCGAAAGAGATTGTGCATAACCTTTTCCTTGACTTTGCTGTGAAGTGAAACAGAAAACTCTGACATAGCAACGTAATCGAGAGAGAAAAAACGCCAACAACTAAAAACAACTGATAGAGTACACGACACAGCATTGTGAAATCAGCGATCGTCGATGAATTATTCTTTCGCTTGTTTTGATTTGTTTATGAAATTCCATTGAAAAAACACAAGTTTAGTTTATTTTTAAATTAGTTACCTTAATTCATCGTGTGCAAATAATGCAGTAGACGCTCCATATATCATACTATCAATGGCGGTTACCATTGACACGTGCATCGGTACTGCACAACTTTATTCTAGATAATAATCAATAATTTTTCGCATCGACACCGATTTTCAAAGAAACCATGACTGGAAATGGAGCGAGTTTATTTTTTTTTCAGAGTTGAAAATGCATATTCAACTTATTTGTTGGCTTCACTTAAAATAACACAAAGGTGCAGAACTTATTCCGCCTCTTCAGTCCTTAGAAACAATTTACGGATAGGATATTTCCGAAGAATTGATGCAATTAAATCACAATGACTTTGATTTCTGTGTAAAAGGTTCTATTCAACAGATTTACGATACTCACCGTAACTACGCTTCGACAATACTTCGGATTGTGGCAAGCGAATGGGCAGAAAAATTTCGAATTGGCATCGTTTGCGATATCAGATGCACTAAATCTGAATGAAACGATTCTACTGTTACGAAGAGTATATCAAGATAGTTGGCTCCCATTTATCGAAAGCTTTTTGTTGATGCGTACAACGAATTTATTTCAAATGATTGGACAAATGATGTCATACACTTGTTATGCCATTGTGTGGCCATGGTTTCAATCTGGAATACAAATTTTTGGATAATAAGTTTGCAATGCATATCATCAAACTAACGTCCTTAGGAATGTAGTGAATAGTTTCGCTGACATATGTCATGTCTCTATTTTCTTATTGTTATGAATGTTGAAAAAACATTTGTTTCCTTTTGTCGATAGAATTTATTGTTAGAAAAACTGAATCTCATTTCATGATAATACTCAATTATTCTATATAATTAATCCCTGTAAACCTGGCAACTGCAACACGCAGGGAATGGGAAGGTGTCTTTGACTCCACTACCATCTGGTGACAAACTGAGTAGATCGTGATAGACAAATTGTTGTGTGCATTCGGTGCGATAGCCAATCGGTACACTCACAATCAATTTGCACGTTCGGCCTTTGCTTCGACACGTCGAAACGCGAACATATTGCTTATGGCTATCAGTGTTGAATATGTAAACTTCGACTCCGTCTTTATTTTTAGCGCTAGTCGGTGTGATAACACCTTTGTTTATATCACACAATTCGATTTCATCAAAACTACCGTCTCGGTTAATTATATCGTCTTGGGGCGGGTGCTCATCACTACTGAATACGTGTGCATATTCGTATGGATGTTTCTGTAGCAGCGATTGAATCAGCGCTAACGGATAGTTATCATCTTTTGTGCAGTATGTTTGGTTGTTGACCGCACATCGGCTCACATCAGCAATAAATCGACGCGACGCATTTTCTTGACCTGGTTTTTTTTCGAAAGAAATATTACATTCAAATCATTCAATTCCGTGTATACAGACGATTATTCTATCATTTGTGTTAGAAAAAATAAGTTACGATTATGAGAGAGATTGTTACCGGCACTCAATCTATCAGAAACTTTGGACTGCGGCGTCGAAGTGTAATGAATTTCATCGGGGAAAACTATGTTTCCGGCATCTTTTGGAGGAGGCGATCCAGCACAAAACAAATCCATAACGTTTATGATTACCATGAAGATTAGTAGATGCCTCACACACGAATAGCTCATTTTTCGCATAGTTTGTGACATTGTTGCTTTGTTCACTTTATCCTCGTTTTGTTGCCACTTTATAAAGTCTATCAATATATTCATGTACGTTTCTTCGATTAATCGATTTAAATTTAATTGGTCACTTTTATAAAATGAGTATAATCCAAACAAACAGCAAGAGTTTTATTTTATTTTGTTCCAAGATTAATGTCTATGGCAACGGAACTCGCACTGAACTAACGACACATTCTAAGAAAATGATATTTCGAGCAAAGCAAAATGAATAAACAGCTCCTATCTTCATCAAAATCTCACAAATAAATATGCCGAATTGTCAACGAATAAAAAAAAATGCAATGAACTTGATGTCACCGAATGAGATTGATATGAACTCAAGATCAAACCAATCGTAATGATGCACCGTTCATACAATCATTAAATGCAACCGATCACTGATCGCTACTTCTCCGTTGCGGTTGTTTTTATTGAGAAAAAAAAGCCGAGTGTTGCGATTTAATCAATAAAAGTTTCTTTTATTGCTCTGTGTCTGCTTTTAATTTGCATTTGCCGGCCAATGGGAGACAAGTTTTAAAAAGGTAAGTATTGTATGAATAATATAGAAATTGAATGTATTGAATGTATTGAACGAGATTGTTTTACTCTCATTTCGATGGCTTTACTCTCGGTTTTGCACTCGTCGCATGGCACGTACAACGCGATGCAAATGAAGAAGAAATCGAAAAGATCCGTCAGTGAAAATTATGACTACGATTAAGATTATGCCCGATGATTGTGCACAGTTTTCGTTTCAGTGCAGAAATCTTTGGCATGGCAACAATAAAACTAAAGCCTCCAATCAATGAGAGAAATACATCGAAAAAGCAGTGAAAACCAGACGAAACAACAATTCTAAAAAAAACCACTCTGATAATAATACACGAAACACCACTTTTGATACTCGCTACACATATTTTCTCTCTCTTGGTGTGTAGTTTTTTTTTCTTCTTTCGTTTATTTATGAATTTAAAATCAAACACATAACATGAATTAAGGTAACCTATTTGCTATACAGTAGTATACATACATGTCTAGATGATTATATTCACGCTAATAATATAGTAGCTAGATGTATTTCATAAATTATGTACACGTTTTTATTGGCACTAGACTATAACACGTTTTCATCGGAATAGAAGAGAAAAAATTATTTTAATTAGTTAATCAATATTGAAAAATGGGAACGATTTGATGTTCTAATCATTCATTAAACAGAATTAACTATTAACAATATTCATCGATGATATTTCAAAAAAAAAACTTGATCACTTCCGAATGCATTCATTTAATGTTTTTTTTTTCGTTTGACTCGTATGAATTATCTTGACAAAGCATACGATGGCAAAAAACTAATTAAATATTTTATCAACGTTATTTCTAGAACCAACACGTGATTAGAACTTGAAATTTAAACGTGTAAATGTACGCCTTATTATATAAAACAATGTGTTATGCTATGTATACAACACTAATCTACAGGAACACTTCAGAATAATTGAATTTCCAGAGACATTAGAACGTTGTTCTTTCTTTCTTCTTCCCAGAACTAAAGCGATTAATTGACGAGTTTGTGATCGTTTCTTATTCAAATTTACTTTTCAATCATTTTATAGATTCAAGTTTTGGTTTGATTCGTCTTTTATAATCAAATTCATAGAAAAAAAAAACTTTATTCTTGAACAATATTCAATTCTTCGTTTGAATCGAAATAAAACTTGTCTTAAAATAAAGTTTTGATATGTAACTTGATTTTACTTCCAAATGAAGATTTAAAGTTTACACAAGTTTTGTTTTTTTTTTATTCACAACATTTTTCTCTTGCACAATTTTGTTTCTTTGTCACTCGGTTTACTCAAGTCTAACCTCTATAAACCGCGCAACTGCAACACGCTGGAAATTCGAATTTTTCTTTAATTGGAACACCTTCTGGAGACAAACTTAGCAGTTCGCGATAGACAAAATGCTGTTTGCATTCGGTGCGATATCCATTGGGGAAGTTTTCAGTCATTCTGCATGCTGCACCTTTGTTTCGGCACATTGACACACGAATGCCTTGCTTGTGCTCCGGCGTATTGAAAATGTACAATTCTTCGCCGTTTTTATTTTTTCCACTGGTCGGATAAATGACTTGCTCAAACGAATCGCATAGTGTGATTTCGTCAAAGGCATCACTTCGATTAATAATATCACTCGAAATCATATCGGTGCCGAAAACGTCGGCAAATTTATGCAAATGCTTCCGCAATAACTTTTCAATAACACCCAGCGGATAGGTTGCATCTGTGGTACAGAATGTTTGATTGTTAGTGGCGCATCGACTCAGGTTTGCAATGTATCTTGTGATTGATACGTCTCGTTGGGTCAGGTTTCGTTCATCTATTGAATTCGAAAACGAGAAAACTAGACTTTAGTAGTATTAGTATGGGATAGACAGAAAAGGAAGAGAGAGAGAGAGAGATAAAAAGCAAAATGAGATTAATAGAAGCGTATAATTACCATCATGTATGCGATCGTTGAGTTGTGACCCGTTAATAGTCCTTTCGTCACTATTTTCAGCCGAAGACGATGAATTTGGTTCGACCATTGTTCCATCTGGATAACAGGCAAAGATAGTTCCATTCACTTCGATCGTTCGTATTCGTTGATTTTTATCTTTGAAATAAATTTTATCGCTATCTTTTGGGGGCGAACCATCCATAGTGCCACACAACGGTGTCAGTTCCATTACATTTGCCATTACACTTAACATTAACAAGCCAAATATACACAAATTACTAACGTTCACTGTAATTACTGCCATATTTGCAGTGGTCTCTCTATCCCTGTGTTTCAATGGTTGTTGTTGTTTTGTTTTTTTTTACACGATTTCGATCAATTTAATTTTAATGTTCAACGTTTTGTGTATGAGTAACGAAAAAACGAATCGTTTCTGTACGAAAACTAGACAATTTCACAGATTTTTACACATTTTAAATGGAAGTTTATAATTTCACTGTTGTCGTTATTTGCAATAAAACAAATCGCAAAATTCGAATGAAAAAAAAATCAAGAAACAAAAACTTTTATTTCGAAAAAATATTTGAAACGAAAATAAAAACACGAAAAAAAAAATTGTGAACTTTACTCGATTTGCTGTCAGCGAGCAACTGTCGCGAAACTACACAAAACCAAGCAAACCAGAAATCATGGACTATAAATACATGCAGGAAAGAGAGCAAAACAAATGTGTAGAGAGGGAAAGAGCATACACGATAACATTCGAAATTTCAAACAATACACCGTCACATACACATTTGAGAGTGTTGAGCGAGAGAGCGCGCGCGCTACTTCGTTCGCTCAATTTTGTCTGTCTGTCTATCTTATTGTCAATATGTACATAAAACAGTTTGACTTATGGGTACACACACACTGACCGACCGACCGACCGACCGATCACTTAATCGCTTTCGTACGTCGTTGTAAATCTGGCTATCATATGTTCGAATTGACTGATGTGTCTCTTTGTTGTTAATGACGTTTTCGTTTTTTTTTCTCTCTCTCTCATCACTATTCTCAGTATTCGGTAGTTTGTATTGGCACGACTGTTTATTATTGCGTACTACTGTCGGTCGGCGTTTTTATGTTCAAATCACGAGTTCTGATATGCGATTGTTCGCTTACTCATTCTTATTGTGGAAATGAAAAAGTCTACGTGATTTCATCTGACGGTTTTCACGTCATTCCATGTTCAACGCAAGATTTAATTTTCGGTTTTTAACATTCTGGTTGGGATTTTTTTGCGGCGTGAGCAACAATCGCATAGGAACAATTCGATGCGATCATTTTTAATTGCAAAGGGCTAATTTTGTTTTGTATTTCATTTCCGTTTTTGTTTCTCTGATGACGGAATCCACTGGAGCATATAGTAAACAAATTAGTGACCGCTTCACTAATGACCTTCGATTAATCAACATTCAAATAGCCAGTTTTTATTGACGACATTCGCACATTCGTTGTCTCGCTTCCGATCGACTTTGGACACATATTTAAATATCTTAAGCTTGAAGCGACAACATAACCGTGCTCCACTCTTTGCCAGTGTGAATACTTTCGCAACAAGTGCACTTCAACTAACACAGCTTCTCACACTGGTGTTCCATTTTTTTCTTCTTAATTTTTTTACAGAATTTTTCAAGAATTTCAACAGCAGCAAAAGAAGTAAAAAAAAAAACAAATTCCGTCGAACTAGTCTGCACTGCGTCTGTCTTGAAATCGATTTATTCCGAATGCGAGCTGTGTATTCACAGTGTAGGAGTAAATCACTTTTGCGCTTTTTTGTAAATTTCAGCCGACATATCGATAGGAATAAATTTTATAAAAATCTCTGACACTCAATTTGGTTTAGTTTTGGATAAGGAATCAAATGATAGTTGTAGTTTGTATATCTGGTGGGCCGTTTCCTAAAATTCACCCCGAGTTGAAGCGAAAATAATAAATTTAAAATGGCTCGTCAGAAATGCAAACTGCAACTACCATTCGACTCCTCGTCAAAAACTGATCAAAATTGAGTGTCAGAGATTTTTGTAAAACTTATGCGTGTCGATATGTTAGCTGAAATTTACAAAAAAGACTCAAAAGTGATTTACTTCTTTTCTTCTAAAATGTGAAGTTACAAATCGACATTGACCAATTGAACTAATGCCAATCACGTGTGGATAGGGAGGCTGAGGTTGATGGGGACGATTAAAAAACTGAACTTTAATTAAACTTTCTTCGGCTCATATACACATTTTTAGCTATTGATCATAAATGGTTGTTTGTCAATTTCAATCATACCTTAAAGGTAAAATTATTCTAAATTTATCATACATGGTCATTTCTGTAGTTCAAGTTTATCGATATTTTTTACAAGTTCAATATTAAATTTTTAATGAACGTAACTAATGTGCAATTTGCAATTGGATATGTTGGGCTATTAATTTGCTTATCAATTCATATTATTTTTAACATTTCTTATATATTCAAATTTCTTCTGGATTCAATCAATTCAAGTACAATTTTAATTGCCTTTATAATCAAATTCATAGAAAAAGTTTATTGCTGAACAACATTCAATTCTTCTTTTGAATGGAAATAAAATTTGTCTTGAAATAAAGTTTTGAAATTTAATTTTATTTTTAAATGAAGTAGAAAAGTTCACAAATATTTTGAATTGTAGTTCGCGATAGTCTTTTTGTGGGCACAATATCGATTCTTTTTCACTCGGTTGTGTTAATCACCTCTGTAAACAGCACAACTGCAACACGCTGGAAATTCGAATTTGTCTTTGATTGGAACACCTTCTGGAGACAAACTGAGCAGTTCGCGATAGACCAATTGCTGTTTGCATTCGGTGCGATATCCATTGGGGAAGTTTTCGGTCATTTTGCATGGTGCTCCTTTGTCTCGGCACATTGACACGCGAACGCCTTGTCTGTGCTGCGGCGTATTGAAAATGTACAATTCTTCACCGTTTCTATTTTTTCCACTGATCGGATGAATGATTTCCTGATAGGATTCACACAACGTGACCTCGTCAAGGTCATCAACTCGAAATGTAATATCATCATAATAAAACTCATCGGAGCCGAAGTAGTCGGCATATTTATTCAAGTTTTTTCGCAATAGTTTTTCAATAACGCTCAGCGGATAGGTTGCATCTTCCGTACAGAACGTTTGATTTTTTTTGGCGCATCGGCTCAAGTTTGCAATGTATTTGGTGGCTGATGCGTCCTTCTGTGTCACATTTGGTTTTTCTATTGATTTTGAAAACGAGGTAATTAGACTTTAATACCAGAAAAGAAGCGAAAAAAGCAAAATGAAATTAATGAAAGCAAAATGATTACCATCACGTATGCGATCGTTGAGTTGGGTTCCGTTAATAGGCATTTTGCCGCTATTTCCAGCCGAAGACGATGAATTTGACTCGATCATTGTTCCATCTGAATAGCAGGCATAGGTGGTTCCATTCACTTCGACCGTTCGTATTCGTTGATTTTTATCTTTGAAATAAATTTTATCGCTATCTTTTGGTGGCAAACCATCCATAGTGCCACACAATGGCGTCAGTTCCATTACATTTGCCATTACACTTAACGCTAACAAGCTAAATATACACAAATGACTAACGTTTACTGTAATTACTGCCATACTTGCCGTGTTTATTTCGAACAAAATCTATTGAACACTAAAATGAAAAGAACGAAAAAAATTATTAGCTTTATCCGGCTTGCTGTCAGCGAGCAACTATCGCGAAATCACACAAAACCAGAGATCATGAAATATAAATACGTAGGAGAATGAGAGGAAAGCAAAAGTACAGAGTGGGAAAGAGCAAAGAGCATACACCTTACTATAACATTCAAAATTTCCAACAACAATCCGCCACCTACATGTTTGCGAGAGTTTAACGAGAGAGATCGCGCGCTAGTTTGTTCGCTCAATCGTGTCTGTCTGTATTATTGTCAAAGTGCACATCAACGTAAGCATCTTCTCCCACAGGTGTTGCAGTTTTTTTTCTCCTTCCATTTTTTCGCAGAACTTCGAAGAATTACAACAGCAGCAAAAAAAGACACAGTCAAACTAGTTTGTACTGCGTCTGTTTTGAAATCGATTTGTTCCGATCGCGCGCTGTGTGTTCACAGGTCCAAATCAGCATTTATCATTAGAATTAAAGTCAACATCATCCCTATTACCGGGCATCACAATGGTGCGTCCTGCCGTGCGGTCATGTACATACATATCATACCATCATAAAAATGCTCACAGCAAGCATCAACAACAAAAACACAACTACTGACGCACAATATAAAAAAAGCGAGACGAACGCTGCCAGTGGCTACTTTATTTCCATGCTGACATTCGTTTTGCTTATCTATTCACCTATGTGTGTGCATGTTGTTTGTTTTTAAAGAGAAAATGTGCTTCCAGTTTAAATTCATCACGCTTCTTCAGAGACTTGACTCCTTTTCACAAGCAACAAATTATTACGACTTCTGCTAAATGTTCCATACCATTCTGTCCATTGTCCGATCGCCTCCTCCTGCTTGTCTTCTGAATTATTTCTTTTTCGCAGGGAAAGTAGCAAACGGGAAGTATTCATCGAACAAAATGTTCGTCTGTTGAAATGAAAATAGAAAAAAATCAGTAAAAATTTCTTTTCTCTCAACAATTTTTTTCCCTACACTTCTTCACTAGGCCAATAGCTATGTTCCGCGAATTCGATCAATGACTTTCTGTCGAAGAGGCGCATACACAATATGGAAAATATATGACACTGTCTTTCACTCTACACACACACACGGAACTAAAGGAACAAAAACATATGAAACGAGAAGAAGAAAAAGAAGGTGAAGAAGAAAATGAAGCGCATAGAAACAGAAGCAGAGATAAAAGTCAGTTGATATGACTTGTTTGGACAATTTCTTCGCTTTGGATCTTCTTTTTTCTGTTTGAAAAATGTTTGTTTTATGAATGTTTGATTTTCACAATTTATTTACACAAGAAATATTGAAGATCGACACACACACACATATTATGAAGATACCTCGTAAAATGATTGAGTTTACAATTACTCGGCAAATTGTATTGGAAATACTCGGTCGTTCATATGATTTTATGGGCAATAGTCTCGCTGGAGCCAATATGTTGTTTTTTGCGTAATGCACATGTTTGATTCAAACGATTTGATGGAGAAATTTCGTTTTAATTAGAAAAGTCCCTAGCTCGAATCGGTTGGGCTAATGTTCTTTTGTGTACAGTGTACTCACATTCATATAGACACGACCACATCTGAAAAGGAAATCGAGACCCCGATGCAAATAATGTGCACACAAAGCACATACCACACATTTCTAAGCCATCGTTTATTCAATATTACGCAAAGAATGTGCGCAGAATTGTTGAGCGCTCGAAAAAAAAAAATACACCGATTCAAAAAATCGCCGCCGACAGTCTAAACATACCGCGTCAACATGCATTTCATATGTTCCATGCATGCATGCGTGCGTGCGTGTATGTGTGTGTATGTTTGATTGTGTGAATTTTCATTTTCGATTCGAGAGCATTTTCAGCATTGGTAAGTAAACGCGCCGCAATATTACATTTCAAACTAACCAAAGCAACCAACGATTCAGCACGCACACGAGCACTGAATTTAAATAAATACAGATTTAAATGAACCGAGCGCGCTCTTGCATACAAAAAAACAGTGGCGACCCAATGAACGTATGAATGAATACAACAAAAAAAAAACAACGTCGACAAACAATACATGCCAAAGATTTAAATTAAGCTGCAACAACAACCATCGTTGCCACATCGGCTTGCCAACAATGGTTCAACTCTTGATGCGTCGCTCTTTGCTATGTACAACACACAATAATGCTCACATACCCTACACAATTTGCTTACACAAGTTCATCTGATGATTTTTGTTGTTGTTATAAATTTTAAAATTAAAATCGAAAGACCGGATCAACCCTCGTATTATTAAAATAAATATAGACGCAGCACACATATACACACACACACACACAAAGAGTGAGCGAGAACGCGTTCAATGAAGCGCCAGGGCGAAAAACACCCTGACATCCACGATCATCATCATCATCAGCAGCAGCAACAACGATGACGACGACAGTTATTTGATTGAATAGAACGCAGCAAATCAGTAGCAAAAACAGCATGAACCTTGTCTAATGTCGACTTTATATGTATATGTGATTTTTATTCCCTACTCATTCGAACTTAACACAATGTTGTTTCCATTCAGGTCTCAATGTTCAATTCAATAGAGGCCGCCGCGTACTGTACTCTTTTAATGAAAAACCGGTGTCAGGAATGTACAACAAAAGGAATAGCACACAATCAACGGCAATATTATTATACACAACTGTTTGTGTGCAGTGGGCACAACAATCAAAACCCCATTTCGCATTTGTTTATTTGAATTGCAGAACGACGATTGACTTGGTCAACAACTTTTTTTTGCCGATATACGCACACTAATTACGTATCGCCGAGGATGAACCTGATTTTACCTCATAGATCAATCTTGTATGGGGGAAAAATGAAAAATTATTGGAATTTTGTTGTTGAAGAACTAATGTTTGATTTTCATCAAAATCTGAAAACAAAATTTTCGCGATTCGAATTTTTCTATCCGAAAATCCGGAAATTTCCTTCGCAATTCCATCGAAGAGAAAAAAGTACAGATTTAGCGACCAGAAAAAAAAAACTCCAAATCGTCGCTATTATTTCGCAAATCCCATGCTCAATACCATCGATCTGCAAAGAAATGGACCGTTCAAGAGATTTTCGAATGGGGAAGTTGTTCTCGTTTGCTTTATGATTATTATTGTTGAGTGCATCAATGAAACTCGATGGAGCGTTAGAATATTTATCGGACGTGTGCGTGCAATCGACGCATTTGAAAATTTCGCGTATCGATTGAACACATCAATACCAATAAGCGGATAATTGGGCCCACTACACCACCCAATGCCAATGGCCATTAAGGTAGATACACACGGCTCGATGGTTTTTTTTCGCTCGACGTTGTTGTTGCTGATGACGTTGGCTGCGATAAGCTATATTCCGTTTGTCCGAGATGTGAAACGGTAGCAAGAATTCGAAACCAGAACAACAGCAACAGCAGAAAAAAAAGAGTCGTGGGCTCTGGGTAAAAAAAAGGTGCACGTTTTTCGAATCAGGAGATTGTAAATAACGATGAATGTTAGCCATTCAAAGCATAATTTGATATGCGCTTGGATGCAGTAAATCGGAACTCGGAAGTCAACTCGTAGGCTGAATCAAGCAAATGTTCCATGTTCGTGTATAATTTTTGCAACTCCCGCTCTCACTCTGTCGTTTTGGTGTCGTTGTTAACGTATTTGTCTCGTGGCTCGTAGGTTTTTGTTTCTCGCTTTTTTTTCTGCTGTTCACCGCTTCTCCCATTTACACCGTTAAATATGGCATTCAAGTGTTGCTAAACCAAACACACATACACATCGGCTCAATTGCGAGCGGCTCGTAGCTACTTTGTTCTCCAATGCGTCTGCATTGAATTAGCGATCGCATCGTAGACTTTTGAGCCGGTCATTTCCTCTTTCGCATTCATATTCGAAATGCCATGGGATTTTGTTGCTGCTGGTCGTTTTTGTTTTACTTCTTTTCTCTGCTCCGGCTCTTCGACTTTTTTGCACCTTGTTCAACTCTATCGCTGTTCATTCATCGTACCGATCTATTCCATTTTCAATGATTTTTACCATTCTCGTTTCGAAATGTTATTTATGAGCTTGGCTCATGTGTATATCGACACCAGCACACACACACACACACAAATATCTATCGCTTAGCCAGAGCCATTTTTTATGATGTCGCCGTGAAAATGTGTCGCGCATTTTTCTTTTATAAATCTCTTTGCTCGTTGTTTTTGCTTCCCTTTATCTCTCTCGTCCTCTATATCTCTCTTTCTAGGGGCTTATTTGTCGTCACGAGTCAGCAAGACTCGTATGATTTTCATGTAAATTAAAAATGATTTGCGCTGAATTGCAAGGAACTCGCACTGACTCGCACCAATTTACGGAGATTCGTGAAGACTCGAACGAATTCATACAAATATATACACAAGTCATAGCATAGAAAGTGTATGGCATTTATAGCAAATCCGCGAGTCGATGCAAATCAGCTTATATACACATTGCAAACCATTCGGATCTCAGCTTGTGTTCTATAATTCTTTTCTTATTCTGTTCAATATAGGCTGGAATGAATGTGAATTGAAAATGAAATGTATTAAATTGACAATGGAACTAAGATCCACGAAATGTTTTATGAAACATACGAACTGCACTTATTTTTGGAATGAGCAAGTCAACCATTAATGATTTATAACAAGATTTGCCATACATCATATGAATATATGTGGAGAATGACTTAATGTGTTCAGTGTGAAAAAAATGCTTCGACACTTTTATTTTCATCAGATTGAATTGTTTGAATGAAGCATTTTGATGGATTCGGGAATTGTGATAAATCCATTTTGTGTTCAAATTCACGATTTTTTAGTTGATCTATATGACTTGACATATTCCGTATGAAGATTCGATGCGCTGCGAAAAATTTGGATGGAATAATATTTTCATAAATAGATTCAACTAACACTTCACGATTTTCGTTTATGAATTCCACCAATTTCAGCGATATTCTCTATGTAAATAAGAGCCAAAGTCGATCGACAAGCAAAGACTGTTTTTTTCTCGGGATTTCAACACCCAAAACATCAAAAACATTGTTGTCTGCCTTAAAAAAATAAAAAACATTTCGAAACCAACCATTTTAAAATTTTGTATTAATTTTAATTTTCTTGCAGTCAAAATGTGACAATATAAATGTTTTTAATGACAAAAAAGTTGATTTAGTAGTCGATTATTGAGTGAATTGTGAGTTCAACTGGCATGCTCGTTGACATTTCATAGTTTCGTTCAGTGATTCGCCAATTTATATGAGAGACTCGTGAAGGACTCGCGAATCTTCATATAAACTCGTAAGATTCGTGCAGTTGCCTATATGTTTTGAAATGACTCGTGAGATTCGCACTGATTCACACTGATTCGTACGACACATAAGCCCCTAGCTCTCTTTCCACATAGAAATGTTTGTATCTTTTTGGTTGACCGTTTTGTTTTCGCATATTCGGCCATTGCCATGGATTTTCGACTATTTGAGAGACCGCTTCTTTTCTCTCTCGTCTATCGAATTTGCCGAAGTGCGTGCACGATGCAATCGCTCACTTTTGATAGTACACTGTGTTCAAGTTGAAAAGTTGTTGATGTGCGTAAAAGTACTCAGTTAGTGGTGCAAATGCGGTAGAATGGTGTGCAACAACAAGCACACACATAACATTTGCTAAAGCAAACAAAACTCAATCTTCGTTTAACGGCTTTTCCATTTTGCACCAATGCAACACATGCAAATTTGCAAACACCAACTCGCTCGTTCACTATTGATAATTAAACTAACTTATTTTTGTTTATTTGAAATGCAAGAGCATTCCGGTTGCTGAAGATTTTCGCCATGAACGCCGAGAGAAATATAGAGAGAGAAAAAAATCGTCGACATGCATTTTCGCATTTGTATATGCATTTTTCGTGGAATTTTTTTCACTCGCTGCTTCGCTTAAAAAATAAATGAAAATGTGACTGTGTTTTTGGATCGTTAAATTTTTGGGTGCATTGCTATTTGAGTGTGTGTTTGTCGATGTTGTTGTTGTTGTTTTTTTTTGCGTCTCTCAGTTGCATCATCGGTGTTGTTTTCGTTATTTTCTACTTCATTTTCGCCATTTCAGAGTGGATTATTTTCGGTATGCTGCAGTGGTTCACGATATTGATATGTGTCTGGTAAATGCAATGTTTGTTTCCTCTGTGAGTGTTGCCGATGTTTTTTTGAGGATGAAGTGCGTTTTTTTCCTCGGCCCACTCATTTCGTCAATAGAGCACAAACAAATGGTTTCGTTGGCAAGTTAAGTGTATCTAACAAACACCAGTGTCCAGAGAGATAAATGGATGAAAGCGTCTCTATGCCGCCACCACCACCACCGCCGACGCCGTCGTTGCTGATTTTTCTCTGTTTTTTTTTAAGCCAAAGCACAGAAAAATCGCTACAAACACACTGCGGCAGCAACAGCAGCATCAGTAGTACACAATAAACGAATATATGCGAATACAAATGGAAGTGCATAACTGTATCCGAAAAAATACCAAACACACACACACACACACCAAAAAACGAAAGGAAAAAGAATGAGATTGTTTAACAACAACCAAATGAATGGCTTGTTTAAATGAATGCGTTTTGTATCCGCGATTGATGGTTGTTTTGGCGGTGGCCGGCCAAACGAGAACAAAAAAAAAGACACAACAACAACACGTGAAAAAAAAATTTGGTTATGCTGCATTTGCATTCGATTCGGAAAAGCCTTGCACATTCCAAATCAACTCTTGCAGCAGCAGCAGAAGCAAAGAGTGTGAGCCGTGGGATTTTTTTTCGTTTAGTTTTATTATGCATTTTTCATGGAGGTTTTTGTTACTTTTCGGGCGCAGCATTTTTTTCTCTCTCGACCAAAATTGCAGCGTTGGCCGAGAGCAAAAACATTGGTGCGAGAAAAGAAGTAAAATTTTCATTTTCACTGTTTCCACAATGGCGAAAACTTGCTTTGAGCCCGCCGCGTGCACAACCACTTTTTTGCTGCTGCTGCTTCAAACTGACCAAAAACAACTAAATATCGGAAGTACAGGCGGATGCGCTGGGAATGTAAACCGATGTTGGATTTTAATAAAATTTCGATGAATTCGATTGATGAATGGTTTCAAAGCTGCTACAGCCGAACGTGTTTGAATGGCCGGCTTTTTCTCTATCTTTAAATCGGTGCGCACGATTGTTTTTTTCGTTTTGAAAAAGCATCTCTTATGCAAGCAAAAGAGAATTTTCCCATTCGAAATTTAATTGATTTTTACCTATTGCAACTTTTGATGCAAGACCTTGGGCTTTATTTTTTTTTCGATGTGCGCTTCGACACCAGACGTTCATTCCCAGGAGAATTATTTGTTTTTAATCCACTAATGCTTAGTTTCATTGTGCACTCAATTTCTATGAGTTGTTTGTTGACTTATTTGCAAAGGATGAAAACTAATTCCCTCTCTCTAGTCCACCATTTTCTCTACCATTCAATCATTTTGTGTACTTAATTTGTGGCAAATCTTCTGTTAATAGGTCAACTGTACGTGACACTGCATGAGCGAGTGTATGTGTGTGTGCGTTGGTGTTTTCATCGTAAAATGCAAATAATTGGTAAGAACCAAAATGGTAACAGATTAATTTTGGGTATCCCACAGTGAGCTGCTGTTTGTCAGCTGTGCTATATATGCTTGTTTTGTTTTCTAACTCTTTTCGGGCCAAACAACACATTTTGCGCACTTTGATGCCGCTTGGCTACCGGACGAACGAAAGAAAGAGAGAAAGAGTTGGACGAGATGGTAAAAGGGGAAAATGTGAACGAATTTTGTTTTAGTTATTTTTGCTTGAACTAATTTTACAACTTAATTATTTAAGCCAATTTCGAAAAAAGCATACAAAAGCAAACGCTCGAGAGAAAAATTGACGCAGTGAACTGTATTGTGCACCCGAACCGAACTGAAACAAAGAGAAAGAGTAAGAATGGGTTAGAAACGTGATCTGAAATTTGGACATACAATCGGTAGCGCTTAACTGGAACAAGCAACAGAAAGATGCGGCTTGGGAAAAAAAAATAAAGTGATATTTTTTCTCCTTTTCAGTCGGTTCGCTGTTGGGCTACTGTCCGATGTACTATCTCTGTGTGTATGTGCCTCGACACGCATATTGTGCACCGAATATGCCAAAAAAGGATTGAAATAACTCCTTCTTTCGCTCGCTCATTCGCTTCTCCATGCACATTTTGACAATTGGTGCACAGATTTTGTAGTTTTTGTTTATTGTTTTTTGTTCCGGGCCTCGGCTGTTGTTGTTGTTTATTTACGTACTTTGTGACTATTAGTTTAAAAGGATTACGACGAAAAATCATTTAAACAACGACGATATCCGTCGATTTAGAAGCATTTAGAAAGGATCAACTTTGATCCATTTGGCCAATCCTCTCTCACATGCTGCGACTTTTACTCGTTTGCCTCCATCTCTCAACCAGCTCAATCCAATCAATTTGTTTTGATTTTTTTTTTCAATTTATCTCCAGTGTTTTTTTTGCCTGATACGTCAATCGAAACTTTGCCGCTTTTATTAAAAACTGCGAAAACTAAATTTAGATGAAAAGAGGAAAAACGCGTTCTATAAAGTGCCTATTGGGCTCTGCGCAATAAACAAAATTGAAAAATTTGAAACTTCAATTTAGCCTTTTCCACGTGCTAATTTCAGTGTTCCAATTTCTAGCTATTGGCAAGTGTAAATTTTCTAACGCACTGCATAAAAAGCCAAACAGAAGGTGCACATAGTCGATTGTCGTAGAATAATTTCCCAGGAACTCTCTTTTAAATTTAAAATATCATGTAAAAAAAAGTTCGACCATCAAATACAAAGGCAAGTCCATAGTATGTACTCCATGGGCTACCGCATTGAATAGCACCGAAAGAGTTTCTCGCTCTCTCTCTCTCCTTCACAAACCCTTTCACAAGTTAAGATGGAAACGGTAGCAGGTAAAGAGTTCAAAATAAATGGCATGTCCATTGGGTCAACGGTTTATGTGTGTGTGTGTTTTCTTTTTGATTGTCCGTAAACCAATTGAAAGGTTCGGGTGTTCGCTTCACATTTATTGGCACATAAATCATCAAAACTCTAAAGGAAAGGAGTAGCAGAAAAAAGGGTTTTTGCGTTTGCACAAAGGCAACTTGATTTTTATTGCTCTTTCCAATCATTATGCGATGAAAATAGAGAGATATCCGAATGCGCATGCTGTGCAACAATGTACACAATGCGATTTGCATAGCTTAGCTAAACAAACAATTAATGTCGTGTGCATTTCTCGTGAAGAAAAAACAGTAAACCCTTTGAACAAGTCACACGCACACACACCCAATTCTTTTTCACCTTTCACTAAATCGCTTTGGCTTCCGATTTGTCGGACACACACACAGAGAAAGAGTCAAGTTGCCAAAGTCTTCTGATGAAATGAAAGAATATTGGATTAGCCAGCATTTTCATAATTTTTAAGGAAAAGGGTTAACAAGCTTAAAACATATTTATTAAATAAAAATTATTCTTTGCACTTAACTGATTGGATTATCCAAAACATTTATGAAAAGTATGATCAATGCGATTTTCAATTGTTCCTTCCGCTTTTTTCCGTCTTATACTTCTTCGTTCGTAAAAATGGGTTAATATAACATAACGTAGGATTTGGAAAATACTCTGTGTTCTTTTCGGTTGTTTGATTAGCCAATCTGTTTGATTAACATATGGTCAGACAAATGAAATTAGCCACAGCGCTCTGGGACATGGCTCAAAGAGCAAACGTTGTTATGGAAAAAGCAATCACAGATTTTAATTTTGCAGGCGTTTTCTATTTTCGAATCAATTCATTGTGCCAAGTTTCTCTGCATCTCAGCTCATATGAGAGCTGGATTTTGACTTGGGTCAGTCACATCGCAACATGCTCCTGGATCGACCGAAGACGAGTTAATCGGGAAATTGCTCTTTGGATCAACATCCGCTGCTTAATGAATGAAAAAAGGCAGAAAAATCATCAATAGTGGCTCTCTTCACCAACCGACACTGCATTCCAGCAAAATAGTCATTTGGACACAAATTAAATTTGCACCGTTCACATCGTTGTGAAAACGCATCAACTATTCGAAAAACCTACACATGCTCAATTCGAACAGCAAACAGCTCGGAAATGTGTTAGTTTCATTTTCTTTGTAAAATTGGGTGGTGGAAAATGGAACATTTTTGAGAATCAACGAGAAAAATAGTTGAGTGTGCGAAATATTGGACTGCTGCTTAAGCAGCGTCATGGGTTCGGTTTCGGTTCGTTGAGTTCCACTTAACTTGCCTACCGATCGAATGCATCAAAACAATAATCAAAGCGGCCGAAATGGAAAGGTAAGAGCACTACCATGAAGTACACCGCGTGATACCACACTTTCATTCCGTCCTCAGTCTCACTCTCTGTCACAACTTCCACCGAAATGGTCGAATTCCGGGTGTATGTATGTGTATATGCGCTGCTGCTCGCCACCGTTGAGACGACAAATTCCGGATATTTGTTGCAATAAGCATTTGTTAAGGTAATAGTGATTGGAGGTAAGTATGATGTGTGCAAACACTAACAGCATGTCTAAATGCCCAAACTCTGCTCACACTTGGCATCGTTCGTCTGTTTGATTTGCTTGCATTTGCCAATGTTTCAGTTTCGGTTAAACGACGCTTTGAATCCACTTCGATAATAAAATTATACAACTTTTCGTTGGAAAATGCTGGCGTGGGGTAATTGAATGAACTGGCCGAAACGAACACAAGAACAAAGCAACTCTCCTCGTTCATTCCATTGATACTGTGTATTTCTGGTATTGTGGCTGCTGCTGTTGTACGGACACAAAGCCAATTTTCCATACACGTTTTTGTTAGGCCAAGGCAGTCCGGTTTGCATTTAAGTTTCTTTCTCTCTCTCTCTCGCTCGCTCAGTTTTTTCTTTCTTGGTTTAGGTAGTCGAAATTTTAGTTTTCGCGTGAAATTTCTTTTCTCCAAGCAACTACCACCATGGTGCGCCCGGGTCTCGAGATTGAGATGTCATATATTTTCATTCTCCACTCTCTTTCTCTCGCTCGACCATTTGACCAATATGACTGATGAGAATCCGATTTAGTTTCAAAGTAAAGTTTGTTTTTCTTGAGTGTTTCACCTTATGTTACACAGCGCAATAGAAAAAATTTGTTACTTTTTGGTAGTGTTGCTGAGTTTGAGTAGGAACAGTGTGTTTTTTTTCACTTTTCTTCTCTTCTTGACTCGAGCGAAACAAATAAAGCGTAAAAATATGAATTGCACCCAATAAAACGAAAGTCATAACCAT
Source organism: Sitodiplosis mosellana (assembly GCF_009176505.1). Lineage (NCBI taxonomy): Eukaryota > Metazoa > Arthropoda > Insecta > Diptera > Cecidomyiidae > Sitodiplosis > Sitodiplosis mosellana. The sequence goes on from NW_022595246.1 coordinate 3,639,485, forward strand.
AAAACGGAAGAAAGACCGAGTGGGAAGAGTGGAATCGCATTACAATGCAACAACAAACCATTTCGAAGAGAAAGAGAGAAGAACAAGCTTTCTTCTTTCTTGTACAAAAAGTGAAGGAAAAAAGTATATTTTCACTACGCTCCTTGCTTTTTCACCTTTTCTTTCTTTCTTCGCAGTTCAATTTTCGTGTTTGTGCAAAACGGAGCTGAAGTAGCTACAACAACTGCATGCGGCCAAACCAAATGTATCAACCGTCTCGATCATTTCACAGAAAATGTCGCTGGGTTTATGATTTTATTGACATTCCGCACGTTCTTTTTTCTCTGCGGCATTCCAAATATTGTCGAAATGCATTCAATGTGTCTATGTGTGTTGTTTCACTCATTTTTTCCCAATACACACTTTGTTCCCATTCAGTCGCATTGTTGTTCCGCTCGTCAAATCAATCAAATTACGCAGAAATTTACATTTTACCGAAGTTCAACCGGCAAGCACACTCTTTTTTTTACTAACTGGATATATTCAATGAGTTTTAAAGACTTCATGTCATTCTTTCAGTTAATTCAATAAAGAGTTTCATTAAAAGTGTGAGAATTTTCCATTGGAACCAAAAAAGTGAACAAAAAAAATACGTTTTCTGAGACAAATCCAAATATTTGATTTGTACGTTAATAAATTGTAATTCATTGAATCCAAATGGGCCTTTTCGTAGATTAACTAGACCAAAAATGGGTTCGCCCTAAGAAAAGTTTATAGCCACATGACAAAGAGCATTTGAGCATTTGACTTTTTTGCCGGGTCGATGAATGAAAGCCCTTTTTTTGATGTGTCCGGTGAGGTATAAACGGTTTTGGCCGTGAACAAAAAAAACTGCACATCTTTCACAAATGCCAATATTTGAAGTTCCGGCCGATGCAAACAGCTACATTTAGAACTGGAGGAATGGTGTATTTGCATGCCAAAGTGAAACGCGCACTCTATTTCTGTCTGTTTCTCGGACAAAAGGCTTGCTAAGTTTACGATCCTTGTAAAATGTTAGAGTTAAAGCCAATTGAAATTGACCAATAAAACTCGAACAAAACGCACTATTTGTGTGAGCAAGAGTTCTGTAGAAAAATGTGTACCATTGAGCTGAAGCATAGACAATTATCGTATTTTGCGAAAATCCCTGCACTTTCTCTCTCTCTCTCTCTCTAGCCATGTGTGTAGTTCGCATTTCGCACACTGTATCAATGGCACTCAACTCTGCGGACAGTTGCTGTGTTCTGGTTCACTCTTTTTTCTTTGTGAGCGTAGAACATTGAGCAGCGTGGTCACTTGCAATTTGCATGGGTACAATTTATTCGTATGCCAGCATGAGCATTATGGACGGCAATAAGTCATAAATAACACAACTAAAAACAAACAGCCCAATGGTCAACAAATATCCTTTGCTTTTACACCACTTCGGAAAAAAAGGAGAGAATGAGCGAAAGAGTGAAGCGAGTGGAAAGAGTATTTGCATGCCGGACACTCCAATAAAAAGAAAGAAAAGAATTCTTTTTGTTGTTCGCTTCGTCCAATTCTCTCTCCTTTCGTTTTGCGTTCGTTAGGATTTTTTTTCAGGTTCATGTAGTGTACGACACCAGTAATAACATTTTAAAATTATCCATTCAGTTGCTGTATATTTATGGTAATCTTGTTAAAGCATGATTCACCATTCATTCTTGTTCTCTTTTCTCGACCCGTTCTGCTCTTTCGATCTATTCATTCAGCATGGTTTTGCATTGATGCTCTTCGGCTTTTGAACGGTTGCCAAACCAATTGACCAAGCTACGGGAATTATTGGTATTTGCAACCCGTGTGCAAATAGAGTGACTGACAGTCATTCAGTTGTATGTAGCTGCAAATAACTACAACTGGCTAAGTTGATTGAATTCAAGAATGTTGTATAGAAACAATCACTTTTAGTTATTCTTTCAGCCAGCCGTCCAATTTCGGAATTTTTGGCTACTAGATGACTATAACTAAAGTAGACTACAGTGGAATATTTTGTTCGAGATAATCACTTTTAGTTACTGATAGTCAGCCAAAAAGTCCGAAATTAGACGGCTGGCTAGTCAGTCACAAATTTTTCACACGGGAAGCGCTACTCGTGTGTTTAAAAAACATTGGTAATGTTTGATAATTTTACATCGAAAATTGATGCTTTGACAAGTTTTTTTTGCGATTAAATGACTCTGTGATTCTTCTGTGTTTTCATATCAAATTATTATTCGTTTTTTCTTCTGTTATTTGATCAAACGAATTTTCACCTCTTTCCATAAAATTAAATGCCTTTTTTCTGAATGCGTTGAAATACTCCAGTGTAAGAAATGTCCGATGTTGAAAATCACCTCTGTCACACCCATTCATTCTTAGCGGAAAGTCAGTCATGAAGTCATGATGGAGGTTACTACCTCCGCGACGTACTTCTTTATCTCTTCATGCTTCGCGTGCGCTGTTTTCCAGTCATTTTCCCTCTTTCTCCCCAGTTCTCATTTTTTGTACACATTTTCCCATCATTTTGCACACCCAAAGCCAGTCGGTTGAACGGTAGACAATGTCGAACGCACGACGGCACGCAGAAGATGTTTGAAGCATCTTCAATCGAAGGAAATCGTTGAATACAAACAACTTGTTGAATTTTCCTGTTTTTTGTCGAGTTCTTTTTTTTCGTGTGGTTTTCGTTGTGTTTTATTCAACACCCGCTTGTTTGTTTGATACGTTCCTTACCTCATGCCAATCGCAATCATGTTTGCAGTCAAAGCAGATTTCTTTGTTGACATTTTTACGTGCGTCTTTCTCCGACTCAAAATATCAGAACATTTAATTTTACGTTCTATCTATCGCCAAAGTCTTCTGAAAATATAGGAAAAAATTCGAAAAATCAGAGTTTTTCATTATTTCACGAAATGACCGAATTCCAACCAAAATAAATGGTTTCAATTTCGAAATCTCGGCCTGAATTTATGTGCTGAAAAAAAATCCGATTGAAAATCCACGTCTCACAAAACAAAAACAAAAGCCAAAAATTGTGTGTGTTGGAAAATCGGCTGACAAGCCATAAATATGTACAAATATATCAAAATAATCTCGCCACCAACCGAACCAACCACGGCACATTCACAGTGAACCAAACGATTAAAGTGCCAAAAATAAAAGACAAATTGGCTTATAAATAGCTGTAAAGAAGAAACGAGGCGAACGGCAAACGACGACAAAAAGACAATGCGGAAAAACATGCGGGAAACAATGCGAAGTGAACACAAAATGAGCGATCGAGCGAGGGGAAGAGAGCGAGAAAATATTTGTGAGTCGTTATAAGTTCATTAAATTAAAAGGTATTAAGAAGATTTTTTGGGAAAAACAATAAGAAAGGAAGGAATGAATGCCAACAGCAGCAAAACGGTGGGTAATCCAAGAAATAGCGTGTTCGGGCCTGTTGAAAGACTTAAGACTCATGACTTCTTTCTCACACTTGGCTCGTTGGGCTAAGATTTATTCGAAAAGTTTTTGTCGCTGGTTAACGGCATTTGCACTCTCAAATAATTTCGAGTCATTTTCCTCGATTGCTCAAGAAAAGGGGTTCCCCACAGAGTGCGCTCAACCATTTTTGTCTGCCGAAAGCATTTACAAAGTTACAGCCATTAGCTAAAGTACTTACTAATTCTTTTATGTTGTTTCATTAAATTTTATTTCGAAGGCACACGAGCGACTGCAATAAAAAACGAAAATTTCATTTATAGAAATTGAAATCGCGTACATTAAGATAATTCATTGTGTTTTATGGAGAAAAAAAAAATCAACCGAATTATCATTGGACGAAAAGTGTAAATCAACGACACTACGATTTCAGATGCAACTCTTTGAATTATTTAGATTAATGGACTTCGTAATCGGTGTATGAAACGGTCTTTATCCGGTCCTGTGACACATGCACCGGGAGGGGATCAAATGGATTGCAACATTTGAAACTCATGACATTCTATTGACTGTAACTGGCTATGAGATACAAGCCAAACATCATCTTCTATCCATGTCCAATTAATATCAAATGTGACACGTGTTTCTCGCTCTCAACAACTCGCTTCTTTGATTCGTTCACTCAGTCAATCAATTTTTTTTCGCTTGCCTTGGCGCTCTTGCCATTCGGATGGTGTGTCTCCGTTACCCGGCTATTAGTTAGTGTCAGAATGCGCGCAGCGATTTTATGTATTGTAAAAAAAAAGCAACGAAAATAACTAGAATGCAGCACCGCCACGATCGTACCCAACGTTAGATACGAGACGCAGATAAATAATGATTACACTCACTTTTATTTTTGGAACTCGCTTGGCTTTTTCGGAGTGAACGAACGAGTTTACACACTCTACGGCTTTTTTCACTGTCTTTCTCTCTCTCCGGCCAGTACTTTTTGTGGTGGGTGAGTTGCTTTTTTCGTCCTGACGATTTATTTGATGCACGTATGAAGAGAGAGAGAGAGTGAGAGAGAGAGAGAGAGAGAGAGAGAGAGAGAGAGAGAGAGAGAGAAATCGGTTCGATGAAACCGAAGTCATCGAAAATGATGCGTTCGATGCATGAGAGAGTGTTCAAACATATCATTGATTAGTCGGTGTCCATGAGCGCTCAAAGTTGACACTGCTGATTGTGTCAGCGAAAAAAAGCAGCACACCAACCAAAAGAACTAAATTGATGGCTTGTTCACTTTACAAAGCTCCGTCACGAAAATTCACGCAACCAATTGATGCAAATGCCAGTTTTTATGCTTTTCAACAAACTGAATTGAACTGTAATTGGATTTTACTATTAATCGTAATTAGCCGACTTAAACGAGGGCAAAAACTACTATTCCAACATTTGTAACGAGTGTATGCTACACTTGATTTTTAGTGGATCAATTCACTTGAAGTGTGTAATGAATCATTACAATTTAGATAAAACAAACAAACATTGATTGGTAGCGTTTACTCCTTTCAGTGCTGATTTGATATTTAACATGTGTAACGGAGTGTTGATTGGAAAATGTGAAAAATCAACTGAAATCAACAAAACTTGATTATGATTATGAAAATTAAGCATTTAACTCATTTGCTAATTTTTCGTGACATTTGAAATTGCACAAGACATGTGCAAACATGGTGTTATTGCAGACAAATGTCAAATATTTACCAACAAAGTTGATTAAATAACGTAATAAAAGCGCATTTAATAAATTGTGGAACGGATTTTTTTTAAAATGAAATTGATTTTTATTGGACAATATTGTAGCGGTGGTCGTATAAAAGTTAGCTTTTGTATGGGAAAATCCGGTAAAATTACACCACTATAAAAAGAGAATTTTGCAATGGCTTCATTTTGATTGAGTGTACATTAAAAACTTGGAATAAAGGTCGTCTTAATGCATATAAAACAAAGCGACTGCCATGCAAAAGGACGGACGGAGAGAGAGAGAGAGAAAGAGTTTGGTCAACGCGTGAGCTTTGTGATTATCTGATTTTTCGTCGTTGTAGGGGTTCAAGCAAAACCGAGGATTTACGGCAGAAATTTAAGCCCCACATATGCTCATATCAAACAGAGGAAATTCTCTCAATATTTTCGTACCCGATAAAAACCACCGAATCCTCAATTTCATTTATTTAAATGACTTTTTGAAAATTAACCCAATGTAACACGACCAAAATAGACGTCGTTCGGTTCACCGAAGATAAAACCAGAGGTAATTTCACTTCGGTTGGTTGGCTGGTGCGTGCGTCAGGTGTGATTTTGATTAGGGAGCGTGTGCGAATATGTTTCTGTCTGTGTGTGTGTGTTCGTGTCGGTGTTGTAATTGCGTTCGTGTGCAAGCCAATAAAATGATAATGGTTGCCATTCACATGCCACTAAAGCCGGTTCACCAAATTCTGACAAAACCAAGTTTTTAGCCTGCTTTTCGGTATTTCATTAACTCATTATCGCAAGTATTTTGCATTCCACTCCCATTTCACTTTATACCGTGAGCACAAGATATTCACCACCCTCTCAATTACGTACATCACATAAAGCAACGGCGCACATCTATGATTTGCGTTTATTATTTCGGCTTCAATGAGTCAAAAACACTTGATCCTTGTAAATTGAACGTGTCTCGTGCGACAACGCTGAAGGTAATTTTAATATTTTTCGGATCATTTCGGAGTGACACTTAATGTAACCCATATGGAGCTAGCAATTTCAACCGGTGAATCTGGTGTATTTAATGACAACTACAAAAGTAAAAGACCATTCGACAATCGGAGAGCAAGTAGAACCGAGACTCGTTGGGACTAAGTGAACGGGATTTTAATGCGTTGAATTGATGGTTCGTGCATGAATTTATGCAGGTTTTAATGAGCAAAAGTTGCAAGGGTTTTGTTAATGAAAATTCATTTCAATTTGTAACGCCTTCAATACGGACGTATGGCATTCAATAGCCATGGTTTTGTAACGAATGGCTGACTGGCTACCTTTTTCCCATTTCATTCGATAACAAAATGGTGCTAACAATAAAATTGATTGCGAATCCAAGCCAACCGTTCCAAAAAAAAAAAAACGGAAAACTGACAACATATACAACCGGAAGAAATTATTCAGGAACTTCTGACCATTTTGTGTCCTGATGAATCCAATTTTTCTACTTATACATAGAACGATTCTATAGAATGTCGAAAAATATTCAAAATCCATGTTTCAAACGCCAACAACAAACATACGACTCGGCTCGGTCAAATAAAATCTAAGAGCATTCATTCATTTCAACAAAATCAAATGCACAATCAAGTCGGACGACTCCAGCGTCACTGGTGTACGAAAACAAATTGGAGGAAAAAGAATTCAACAATGTTTCAAGCATGAATCCGATCTTGATTGTATAATTTTCATATTTTTCACCCTCGTCTTGAAATGAATGAAAAAAAAATGGCATGGAATCGACGAAATTTACACCCAACGAACAGACAGTGATTTGGTTTTTCTGTTTGTTCATTCCACAACAATGTTTCACACACAGCGACAACCACATTGGCAGGCAATATCAAAACGTGTGTGTGGATAGTTTCAATTTGTCGAGTTGCAAAGCAAAAGTAGGAGAGAGAAAGAAAGGGAGAGTGAGAGAGAGAGGGAGAGAGTGAAGAAAAATGTGGCCAAATTTAAGCAAACAAAAATATATTCGGGTAACGTAAAATTGGTTTCCTTTCCAAAAACCAAATGGGAAAAATCTCAGGGATTGCAACAAAAAAAATACCCAGAGACACACGCACACACAGTCGAGCACATCCAGCAGAGAAATTGAGCAAATATTTTGTGTAATTCAAAGGAACCCACCGACATCGACGCAGCGCGCACAAAAAGCGTCTAATTTTATTTGCACCCTTAGCTCTTGGACCAGCTCAATCGTAATTCAGACGACGAACCAATCCTGACATGCAGACGACGATGACGACGACAACGAAATGTGTGTATGTTTATTTGCCTCCACAGTTGCGACATATATATATATATTACATTCCTCGGAAAAATGAGTGTTATAATTCGAGCACAGTCGGGCACAAGCAGACTCAAAAATTTCGCACAACAAACACAACACATGGAAATAACGTGTGCGCTCACGGCTGCTGCTGCTGCTGCCTTGCCTTGTTCAACCGAAAATATGAGAAGTAAATATTCGTTTGTGAAGCACATATTTTTCCAATGGAGTCGAGTGAGAAAGAGAGAGAGAATGGTTTGAGTGTAAAAGAGTGAAAAACCATTCAGTAAGTAAGAGCGCGTCACATTTCATCGAATTTCGTGCATCGGTGAATCTTTTGTTTGACCAGATTCCGAGTTTTTTTTCACTCTCTTTTTTTTGCTGTTGCGCTCGTTCGCTTCATTGTATTGTATTGGTTGGTTGGTTGGTTGGTTGGCTGTTTTTTTTTGCTGTGTGTAGTCATACACACACTCTCTCACCCGATGCTCATTGCTCACCCGTTTATTTTTGTCGGTAGCTATAGGGATATTGCAGCAGTTTGCATTCACATGTGATTTGGCATTCGTGTGTACATAATTTACCCCATGAAGTAATGTGGCATTGTGTTCCATAATCAGTGAAGTTTAAAGGGAATTATTCAATATACGGTCTGACGCTTTGTGTGTGTGTGTGTTGTTGCAATCCATAGCACGTCAGTTCGATGGCACTAAATTTATACCTCGTCAAAAAATGTTGCCACGACTCGAGATTGACATGCTGCAAAACGAACTGGAGCTGAAACGAATACCCAGAACGTTTGCTTAAATGCCACGGTGCGATGTGTGCGCGTCCGTGTTGGTTTGTGTCTGGTTGAAGAAGCTGATGAATGATTATGATACTTCTATGGCAGTCATGCGTTAAACAGGTTCCAATTATTCTTTGCATCGTCACCGCTTGCAACAATGGCCAAAGTATCCTCAAGAGCGGAATGACTCCATTGTAAAATGCCCCCCTTTTGCGTTGTGCTCTCTAGGCGTGTGTGCTCTCTCTCCTGAGTTCGCTCAATGGTCAATCAAAATAAATAATCCGTTACTTTTGAGTGCAACCAATGCTCGTTACCATCGCACGTGCGATGCTATTTTACTTACAAGTTATGCCAATTTCAACACGTTAACCAGCCGCTACTACACTTTGACTCGCTTTTAACCCATGCTTTCATGATCTCTGATTACAGCTCATGAAAATAAAACACTTAAGCATCATAACAATTCTCGAGCGCAAAATGTTCATTGTGAAATTTTAATTGTCAAATATTACTTTAGCACTCTCACCAGGTCAGGAAAATGTTCAATGATGATTTGCAACAAGAAACGCAAATAGACGCAGCACTCGGGAAACGAGAGATTCCAAATTCGTACATGAATCCTTTACCTCGAAAAATGGTGTGCTTCCCAAAAAGTGAGCATCACTGTCGAAAAAAGTACCCTTCAAAATCTAGAGCTCACTCTCTCACCATCCGAAGAGCATTCGTGAAATGCAAAAAGACAACGGTGCAATTTGGTACGAATGGCGCAAGTGTAAGGTACTGCTAATTTAATTTTGAACATCATTCGCTTCGGTTGTCTCATCGTATGGCATTTGGTTACGGTTTTTTTCCATTCTCTCGCTCTCTGTCGAAGCCATGACAACGTCGCAATAATAAAATGTGTGATGGGCTCAAAAATTCTCTTCAACAATGAGCAAAAATATATGTATCTATAATAAAACATATCCGCATGTCACCACGAAAATGCATAAGAGGTAGCAAACGCACCATCAGGGAAAAAACGAGAGAATGCCTCGCTCGACTGGGCTCTGTCGTTAATTAGTAGATAAACAGAGAAAAAATTTGGTCGTTGGTGTTGTGCTCATACACGTTGGCATTGATGAAAAATCAGCATTCGGTATTTTATGTCTGTGTGCAATTTAACGGCTTTCTCGACGCATTCCCATCTCTCTCTCTCTTTCTCTCTCTCACACACACACATACACACCGGAGTGCAAAAAATACGATATGTGCATGTCGAATTTTAAATTGTGCGAAATGCTACTCGTCCTCTATCTTGCCACCAAAAAAAGGCGAAGGGAGTCGTTCCTTTTTTCAAAATGAAATTCAATAAATCAACGATCATTTCACTTTAGAAAGTTCCGAGCTTCGGGATGCATCAAACCACGCGTACACCATTCGATTGAAACCATCAACCATGTCGAATGTTTAATGTGCATTTTTCGGTGTTCCGTCTCTGTCTCTTCTCACCAAATTGCATTTAATACGAACTGCAACAGAAACTTTGTTAGCCCCTTCGTTAGGCCGTACGCCTATCATTATGTAAATACAAGCATTGGTTTTGAAACATATTAAATTACAAAAAGAAATATTCACGCGTATTCTGTTCGTCTTTCATTTCATTTTGCGTAAATTAATCTCGTTTAAAAATCAAATAACGCACATTGACATTGTAACAAAAACTCGCCCAACAATTTGTGGAGTTCAAGAGTATTGCGTACTTGGTTATTTATCGCACATCAGTTTCGACTACTTCAGAAGCCCATTTACCATCCACTGCCATAATGCGAATCTAAAGCAATTGATGCCAATTTGTAATCGATGCGCGACGATAAAACGACATGAACCGTTCCTCTCTCTCTTTCTCTCTCGTTCAATTGGAATGTAAAACCACTTTGCATATCAAATGTGAAAACAACGAAAAAAATAAAAGTAGCTTTAGTCGATGAGCCGTTTTTGAACACAGGGTAACGAAATTTGTTTCGAGGAGTGAGAAACGTTAGAAGAGCGAGTGCGGTACGCGGTAAGGAGAAAGAGAGAATGTGTTGAATAGACGGTTTGATAAACATGGCATAATAATGCGGTATGTCAGTGTTCGAATGCAACTTCGTCGTGATGGATATGAAAACGATGTTGTGTGTGTGTCTGCGTTGAAACTTACGTTTGCATACATGCAATATCCCTCTTTCGCTCTGCGCTCTCTCTCTCTCTCTCTCTCTCTCTCTCTCTCTCTCTCTCTCTCTCTCTCTTGCGCTTCATGAGCGCGCAATTTTATGATACATAAAATACAAATTATAAATTGTTGAATTGAGGGTAAATATTGACGAACGTTGAGGCCTTTAAGCCGTTTTTATGTTCAGATGTGTAACATGAATTCAATTGAAAATTTATGCACGCTTCCATAACAGGCCCTTTAAAAAAACCTTTATTGATTTTGATTTTTTCGTATTACGAAAAAATATTGCATTACATTCACATAATGAACGGAGAGAGAGAGAGAGAGAGAGAGTGCTGAGATTTTATGTTGCATGTGAAAAAAAAAAACGGGCATCAATTTGTTCCCCACTTATGTAATGAGTCGACCTGAAATGGTACTATTTTTGCATATTGAAGCAGTCCTTCAAAGGATTTCGAAAAATTCTCATGTTCCAAACAACAACAAAAGAGGCAAAATTATGTTAATTTGCGAATATTTTCGCATTGACAAGTCTCTAATACCAAATCTCTCATTACCAAATGTAATGCATTGCGAAGAAAGTATCAAATTTTATGCAAATTTTATAACCATTTGTTTTTTCAAACGGTGCATACATTAAACAATTGAAATCGTGTGACTAAACGACGACCTCGTTCTTATTAAGAAAATGTGTAACGAAGCGACATTCGCAACTGATTTATGCAGTCAGTTAGATTGTGTTGTCTCAAAATTATTCGATTTGGATAATTTAATGCGTAAATCAATCGCACAGATCCGGATATTGCCAGCCGTTTTATGGCATTCCACAACCAATTTCAGTTAAAAATCATTCAGCGGAATAAAAGACCCATTGAATTTGATCGTTTGTTTGTTCGTAAAATGTGCCGACCAGTTAATTGACTTCGATAATTTGTGTTTAACGATTTCTTTGATGTGCGCCGACAAGCAATCATTTGACGCTGTGTTTATACCTTGGATATGTTGAAACTTTGATCATTGAAGATGAGAGAAACAACCAATTTCAGTTGTTTTGAAAACAGTAAATTTGTTTGCTCAAAACAATTTTGAGATCGTTTTGAAATATGGAGAGAAGAGAAACAGTTTTGCTAAAATGGAAATGAACGAAAGAATATTTGCAACATTGCGAATTTCTGAGCGACAACACACAAAGGACGGAAAAGTATCATAAAATGAAACGTTCCTTTGACTGCACATTAGGCTCAAATCTCTCTTATGACCTCTCCTTTACTCACTTCTTTACTTCATGAACGATCGCACTTAATTCCTTTTATTTCACTTTTTTCACTTTTTTTTACCTGCGTCTTCTCTGCACTGTCATGCTTGGCATCACAGAAATGTCAAACTTTTTTGCCGTTTTCGCCATCCAATTCACTCAAATAACTCCGTTTTACGAGCGAAAAATGTGTAAAATAATAAATTAATAATGCCGTTTAGATTTCATTGTCAAGTCCTAAAATAACAAATAATTAGCTTGCAAACGTTTGAAGTTGAACGAAGAATCCAGTTGAACCTTCAGCAAGAAATAAGTCAAACTTAATGAAGAATGAAAACAAATGTTTGCTTTATTATTTTGAAATTTTTTGTCAGTTTTTATTTGTCCTGAACTTTTATCCGTTTCCCTCTTGTGTCTATCTTTCCTCTTATATGAATTCTCTAAGTTTGTTCCATATTTCAAAAAAAATTATTCTTTAAAATTTAATTTACTAAATCATGCTAGCAATATTATTAGTTTGGTAAACCGATAAATCTCAATAAAAATTCCTGTTTATTCACTCCAGACAAATTTGCTCCTCAGCCCAAAAGAACTTGGTTACGAAGAATTAAAAGGCACCATGCAAGCACATTAATCCAATAACATGAGCTAGAATCGAACTATTGAAAACTATTGCTGTTTTGGACTGTAAAGGGATTATTGTAGCTGTTGAATGTTTTGATAAAACAAATTGTATTGGAGCCGTTGTTTGCAATGGATTTACTCCACAGTTACGATGGCAATACTGTTGCTGACATGGAACATGGATCCTGCAATGTTCGTTATACGACATACTGTAATGAAATAGAGAGAGAGAAAAAACCCGATTGATTAATTATTTATTCCACGTTTCAATTAGTTTTAAGTACATTCGACATTTCCGAATCCATACACGACCTCATTTTATTCACATTATACGATTTTATTCAATTGTTTATCACTTAGTTGCAATTCTTTTTTAAAATACATGAATGCGCATCCCGTTGACATATTTTTACAAGATCAAATGGAATAAAACATTTGGCTGATGCCGAGCGAGAGAAAGTGAAATAGAGGAAGAGTGAGAGAGAGAGAGAGAGAGATGGAGATAGAGAGCGCCATAACAAGAGAAAGAGCGAAATAGCAAGAAAAATAATGCATCTGAAACCATTCAAAAAAGGCGGAAAGCGTAGAAAAACACGCAATATCATTGATCCCCATACGGAAGAGTGACGCTAATATAATTTCTTGGTAAAATTGAACTCATCATCTTTTCAATACTTCCCCTCATTCATCGAATCCGCAGACGGAAAGTTACGTCACCCTCACAAAAAAACAATGCCGAACTTCGTTGCAAAAAAGGAAGAAAAAAAACGAAGAGAATGGAATCGAAGCGCCGAGAAAAATTGCTGCAAAATTATTCAGATTTTCGATTTACGTTTCACTGTTGCTGTTTTAGTTTCTTTTTTTTTTGGTGGGACTTAGTCTTGGTTTTTGTGTGTAGTCAATGGCTGGACGTCACATGTTTCAAAATAGATTTGTGCATGTAATTCTTTTGACACCCCTCTGGTTCGGTACATTTGACACGCGTAAGATAACGAAAACAACAGTGGCGTCTGCCACCGCTGCACCGAGATCAACGGGAGAGAACGAAATGGAAATGCTATGGCACAACATGAACCATAAGGGATTCGTGTCATTTTATGCATTTTGATGTGCTTCGTTTTGGCTGTGTGTTCGCCATATTTTTTCCTCTGTAGTCCAACAAAAGACGATATGACTGTAATTCAATCGGAAATCAGATTAGAAATCCGTCGCATAGAAACTTATCGAACGAATAGAAGAAACGAAAAAAAAACCGAATCCCAAAAGAAAACGGCGAGAGACAAAGCCAAAAAGAGGGAACACAGAATTATTGATTTTATTCACTGGACAGACCCAACTAATGGATGGTGAAATTTAGATCAAAGCATTTTGGTAAGTGTATTCCAAAGATATCGCGCGCATCGATGTGGAAATTGCTGTCGAACCGCCATTTGGCTAATATTTACATGTGGCGGTGTGTTGTCTCAAGCACACAGCGTGGTGTACACAAAATACACACAGAGAGAGAGATATGCTTTGAAAAGGCGAAGCTGAAAAAAGACGTCAATTTTGCATGCATGCAAATTGATTGTTCGATGTTTGTTTTTCGCTGAGCTTAATGAAGAAAAAATGCAAAATAGTTTTCTACGGTCGCACACACACACGCACACCAAGTCAACATAATGGAGAAACTTTTGGCTTTGTTTAACACGAGTTTCCGTTTATTTTTCTCTTGACTGTAGAAAAAACAGCCATCGGGAGTTGAGCGTCGATTATTTGAATTTCAAAGTGGATCTTTGGCCCGATTGATATCAAAAACAAACTCTCTCTTGCTCGTTCTCACTTCCGGGTAGTTTTTAATTTGCCATTGAATGAGAAAAAACCAGCAACAACAACAACAGCGACTACGTTAAATTCAAACACATAAAAATTTTACGACACCTTTAAAACGAATGTGTGCTCAAATTGATTGGCATCGGAACGATACAAGCAGCCAGCATCGCATCGAAACAAAACCATTCGTTGGAGACAACGAAAGAAAAAAACACCAACCATGATCAAATCGATAGGACTCAATCGGGTGTGCGCTTTTTTTTCAGCTCGCTCTCTGTACGCAACATTTTTGCTTGCATCGCTTCAATCGCATTATGTAATATTTCAACGTGGAATTTTTTCCGATCTCTCTCTCTCTCTCTCTCTCTCTGTTATATGTTTTTGTTGCTGGCCAACTTTGAAGCTAGTGTGAGTATTGAACACCGTTTGAGCATACACAAGAATTAATTGAAAAATAACACCTCTACACGGGTCGTTTGTGCGCGTGGGCTGAAAATGTTTGTTTGACTGGCATTTCGGTGGTGCCACCAGACCGAGGTAGGAGGTGGTGGTGTGGTGGTACTTGCTAATAACAAGCTGAAAACCACCATCGAATGTTATTTCGTTATTGTGTCCGATCAATGGATTCAATATTCAAATGCACCAGCAAACACCATACACACACACACTCACATGCAAATGTCACTAGAATTTTATAATGATTAAAATTGTAACGTGGACACGATCTGAGGCAAAAGGAAAACGTTCATGCATAAACACACACATGGCGGCAGAAAAAAAAACTGGGCAACGAAAACATTCAAAAAGGGCACATGCGGATTCCGATTTTTTTTTTCGTATTCATCAGCGGTGTCGTTGTTGCTGGTTTCCTACGCTTTGTTTTTATTATCGATGTTGGCATTTTTCGTAACATCACCATGTCTTTTTTTCCATGCTGGTGCATTGCATTTGGTGTTGGTAAAAAAAAGTATGCATAACACAAAATAATTTATCGGCAGTTGCGGAAAAAATGGTCGAAAATTCACGATAATGAACGAGTGGGCTCGAGTCAATGTTATCTTCAATGTGTGCGCGAACCAAAACTTTTAATCCGTTGCGAGTGGGAAAAAAATGCGGTTTTTGTCCTTCAAAATTGATGGTGGTCAGTGTGTGTGTGTGTGTGTATTTGGGGGTCACATTTGTATTAAATGTATTGCCAAACATTTGCAACGAAGGTGTCGTCAAGACTTTTGTGGAAAAATTTCGCAATGAAATCAAGCTCAGATGTATGCAGCTAATGCTAATCCTATTATGGGCGATAAATTTCGGAATTGCCATTCGAGAAACAGAAAAAAAATTACGAACCGAGTAAAACAAAGCATTTTCCAGAACAATGGCGCTACACAACTGTACTTTAATCGATTATCGCCAGCTAAATTCGCTGGCATTGGGTGAAAAACTCAGTCAAAAAAAACAGCGCAAAACAAAAACGAGATGTTGGTTTGTTTTCACGGTATTGGATTAAAAAAGGCGAAAAAAAATGCGATGCGAACGGGGAAAAAGCTGTAATTTCTTCGGTTGGAAGCGTGCATTTGAATATGGTGCTGCTTTGCAGCGATAATATTGAGTGACAAAGTGTGCAAAGAGATGATATTGATGTGGTCAAACAGCGTATTTCACACGCGTGCACACATACACTGTTTACCCATACGCACATATCTCTACGTGTTTACGTGGCCCAAACTGGATTTAAATGATAATCTCGATTCGGGTTGCAACTTGGTTATTTTTTGTTCGTCATCGTCGACGTCTTTGTTGTTGTTGTTGCGGAAAATGAGCCGGGAAAAAATGCATTAAAATTATTTTCGATCCACACCAAAAATAAACCACTTGCCATTGTAATGGAGAGGCGAAACGGCTGCCAAATGCAGAAAAATGCGTGAAAATATGAAGAGTGAAATGAATGAGCGATAAAAAAATGTGGCGTTTTTCACGCTTCATAATGGACATTCATGTAATTGTCTAGTCTCGCGATCTCGCGTTCATTTTGTGGATAAAAATCGCGCGCGCGTATATGTGTGTGGCTGTGGATATTTTGTCAATAAAATTGACCGCGGAAAATTTTTCGAATTTAATTGGATTTTTTCACCAACTCACACTGTTTGAAAACAAAGCCCAATCGATTGGTTTGTTGGCTACATATTCGGATGACGTCATGTATTACCTTTTTGTAAATTGCGGATTGTGCGGTTGCTGACGGAAGTGCTCAGGAAATGCGTAGCTGCATCGAGAACCAGATCGGATGAACGGATACGCGAACCGGTTTGGATAACCGTATCCAGAGTCTGTTAAAAACAAACAATGATTTAGTGAAAATGCAAAAAACAAACCGCTTCAAAAGTGAATCAAATTTTGAAATGAACAAAGAAACAGATCATCATCCAAACAGAAGCGCATTCGATATGCATCTGGTTTCTTGTTGCTCGTCAGTACAAAGTCTTGCGTCAAGACACTTGCGACCAATAAAATAAAAATCAAATCAAATAAACTACACCATAATCAAAACAATGCTGAAAGCGTTTTGTGTAATAAAGCCGCGGCGACAGAGCCGCAATCCAAATGATTTAGTTGTCGCCATTAAACATGCCGTTCGAAGTTGCGACCATTAAATGGTGGTGATGTGTATTTGGGAAAATTGTTTATGCTTATCGTCCTCGAATGAAACTGAAAATAATGTGCCTTTGTTTTTGAGTCGTTGCTACCGATAGACCGACCGACCGACACATGAATCATGGATGAATATTTGATTGTTATAAACATCGTAAAAAACGGGCCGAACACAACAAATGTTTCGAATGTGCGTGATGAAGGCGGCTTCCGATTTAATTTCGCTCTTTATTACACTTGGTTTGACTGCGGAAAATGTGATGCCTCGCGACGCATCATCGTCAAGCAAGAGAGTGAGGAGACATACAAGGCACAGCAGATGAGAGAGACAGAGTGTGTGTGACCAAATTGGGATGCGCACGCGGTTGTTTATCATTAAAATTATGAAATGCATTGTGGAAATGAGGGAGTAAATCACGGCGAATGCGACTTTGTTTATTTATGGCGCCACAATTTAGGCATGTGGATGGGTTTCACAAACACAACCATTTCAAATGAGCAAGAGAAAAAAATCTCAGAAAATGAAATAATGAAAACAAGGAAGAAAAACACAGAATATTGAACGAACAGATAAACTTACTTCTTGGTTCCCGTGGCTCAACCATTCTGACTTCGGTTGCATTGCTGTAAGTGGCGATTTGTTCACGGATCGAATTTGTTTACCTTTGGAAGAGCAGAATCAATTCTTGTTGGTAATCAGATGAACGATAATAATGGAGACTGATTTGATTTGGCTACTGCGGTCAACATATATCATAAGTCGTTGAATTAACACCAATAATTTGAGGCCTTATTCCAACTTACGGAGAATCTCCTTCAGGATCGTTATTTCCTTCACTATCGGCTGAAATGATAAATTACTATTCCCTAGTCACTGAAAATGTTTGCGCTGAACAACAGAAAAAACACTTGGATGTTTATTTTTAATTGATCATATTTTGAATTTTATTGGTTTTTTCTCTTGAGTGATCTATTCCACTAGTTTTGTCCCATTGTTTCGAAAAATAAAAAATATCTTTTTTGTAGAATATAATTTACTAAAATCTAGTTAACAATATATTATTTTGTATTTACATCGAATTACTTCCAAAACGAAAATATTTGGTTACAGAGAATGAGATTAATTACACGCTTACACACTAGGGCTACATTAATTTTTGCACTTAAATTATATATACATTTATCTACATCATTCATTAGACTCGCCAAGGGTATGAAGTTGCACTTTTTTTTCTGCGACGTAAAAATGAACACTCTTTGATACAAAAAAAAAACTTTCAATAACCGCTTCCAAAATAAAACACTAAAAAAAATCAACTGAATTGATTGCACTGCGCTTTTTTGTCTGGTTTTTTAATACGGTCTCCAAACGGTTTTTTGTGCGCTAATCGGTGATTTAATTTTGGTTTCAGGTGATCGTGGGCCAGTTGGTGCGGTTTCATGTACGGGTTTACGAGATGATGGAGCTTTTAAATCGCAACGGATTCGTGGGCTGGTGGCGTCAGTTTGATCGGTGATAGTTGTTGAATCGGCAACGCCAACAATCGATTGAACGGATGGATTTGGTCGTAGGATTGGCACAAATGCGGATTTAACAACATCGATTTGTTCGTCGTCCGATTCCTCGGATTCATTTTCGATGGAGATGTTCATTTTAATTGGGTCGCTGTGTGCTGACGATGGTGGGCTCGATGAAGACGGCCGCGATGATGTGGGCGATAAACGTGATGTGCTCAAGTGCTCAGGCGTACGAATGATGGTGGATTCGGATGGCAGGCTTGTGGTGTGTTGCATTGAGTGGATTGGACGTCCGTTCATTGAAACACCACGTAAACTGGCCAAATCGTATGGCAAGAATGGATTTTTGCACAAGAGTTCTGGATGTGCGAACGGATGGAATGGCGATGGTAGGTAGGCGCCTGATCGTGCTACTGTTGCGGATTGTTGAGGGATTATGGTAGCTGTTGAATGTGTCAATTGGATGGCTGGTTGTGTTGGGGGCATCGTTTGCATTGGATTAAATTCACTGCCGAGTGTCGGTGGCAGTACTCCGGCTGGTAGGGCTCCTGGCAATGGTGGCGATACTATGATGGAAAGGAAGAAAAAACAATCGATTGATTAGTTTTATTGATTCATGGTTTCAGTTTTTTTTTCGTTTCAAATTTCTTGGGGAAATATAAGTCGTTTTTTTTAATACGAAAACTTTGAACAAATGTTCGAATTTTTTTATGTTGAATTCTTTATCTACTTTTAGTTAAATTGTTGATATTTACCTTTAGCGAATTGTGGATTGTGTGGCTGTTGACGGAAGTATTCTGGGAATGCGTAGCTCATGTAGGCAGCGTCGAGCCAGCCTGGGTTCAACATGAATGGATGTAATCCATTTGGATGACCATATCCAAAACCTGATAAAAAATGAACAAAAAAATTGAGTTAGTAAAAATGCGAAACTAAAAAATTCATTCAAATTTGAGCAAAACTTGGCAAAAACGATTTCGATTAAATAAACAAAGATCATGCAAACTGAAGCGCATTTAATGCGCAACCAGTATTTTCTATACTTTTTCGAAACAAAAAATCAAAACATGAGAAAAAAAACTTACTCTGCTTACTTCTAGGTTCGCGTGGTCCGTCCACGGTGACTTTGATTGCTTTGCCGTATGTGGCAATTTGTTCTGGAATTGAGGCCATTGTTTGTTGGTTGACCGATGGTCGAATTGTGATTGTGACTGTGAATGATTTTCCACGACCGCTTCGTCCCACAAATCGTAAATCATTGAATTTGGCAACGCCGTTCTTCAACATAGCCAAATTGTTTCGCAGTTCAGGATTGTAATTTTCTTCATTACCGGCTGAAATGATCACTTCCGTATTGTCGGGAACTTCGTAATCCAATACAATCACTTTGAATGCACATGGCAGACTTTTGTTGCTGCGCCAATGTGTTGGCAATGTTGAGCACAAAATCATTGGCGAACCAGTTTGCACTAAATCACCGTGACACTCTTGCAACACATTCAATAAATTTGGAAACATATCGTTCAACATGTTTGATTCGCTTTGCGCTTGCAGTTGCTGTGATGATGACGACGTACTGTTTGTTGATGGTGATGATTGTGTTGCTGGCAAATGCATTTTGATAATTTTTATTTTTCTTTTTTCAAACACAGAAAAGTCTTGCAAAAAATTGCTTCTTTTTGATCACTTCAATTTTTCGGAAAAAATCACTTGATTTTCTCTCTTTTAATCAATGAATATTTTCATTTGAGTTCTGGATTTCGTTTTTTCTTTTCCAAAATATCTCGTTAAAACTTTCGATAATTTATCTTCACTCAGAAAATGAATCGCTGTTTAAAAATATCGCTAAGTCCTCGTTCTGGATTGAATACTGTTGTAAGTAAATTGAAAACTTGCGTAAAAATGTTCACATGTGCTTACACCGCAAGATCTCAGATCGAACTGATTTGTAAAATTGTGCGACTGGCAATATCTAGAGTTTTTCCTCGGATATAAAAACTCGACACGCATACGAACGTCTCACACACACGCTTACGCTAAATAAAAACCCAAACGAAGTATTCGAGACGAAACGCCGTATTGGAAAGCTGACCGAGAGTGAGAGAGGAAGAACGAACGAACGAACAGAAAAAAAACAACGTGCGAAGCGCATACCAGAAACTCCGAAAGAATACACAAAGCACACATTTTTAATACATACATTTTCATTTTTATTTGTTCTATTTGAACTGACTAACACACAAAGAGACACACTCACTCTCCGTCTCCGTTTCTATCTACGCACTCACACACACAATCTCTCTCCTCTTTTCCACCCGATACACTCTCTTTCTCCTCAGTTGCTGCTGCTGCTGCTGCTGCACACATCAGGCATTTTTTGGCCTGTACGTGCTACGTATATCCTTTTGTACGACCGGGTTGCTACGTTGGTGCGAATGTATCGGTGCATGCACATTTTGGTTACCATACAATTTTTTTTTTGCTCGTTCTCTTCCTTCTCTTCTCGGTCATACAAACACGCATCATTTTTAAAAACCAACACAAACAACCCTCTTGCATTGCACACAGGAAAAATGTTTCAAGCCCCCTTTTTTCATTCAGAAAAAAAAGTTCGAATTCGGTCTGGGCACGCAAGTGTATGAGTGCATGAGTTTTATGGAAAATCATCAGCAGCAGCAAATGTGGCAAATGTGTGTGTGTGTGTGAACATGTATTGGTGACATGTTTGTTCGAAGGCTGCGGTAAAGTCGAACCCTCTATTTTGCGTTTTACACTCTTTTTTTCGACTGTGTGTGCCTTTCGCATTCGTTTATTCCTCGTAAAAATGTGTGACGTACTTTCATCTCTTGCACACATTTGTCAACGCTGTCGTTGCGATCAACGCGAGCAAACAGGATAGTCGACAATGGAATATAAAAATGCAACCGAATGGAATGGAAAAAAACGAAGCCAGCGGAGAAAAAAGTACATGTATTGGCACACCGACACACAGACAAATCCACTCTATGCCAACACTACTACGACCGAACACTGTGTATGCAAATCCAAACAGAAATAACCGCCTCTTACCGCTGCTCCGATCCGATCCGATTGTTTTATTATTGTTGATGCGAATACGAGAGAGAGAGAGAGAGAAACCAAATCAAACGATGGAAAAAATGCGACGATTCAAATGTAAACCGCGTTGATTTTTCAATTTTTATGTGCAAAAATGGAATTGCATAAAATTGAGAACAGATCCTACACAATTTGGTGGCTGTTTTTCGTCTTGAAACTGATGATTCCCTCTAATAAGATTATAACTTTACTTAAAATCATAATATGCGATAATCATCAATTGTATTTCGTATTGTATAATTTTTTGCCATTAAATCCACGACTCAGTCGGACTGAGCGTATTTTCCATGAAGATAACATTTATTTCGCTTTAGGAGCTATCTTCATCTTCTTTGTAATTGAATTGCTTGAACTGTCCGTTCATTAAATCGTTGCATTTCACTAATGCATTTCCAGAGAAAGAGCAAAAAAAAATCCAATTTCAAAGAATTTTACTGCCAAAAAAAAAATATGCCAAGAGAAAAAAAAAAACAACACATTGCTGGGCAATCGAACAAACCGAAGCGAAAATTGTTGTGTGTTTTGGATTAGAGAGACGGGAAAAAGAGCGAATGAAAAATATGTGGAATGTGTTGAAAGCGCGCGCGGGAACGCGCGTTTACGACGGTGAGATATTGTGGTGTGGACGCGCGGGGAGGGCGTTTGTATGTGTGCGAATGTAAGATAAAGACATGGAAAATTCGTATTGGAAAAAAGGCGTGTGTAAAGCTTGGCATTCGTTGTTTCGTTCTTTTTTTTCTCTATTCGTTTGTTCGTTCATTCTGGCTGCGTCTGTTGGTTTTTCTCTTTGCGCTTTCTCTCTCTCTCTCTCTACGGTCGGTTTGTTTGCTTTCTTTGAGTTTACATTCGAAGAGTTAATCCGTGTGTATATCACACCGAGCAGTGCGGTGATATTCCACTTTTTCATGCTCTCATCCATTCCCGTTTGTACGTTCCGTTCCGTTCGTTTGCTACTTTTGGTCGACGAATCTATTAATACAGCATTTATACCTTCTATCCAATGATATACATCTACAGGCACAACGCTATATGGCTACGTTTCACTATACAATTTGAACTAGACGCGCGCCGTGTGTATGCGTTGTTCCTGTTCACATTCACAGCCAACCAAACATATCTATATACAACAACAGACACACAAAACTCTGTGGCAAATAGAACGCAACCAAATCGGTAAGAGACATAGACATGAATTTCCCGCCCACAATTGTGGCACATTTTATGCCACAGCAATACACCGCACATTCTACCCTCAAGACGACCAAACAATCTGTTTCGGTAGGGAAAAAAAAGAAGATTGTAACTATGCTCTCTCGCTCTCCATGGATGTGCACTGTGCAGTACTTTTGCAGCAGTTTGCTTCTTTGCTAACCGCGTCTCTTTCTCCACCATCACCGCTGTCACCCCGTTGCCTCGCGTTTATTCGCGCCCGTTCGCTCTCTCGACAACGTTTTCTTCGTTTTGTTTCAGTCGTTTTGGCACAATTGCCACGAGTATATGCACATATGGATATGCTACAGCTATGATATGTTGAGAATGCTCAACAGAAGAACAGACGCATGGCTCTTTTTTTGCGACGAACGTTTTTATATCGTTGGGGATTCGCATGTCGCTTTTTGACATACGCACAATGTGCTCTTTACTGTTTGCCACATTCAAAACGCATTCGTATAAATTATAGGGTTTAATATCGACTTCAGAATATAGCGACGATTGTTATTGCTGTAGGGTACTTCAAATAAATCGACGTTTCCGATTCGTTTTTTCTTTTGCTTTTTCGTTTTTTCTACTTCATTTTTATTATTTTTGCGTTCTTTGTTTTTCTCTAGGAAAAATTGAAATGATTCAAATTGCTGATTTTCCAAATGAAATGGCCAATTCAATATGGATTAAATGAGCCTGGAAAATTGTTCTAAATTTTAAAAAAATGTAAATGAAACTGTGATAATTCTTAACTTATAACAGTAAATATTTTTTTATTTATTTCCAACAATTTAATTGATTTTGCCCGCAAACAAGTCGAGCAAATATTTTTCATCAATAAAACAATATATACAATCAACAGTTCGTTTGTTTTCGAAAAAATCACTCTATAAAAACTCCAAATAAATTTGGTCATGTAGCAAACTACAAAAAATGTTCAAACTTTGAATCATTGTTCAAATCGTCTCATTAAAAAATCACAAAATATTGAACTATTGAAAAAACCTTATGTTCGACTGCGATTTCCATTAATGAAAATGCTGCTTCTTAATACCATTTACAACTGGTCGAAGAACAAACTTCGTCTCTCGTCTGGAATGCGATTACAATAAATATTTGCGATCATCGCATCAAAAAGTCTAAATGGATTAACACTTTCAGTCTAGTTGAAACAATGGCAATATAATAATAATGGTGCTGTGTTTTTAATTGCATTTCGAAAGGATTAAATGCCCATTCGTTAAGGCTATTGAGTTAAAATTAGTACGGTCTCCAAACGGTTTTTTGTGCGCTAATCGGTGATTTAATTTTGGTTTCAGGTGATCGTGGGCCAGTTGGTGCGGTTTCATGTGTAGGTTTACGGGATGATGGAGCTTTCAAATCGCAACGGATTCGTGGGCTGGTGGTGTCAGTTTGATCGGTGATGGTTGTTGAATCGGTAACAATCGATTGAACGGATGGATTTGGTCGTAGGATTGGCACAAATGCGGATTTAACAACATCGATTTGTTCGTCGTCCGATTCCTCGGATTCCTTTTCGATGGATATGTTCATTTTAATTGGGTCGCTGTGTGCTGACGATGGTGGGCTCGATGAAGACGGCCGCGATGATGTGGGCGATAAACGTGATGTGCTCAAGTGCTCAGGCGTACGAATGATGGTGGATTCGGATGGCAGGCTTGTAGTGTGTTGCATTGGGTGGATTGGACGTCCGTTCATTGAAACACCACGTAAACTGGCCAAATCGTATGGCAAGAATGGATTTTTGCACACGAGATCTGGATGCGCGAACGGATGGAATGGCGATGGTAGGTAGGCGTCTGATCGTGCTACTGTTGCGGATTGTTGAGGGATTATGGTAGCTGTTGGTTGTGTTGGGGCCATCGTTTGCATTAAATTAAATTCACTGCCGAGTGTTGATGGCAATGCACCTGGCAATCGTGGCGACACTATAATGGAAAGAAAAAAAGAAGAAATCGATTGATTAGTCTTTCTTGTAGAAATTCAAATTTTTCTCCTTTCATTACTAGAACTTCAAACAAATGTTTGTATTTGTTTTTCACATATGAGAATAAATTGTTGCTTAAAATATTGATATTTACCTTGGGCGAATTGCGGATTGTGTGGCTGTTGACGGAAGTATTCTGGGAATGCGTAGCTCATGTAGGCAGCATCAAGCCAGCCTGGGCTCAAAATGAATGGATGTAATCCATTTGGATGACCATATCCAAAACCTGATAAAAAAACAAACAAAAAAATTGAGTTAGTAAAAATGCAAAACAAAAAAATTCTTTCAAATCTGAGCAAAACTTGGCAAAAACGATTTCGACTAAATAAACAAAGATCATGCAAACTCAAGCGCATTTAATGCGCATCCAGTATTTTCTTTTCTTTTTCGAAACAAAAAATCAAAACATGAGAAAATAAACTTACTCTGCTTACTTCTTGGTTCACGTGGTCCGTCCACGGTGACTTTGATTGCTTTTCCGTATGTGGCGATTTGTTCTGGAATTGAGGCCATTGTTTGTTGGTTGACCGATGGTCGAATTGTGATTGTGACTGTGAATGATTTTCCACGACCGCTTCGTCCCACAAATCGTAAATCATCGAATTGGGCAACACCGTTTTTCAGTAGGGCCAAATTCTTTTTCAATTCGGGATCGCAATTTCCTTCATTACCAGCCGAAATGATCACTTCCGTATTGTCGGGAACTTCGTAATCCAATACAATCACTTTGAATGGACCTGGTAGACTTTTGTTGCTGCGCCAATGTGTTGGCAATTTTGTGCACAAAATCATTGGCGAACCAGTTTGCACTAAATCACCGTGACACTCTTGCAACACATTCAATAAATTTGGAAACATATCGTTCAACATGTTTGATTCGCTCTGCGCTTGCAGTTGCTGTGATGATGACGACGTACTGTTTGTTGATGGTGATGATTGTGTTGCTGGCAAATGCATTTTGATATTTTTATTTTTCTTTTGAACCAGAAAAGTCTTGCAAAAAATTGCTTCTTTTGATCACTTCAATTGTTCTTTCGGAAAAAATCACTTGATTTTCTCTCTTTTAATCATTGAATATTTTCATTTGTTTTCTTGGTTTCGTTTTTTCTTCTTCAAAATTCCCGTTAATACTTTCGATAATTTATCTTCACTCAGAAAATGAATCGCTGTTTAAAAATATCGCTAAGTCCCTGTTTTGTACTGAATAAGTGAGTAAAACGAAAGCTTGAGTAAATATTGTCACATGTGCTTACACCGCAAGACCTCAAATGGAATTGGTCTGTAAAATTGTGCGACTGACAATATCTACAGTTTTTCTTCGGCCACAAAAACTTAACACCCATACGAACGTCTCACACACACTCTTACACAAAACAAAAACCCAAACGAAGTACTCGAAACGGAACGCTGTATTGGAAACCTGGTCGAGAGTGAGAGAGGAACGACGAATGAACGAAAGAGAAGAATGTGCGAAGTACACTCTGAAAGAAAACAAAAAGTGCAGTTTTGCATACATTGTCATTTTTACTTGTTCTTGTTTGGCTTACCATGATACATAGAGCAGAGCAGCCCCGAGCCGAGTCAGGCCGAGAGACATACTCTCTCTCGATCTTCATCTTCATCTCCGTCGATTTGTTTTCGAAAAAAAAAAACACTCCGTAATCTGGTCACGTAGCAAACTAGTAAAAATGCCCAAATTTTGAACAATGGTCCAGATCGTCCAATTGAAAAAACTAAGTGTTTAAGAAAAAAAAACTGCATAAAACATGTTCGACGGTGACTTTCATTAATGAAAGTGTTGCTTCTGGGATTAAATACGAAGTCGTTATTCCAATGTTCATTCGAACTTTACGACTATAATTCCGACGAAAAAAGTACTCTTTTTACTCGGTTCAATGAATATATTCGCTACTGCAAATAATTTCTCCATAAATGTGTCTTGCCTAAAAAAACATGTTAATGAGCAATGAGCATTCATTTGATCAACTTTTCATTCATTACAATATATACCCATTCAATTTCAACACACAAAGTTCTCCATCAGTCCGGGAGACAATGATGTCTCGGCCTTTTACAACTGGTCTAAGTAAAGTCTCCTACATCTCTCGTCTCGAATGCGATTACAATTTCTAAGCCGAAGATATTTGCGATCATCGCATCAAACATGCATCAGATCAATAGATCCAAAATATGGATTAACACTTTCAATCCGGTTAAAACAATAGTCAAATCTACCTGAGCGCTGTGTTTTAAATTGCATTTCGAAGGATTAAATGTCCATTCATTACGACTATTGAGTTGAAATAACGAGATTAAAAAAATATGCAAATTTTCGAATGAACACCGAAGAAGAAAAGAGGAAGTGAAGAGCGATAATCCGAAAAGATACCTACTTTACCTACTTTGACATCATGGCATAGAATTTGTAGTAGTTTTGTTGAAATATAGTAAAAGCGAATCGAAAATTCGTATATTCATCAAAATACTACAAAATTTGGCGAAATCACGTGGATTTCATTTGACGCAGATTGATTTCCCGAAATGACACTTTGTCGGTTGGAATGGCCGTTAATTCATCGGAATTCTGTGAATTGACCGGAGAGAGGGAAACAGAGAAAAGATATTGGTGGATCATAAAAGCGTCCCATTTTGAACATGAACCTTTGCATTCTATTCGCATTTTCAAGCAATAAAAGTTTTATTTGAGCCACGAAAAAAAAGTTCTTTTATGAGCCGGTCATATTTTTTCATTTTTTTTTCTTCCTTTTGCCGTATTCATTTGTTGTGCGTGTGTATGTGTCGGTTGGTTTTATTTGATCTTCATTCATCTGCATGTATGCCATTGTGCTGTGTTTCGGGGCTCGATGTGTGCCAGCATTTTGGCCAAATGGAAATTCTAGTGAAAATTATCAAGTCTCTACTCGGGCCACCGCATACATGACCAAATGCGAAACCACCGGCACAAAGAAACAAAAAATGCCACACTCATTATGTGAATACAGTCGAATATTTTATTCCAATGAAACACACAATTATACTGGTGTCTACAGCTTGTTGTTGTTGTTGTTTTTGGGCGAAAAAAAGCCAAGCGGAAGAAAATATTATTTCTAGTCGAAGCGAGAGAAAGAGACTGCATGAAAGATGCAATGTATGTGCGTGCATTTCTCTTGCGGATGTTTTGCATGTATTTGCTTTGGTTTATGAGCATGTCCTTGAGCTGTGGCTGTCGTAAGCCATTCAAATGTTGAGGGTGCATACATTTTTTTTTTGGCCGAGCTAAGAACAACGAAAAGACGAAATGTTTTTTTGTGGCTTTTATCGCTTCGGATATTTCAAGGAAAACACACACAAAACAATACCCTCCAATTACCACAACCATTTTTAATGGCTTTCAAATGTTTTTTTTTCGTCTTCTGCTTCTACGTTCGATACAGGAAAAAAACGAGATGTTCGGTGACACCTTATTGTTGAGTGGTGGTTCGACACTCTTGCTTTTTTACTCGATGACACTTTTATTTTTGTAGAAAAAAAACAATCGCAACGTATTTTTATAGGAAAAAAGTCATTTCCGACAAAAAAAGAAACAGCCAAATCAAACAACAGACGACACTTTCCTGCTATTAATTATTGCCCATAGCATAAAATATGTTTCATTTTTTTAGCGAAATTGCCAGCGGCCTAAGCGATTCATTGGGGTTTGAAAAGGGTGTGAAAACATTAAACGTGGCAAACACTTTTCGCTCTCATTATGACGGTTATCAAAATCGAAATCTTTAAAATAAATTCAAATCAAATGTGACTTTAATGAGGATTTTTGTCAGCTTATGAATTGCAAATAGTGTGAATTGTGTGCACGGTCAATCAAACCAACGCGCTATAAAGCTAGTTCAGTAGTTGGCACACATGTCGAAGCATTTAATTGAAAATCACACACGGCCAACTCGATTCAATCTCAGCACAGCATAATATTGAGTCATCCGGACTGTGTGTGCATTCATATTTCATATTTATTTTCTCATTTTGCGTGCGTTCTTCTTATTTTTTTCTCTCTGTGTTTTTTCCCCGACCCGGGCTCGTGTTGAAATAAATTTTTGTAATCTGTCGTGTCACACGTGGCAATAATGATAAAGCCTCCGAAATATATTTATTCCATCCTATACGTGGTGTATGTGTGTGCGTTGTCCGTGCGGCGCGCAACGCTCTCGATCGTTTTGTGAAAATAGTCGTCGTCGGGCGTGACGTCATTAACATTTATTAAAAGTGCTTATGCGTTTAAATGGTTTCAAGCAATGGATTCTTCAGCGCGCTCGTTCACAAAATTCACAGTTTGCCCTTTGAAATGCAATGCTAGGGACGAAAAAAGATCACAGTTTATAAAGAGAATGAGAAAAGAAAAAAGAATAAATCATAAATTCGTTGTGTCGCCCGAAATCGACGAAAATATAGAAATGAACATATCAAAAGAGTAGCAAAAGACCACACAAACCATCTAACCCTATGATTTTTTGGAAATGGCATTTTTCGAAACGTGCTGTTTCACCGATTTTCATCGCGACAAGGCATACAGAGAGAAAAAAAAGAACCCATTCCAAGCGCGTTGCTGGTTACATATTTGGCATTCGACTATAAATGGAATGTTATTTAATGTGTGCTCAAATGATGTATACGAAATGTGTTTTATGTTTTTTCCCGAGAGCCGAAACAAAATAAACCGCGTTCGAAACCCATTTTTTAAACGAATCTCATTTCTGATTTAGGAATCGCGCAATTCTAACAACAAAATGTAAACGAACGCATTCCAAACTAGTTTCGCCTTTGTTCGGTGGAGAAAAAAAGTCGTTAAGTCATTTAATGTACGCGGTATTTGAAATTTTGTACAATGGTTTACCTAGGCCATTAACGAAAATGCGATACCCTAGGATAATGATTAATTTTTCGCATTGAAGCAAACAGAAGTCATCAATTATTTAGGAAATATTAATGGACTTTTTACGAAAACAAAAACAGACAAACTCATTCAAATATTCCAGGTGATTTTGATGATCCGTTGTTCGTTAAAAAAAATAGAACAAATAAATGTTTCACCAGTGTTAATTGCCAGTTGGCCAAAACGTCGGTTACCCTTTTTGGAAAATATATTACAGCTCACGAACAAATTTGCCGCCGACAAAAAGTGAGATACAAATCGAATTTGCCTGAGAATAATGGTCACGGAAATCTATCCAGTGTTAATCTATTGATACACACAAATTGGTGTGTCCTTTTGATACATTTCGGGTGCATATCACTTAAATCGAGCAGCCGTGCCGTCATAAGCATAATACCGAACAACGACCTGTAATCAAATGCCGATTCGATTAAGTAGGCCATTAACTAGCACTCAATAAAAAAAAAACATACGAAAGTGTATCAAACAAAATAAGAGTCCTTATTTTGCTATAAACAGCATACTTCAGCGTCCATTGCCAACAATGGAAATTACCATAATGCTAAGGTACTTTTCCAAAGCCCGAAAAACCGGGAGAAATGCCATGAATGAAAGACGCTGAAAAAAAGAGAAACGATACCCTCCGACACACAAATCGGAATCAACAGTTGATAATGTATAATATCAACATCTTTTGAGTGTGTCGTTTATTCGAGTGCGTACGTTGATTGAATACCGTATAAATTGCCCGGGCTTACAGCATGCCAACTGGATAAAGACACACGGAGAAAAAACGATGTCGACAACAACAATAACAACAGAAGGAAAAAATATCTCGATCGAGAGAAAAAAAAAACAGCAACAAGGAGGTGAAGGCAAGTTAAGATGTTAAGAAGATTTATGTGAATTTTCCTTTTTTTTCCACTGCTTTGTTTAGTGATTTGTGTGTTTATGTGTGCGGAGCTCCTGAACCGAATAAGAAACAACAACACAAACATATCAAGCATATTAGTCGGTCATATCGATATCTATCTCTCTATTAGATGTTGTAATAGCTTGGCACAGTAACAAACAAAAACAAGCACTCTTTCAGAGATGGAAACGGAGAATATGCCGAAAATCGCATATCGACACACGCACACACAATAGACTGGCTTCCAGTGAATAAGGTAACACACACACA